>NC_139014.1:22445511-22924691 GCF_964374135.1 Grampus griseus
TTAAGAAGTGTGCTCCTGTCCAAGGCTAGTAGTCAAAATCCTACCCCTCCTTCAAGAGCTAGCTCAAATGCTACTTCTTCCATGATGCTTACCCAACTTAGCTAAATATTATTTCTCTTTTTCTTGTGGTTCCCAAAGCATTTTGTTTCTATTTTTACTCAGACACTCAAAGGTAGGTCTGGACCCAGTGTAAGGTGTTGAACCCTATATGGGCAATAAGAATGGATGTCTCAGATTGAGATAACGAGGGAACAGAAGTCCAAAGTTGTCAGCTTTTTAGGGAATGATGAGCAAATAAATCGGATCTGCAAAGAAGTAAGTATCCTTGCTGAGCATTAGCAACTACATACCAGTCATCAAAAGGCAGGTGAAGGCATGTGTAGTATATTCAGTTTGTAGTCCTCCTAACTCATGTTTCTAAACTGCTTTCAGTTTGTTAGCTGTGGCTGTTTGTGAGGCAAATGCTTTCCAGATGGAAAACTTTACTGCGCAGAAAACAAGAACTTGTGCCACATACCGGGTGGGCAGGAGTTTCATTTTTAAAGAAATCCCTGTCCTCGAATTCCAGGATCTAGGACTAGAATACCAGTGTGTGAATAAAATTAGAATTTTATCTGAGACGTGTCCAGAAGCTTGGCTAACTCCTTTTCATGGTGCTGATAGAAATGAAACTATAGATATAGCTTGGGTTTAGAGGCCATAGGGATCTGTAAATATTAGTAGAACACAGTGATACCTGAAGCAAATATTTTAGTTTAAAATGAAATAAAAGTGATTAGAAAGCAAGACCAGAATAAGAGCAGAGACCAAAGGATTCATAGACAACAAAACAAAACCAGAGTAGTGACATTAACTTCTCAAATACCATAGTTCTGTTAGGCCCTCAATGTGTTTGCTATTATTAAAGAAAGGCACAATTTCACAGACAAATTAGGCTGCCCCCTTTTGGTCAGTAAATCATAAAAGCTTAAAAGGCAGGAAAGATTTAACAAGTTATTCAAATACTTACAGGATCAGAATTTTGTCCTCATTCAAACAACTTCTCCAATTAATCGTGGAAAGGCTATTCAATTTTTCAGTAGACATCGCCATTGAGAAATACTTATTAACTCTATACAAAGGACACAAATGATTTTTCAAGATACTTATATAACAGAAAATATTCAAAATACTATATAGCTTGCTGTTGAAACCCAGAACCTGGGTCCTCTCCTAGTACTTGCCTAAGGTATTTAAAACTGCCACTTGCACAATCTGCATACCTTTTCTGTATTTAATACCAGGGTGAGTATATTAAAAACATAGGCTAAGACAAGCATGCCAAGGGCAACAGTTTTACTCTGCCTAACGTCATAGAACAAAAACAGGCAAACTGATTACATAAATGCACATCAGGCCATTCTACTAATACGGGATTCTCAAAAAAGATCTCAAAGCCCTATCCATTCAATTGATTACATAAATGCACATCAGGCCATTCTACTAATATGGGATTCTCAGAAAAGATCTCAAAGCCCTATCCATTCATTCAACAATATGAATGGTCAACAATGTGTCAGACACTTGAATGAACAAGAGGCATGGCCCCATCTTATATAGGCCATAAACTAGCCATTAGCATCTTATTCCAAAAACTCTTCAGCGAAATAACCTATGATGCAAAAAAGCCATCAAATCTAATGCAAAACCTGTTATACCACGAGAAAGAGTATATGAAAAAGGAAGATTTCAATGGATAAACTACTAGAAAATGACAAAAATTCATCAATTCTCTTTAAGTGGTGTGAATTCAAAAAGAAACATTTTCCTAGTCTCTAAAATGGGCACCAGAAGATATAATGGTTGCTTCCTTTCTTTAGATGATTATAAAAATATTAGTATCCTGTAGTCAAAATGCAGAAGGATAGGGTACCCATACTTGGTCTCCTTTAATCAAGAAGCTAGAAACACCAAGCTACACAATATTTACATTTTTAGTGAAAAACAATTTAGGTTATAGCAGCCAATGAAGAAAATGGCACCAGAGGGAAAATTGGAAATGACTGAAGATTCTGAACTGCGTTGAAGCTTTATTAAGGTGTGGCCGATTCCAACACTGTGCACTTCAGTCATAGCACTTTCCATGTAAATATCTGTAAGCACCTTGGAGCACTGGCACTAATTTCCCAATTGTATTCCTGCATTCATTCCAAAACCCTGGACCTTTTAGAACTATTCCAAAATGGCGACCTGATTCTTAACACATTTGAGGACAGCTTACCCCTGGCCAGAGGTTCTAGCGTAACTGATCTTTTTGTAAATTCCACCTTAATTGAGCTCAACCAATACATGTCTGAATATAGCAACAATCCATGAAAAATCTTCATCTGAAGTTTTGGAAAAGGGGTAAAGTACTGCTCCCTTCGTATTCAAATTTTCCAGCAAGGACAAGCTGCCTAAAAAACTTAAGAGTCCAAGGAAAAAAACCTCACAATCTCACGAACTTTTCCACTTTCTCTCTCAACCTCCCACACCGTCTCATAATCTCTCACTAAGTTAACTTCATTCCTTAAATATGAACTCATCTACACATTTCTACAATTTCACCGCAGTGAAATTGTGACCAGCAACAATCTCAGATAAAAACGTATGGAACTAATTATGAATCAAAGCAAGAGCTGCACTTGGACTTTTTAACTCCCTAAAGGAATCAAGGAGTGAAGGTAGTAGAAAATCTGGAAAAAGGAAAAAAGTGTGTTCCATCTTTTCTTCACACATTATTCTTACTGCCGATCAACCAGGAAGCAAGGGGTGGCCAGTTTCCCCCTTTTCTTCTTCACACCTCACAGAAAATGCTCTCGGGACCTCCGCCCCACTTGCCCTGACAGCTTCTCCCCGCCTCCCCCCGCCCCCCAACCCGAGCCAAGCCAGGCAAATACTACCCCTCCTTCTAGCCTCTTCCTCGATTTATTCAACAGATCTCTTCCCCCAGTAGCACACTTTGGGCCGCCCGGCCCACCCTTACAATTTCCTCGAAGTTACCGTTCCCCAGCCCTGCAAGAGGAATTCCTCTGGCAGCCCCGGCTGGACCCAATATATTCTCAGGTTACATTTCTAAACCTCGGGTCTCGCAGTCACCAACGCTCCCTACGCTTGTCCAAGCATCCAGGCTGCCCCGTCCGTCCCCTTCCCAATTTACCCAGTGTTTTCTCTCCAGCCCAACCCAAGGAGCATTGTCTTGGTCTACCCAGGCCCGAAGGGCGACCCGCAAGTGCTCGGCCCACCCAGAATCGCTTCAATTTCTGGCTCAGGAGACGCCGCCCCGCCCTCTCCATCCTTCTCGCGCCAGTCGTCCTACTCACTGCGCCCGGCGGAGAGCTCGGCGCGGGAAGGGCGCGGGATTCAGACACGCTCCCCGCTCCCGACCTCCGCCGCGAGCGCGCGGCCCCTCATCCAGGGCTCCCGCCGCCGCCGCCGCCTCCGCGCGCCTCCCCCCCGCTTCCCCGCCTCTAGCGGGCTCTTCACCTCAGAGCAGCGCCCACGAGCCCGCGAGAAATCGGTGCCGCGCTACTAGCGCGTCTTGTCGGGCCGGCCAGGGGAGTGGCGACCAGAAAAGCAACAAACCGGTTGACCGCGGTTGAGCCCCTCACTGAAGCGGCGTACCGCAGGCCCCGGCCAACGGCCCTCCCCTCAGCCGAACAAAAGAGCCTCGCACTCTGCGCTGCCCGCCGCCCGCATCACGCAGGCGCGACGTCCCGCCGCACAGCGCTATGGGACTCGAAGTCCGTCCCAGACTACAAGACCCGAAGTGCTGCGCGCCTTCCACGGCGCCACGCACAGTTTGCTAGGGTTTCGAGTTTTACTTACTTCTTCGATAGCTAGTGCCGCCGAAGCGACTGCAGTTTAGAAAGCTGCAACCTAGACAGTTAAAACGTGTGGTTTTACAAGAGAGTCTGATGCTTGGTCTGAAATATCAACCACTTCTGGACAGTAGTTCACATCCTTGAAAATTTTGCATCTTATAACAGGTTTCTCACCAGATCTCTGTAAGGCTCCTACGTCTCGGCGTTGAGATTACAGTACTTCCCTTTCGAGGCCTTCCCTGACCCCTTAGGCTAGGTAGGTCCGCCTGGTAGGTGTCATCATAGTATCTCATTGGCTGCACCAATGGGTGGCTTTAGTGCCAAAACCCCCATTATCCATGAACACCCCTCCCTCACCCAGCCTCCCCAAAGAAACACAGAAATAGGCAAAAAAACATGTTTCTTATTCTTTGGGACAAGTGTTCTAATTCTTCTAATATCAACTAGATTGCCATTCCCAAACCCGCTCACGTGGGAATTCGGTCTCATCGTAATATTCACCCCACTTTATTGTCATGTCTGTCTTCTCTCTTGGACTCAAAACACCACTCCAGTAAGGGCAGAAACCTTGGCCCAGTACAGCCCCTAGCATACAGTAGTCAATCCCTAGCATACAGTAGTCAATCAACATTTGTTGACTAAATGAATTAATATGTTCTTCTCCTACCTGACAGAAAATGTAGGTGATCAAGATTTCCTTCGTCTCTTTTCTTCACATCATATTTGTGGGGTTTTTCGATCTCCCCCCCTTACTCTACTTTTCCTTATCCAATCAGGAACTAAATAGAACTTCTACCACCAAGGTGACGTTTTCCCCCTTACCTGGAATTCAAACATCCTCCTAATCAGAGGGAAAGGAAAAAGGCAACTAGTCTACTGTACTCCACCCCAGAATGCAGGAGTCTGCATTTATATAGCAGTTTTGCTGTGCCAGGTACTGTGCAGGATTCTGGAGAATTGCCATGTAAGAACCCAGCCCAGCAATATCATAAAACAGTTTTGCTAAAAGAGCTGTGAGAGCAGAGAAGAGGGCAGTTCTTCCTGAGACATTTTTGGGTTGGGTGTCCATGAAGAGGCAAAAATTCATCTATTCATTCCCTCCTGAAGTGCCCTATTCTGTTTTTAATAATTTTAATGATGAGAAACTTAGTTGTAACACTATTAGCTACTAGCTAGGAATTTTGTTAAGTCCTTGATTAATGTTATTTAATCCTGACATCAACCCCAGGAGGTGGAATTGCTATTTGCATTTTGCAGAAAAGTCTCAGAGGCTGTGTAATCTGTCCAATGGCATTAAGCAAGAAAGTGTTGGAATCAAGATTTGATGTTATTTCTAACTCCAAAACCATATTTCCGCCTGTATAAAATGCTGTTATCCCCAATTCCTCATACTGAGCTGAATTCTGCTTCCCCATGTAAATGCCATCTATTTCCTTACTTCTGGCTTCTGTAGCAGCACACAGTTCTCTTCTATTAACCTAATTCCTCTTTCATATTGTATTTCTAGTATTGAAATTCCGCCTTCATGTTCCTTAAGGTCTCTCTTTTCTGAGCTAAATGTCACCATTTTCTTAAACTGTATATCATAGGACAACAGTTTCAGATCTAGCACATCTAGTTTGTTAAATTCTGCCTCTTATAAGCATATTTCAAAGTACAGGGAGCCATCATGGCCCTGGTGCTCTACATCATTCTTGAATGAAGGGAGTCAAAGGTCACCTTCTCTTTTTAGGTAGCAGAGCGCCACCAGGTTTATGCTAATCTGCAATCAGCTAAGAGCTCTCTTGTTAATCATCTGTTCTGGAATTCTGCCAGGGATGGATGTCAAACTCTCAAGCCTCCAAGTTTCTGCATTAACAAAATCTTTTTTGAAAGTCTTTTGGGATTAAGTGGATTTAGTTCTTTTCTCTTCCCATAAGAATGATGACATTTCAAACTATCCAGACCTTCAGGGTTTCTTTTCTTTCTAAGGGTAATGGCACCTCAGTCATAATGATCTTGCTCAAGACAACATTCGAAGTGACATTGCTCGTGCCCAACAGGAAATATGTCTGTCATATGAAGTTTCCAGAATCACAGGAATGAGGGGAAAGGAGGAAGTATGATGTTGCAAAAAAGAACAAGGACTTGGTATCAGGCTGAACTGGATTCAATTCTGTCTCTATTATTTGCCTGCTGTGTAACTTTGGACAAGCCGCTTAACTTCTTGAGCCTCAGCAGCTTCCATGAAAATCTAAAATATCAAAGTATTATTTAAGACCTAACATGCAGCATTTCTGTAGGATTAACAGTAATGTGTAAAGGGAATGGCACATAGCTGGCCCTCAGTACACAGTAGTTGTTTTAAGTACAATAGATAGCTGCTTCTGAAATGTGATTTAAGGAGTGGAGGAAATACAGGACTTTTAAAATATTTTCCTCTGCACTGTCTGAAATTCTTTGTTTAATTTTTTCCACAATTTAAAAAATTATGGTAAAATATATAAAACATAAAAAAGGTAGATACATTCATAATGTTGTGCAACCATTGCCACCATCCATCTCCATAACTTTTTTTATCGTGTAAAACTGAAACTATACCCATTAAACAATAACTTTCCATTCCTCCCTCCAGGCCCTGGCAATCACTATTCTGCTTTCTGTCTCATGATTTTGACTACTCTAAGTACTCATATAAATGGAATCACACAGTATTTGTCTTTTTGTGACTGGCTTATTTCATAAGCATAATGTTCTCAAGATTCATATGGACATATGGTATAGCATACGTCAAAATTTCCTCCTTTTTAAGGCTTAAGAATGTCCCATTAAAAAAAAAATACATTTATTTATTTTATTTTTGGCTGCGTTGGGTCTTCGTTGCGTCTTCGTTGCTGTACATGGGCTTTCTCTAGTGGGGCTATTCTTTGTTGCGGTGCACGGACTTCTCATTGCAGTGCCTTCTCTTGTGGAGCAGGGGTGCGCGGGCTTCAGTAGTTGTGTCTCGTGGGCTCTAGAGCACAGGCTCAGTAGTTGTGGTGCACGGGCTTAGTTGCTCCGCGGCATGTGGGATCTTCCCGGACCAGGGCTTGAACCCGTGTCCCTGCATTGGCAGGCGGACTCTTAACCACGGTGCCACCAGGGAAGCTCCCACCAAGGGAAGCCCCCACCAAGGGAAGCCCCCACCATTTGTATATATCAAATTTTGCTTATCCATTCATCTGTTGTTAGGCACTTGGGTTGCTTCCAGGTTTTAGGTAAACATGGGTATACAAATATCTCTTCCAGCCCCTGCTTTCAATTACTTTGGTTATACACCCAGAAGTGCAATTGCTGGATCATTGGTAATTCTATTTTTAATTCTTTGAGGAAATCCATACTGTTTTCCAGTGGCTGCACCATTTTACATTCCCACCAACTGTGCACAACAGTTCCAATTTCTCCATACCCTCACACGTTTGTTGTCTTGTTTTTTGTTTTGTTTGATAGCAGCCATCCTAATGGGTATGAGATTCTTTGTTTCATTTTGACTACTACTTGAAATTCTATTGTTAAAGAGTTTTATTCATTTGGGGTTAACAAGCATTCTCTTTTAAAAGGCAAATATACTTAAGAGCGATCTGTCTCTCTTACCTCCCCTGGTCGGTCTGATTCTCATGTGACTTCCAGGTAGTAACTGGACTCTAATTACATATACTTCTCAAATCATGCACCCATAGCCCTGACACTGATTGGTTTTTCTCACGTGAAGGGATCACTGCTTGGAGTGCTGTGATTTGCTAGCATTTCAAGTGCAACAAAGATGGGCCCCATTATCAAGTATTAGAAATTAATGTTGAAAAAATGAGCCAGAGATGGGGCACTGCCTATTTGTGAAACCTATATTTCATTAAAGTTATTTAATGAATTTATTTTAAAACACTTACTGAGTCAAGCTCCAGCAGATCAGGGTATTTTCCTATTTGGCTCACTGCTTTACTTTTAATGCCTAAAATAGTGCCTAGACCATAGAAAGGGCTCAATAAATGTTTGTTGAATGAGTGGATACATTCTACAGATATATTCAGTGGTTCTCCAAGTATAATCCACACCCTCTGGGAGTGCCTAAGATGGTTTCAGGGAGTCTGCATGGTCAAAACTATTTTCATAATGATATTAAGACATTATTTGCTCTTTTTCATTGTGTTGGTATTTTCACTGATTGTGGAAAAGTGGATGAAACTGCTGGCATATTAGGATGAATCAAGGCAGTGTGGCACCAACTTGTACTATACTTGTATTCTTTTTTAAATTTATTTTTGGCTGCGTTGGGTCTTCATTGCTGCGCGGGCTTTCTCTAGTTGTGGCGAGCGGGGGCTACTCTTCGTTGCGTTGAGCGGGCTTCTCACTGCAGTGACTTCTCTTGTTGCAGAGCATAGGCTCTAGGCGCGTGGGCTTCAGTAGTTGCAGCACGCAGGCTCAGTAGTTGTGGCTCGCAGGATCTAGAGTGCAGGCTTTTAGTAGTTGTGGTGCACAGGCTTAGTTGCTCTGTAGTATGTGGGATCTTCCGGGACCATGGCTCGAACCTGTGTCCCCTGCGTTAGCAGGCAGATTCTTAACAACTGTGCCACCAGGGAAGTCCCTATACTTGTATTCTTCACTGCCACACCTAGGCAGTAAAAGAATTAAGAAGCCACTTTCACTTAAGACTATCCTTTTTTTAAAAAATTAATTAATTGATTAATTAATTTGGTTGTGCCAGGTTTTAGTTGTGGCAAGCAGGCTCCTTAGTTGCAGCACGTGGGCACCTTAGTTGTGGCAGGCAGTCTCCTTAGTTGTGGCATGTGAACTCTTAGTTGTGTCATACATGTGGGATCTAATTCCCTGACCAGGGATCGAACCCAGGGCCCCTGCATTGGGAGCACGGAGTCTTATCCACTGCACCACCAGGGAAGTCCCACTTAAGACTATCCTTGATGAAGCAGTACAAATGATTAATTTTATGAAATCTCTCTCCTAGAGTATGTGTCTTTTTAATGTTCTATATGATGAAATGTGACATGTACATAAAGCACTTCTGCGAATTACTGAAGTACACAATTGTGCAATTGTCTGAGATGTGTGAATTGAACTAGCTGCTTTTTTTCATAGAATACCATTTTTTGGGAAAGAATGACAAAAACTATGGTTATTCGACTTGGGTATTTGAATGAAATTAAACTACCACTTTAAGGAAAAGAAAGTATTTCTGCCAATGATAAAATTTGAGCTTTCAAGCAAAAATTATAATTTTGGAATATGTGCTGAAGGGGAGGAGAATATGCCACCCCTAAATATGGTACTTTGGCCTGTGGATTATTTCGAGCTGAAGGCAGTAACACCCAGCAGACTTAGGAAAAACTTTTACCTGTCCCTAACTACCTAATAGAATTTAGATACAGGGTATGTATCAGAAAAAGAGCTACGACCAGAGATAACTTTTTTATCTGAAAGACTTACCAGCATGGTTGGGCAAACTTCTAATTACCAAACATCTGTTCTTCTTCTAGTCCTGTGAATTGCCCTCCCCCTTTTGAAGCCTCAGGCCCCTATCCCAGTCTTCAGCTCAGGATGGCATATAAGTCTCAATTGCCTAACTTGCCCTTGGGTCTCATTTTTATGGAGCTCCCCTAAGTACGAAATTGTATTTTCTCCTGTTAATTTATCTTACTTCAGTTTAATTAGCGGACCAGCTAAAGAACCTAGAAAAGAAGGGAAAACGTTTCTGATCCTACAGGAAAATGTGGTATCCACCAGTGACTTTGACGGCTTCACAAGAGGGATGAGATCAGTGATGATTTTAATAAATGTGATTTTTAAAATACTGAATAAGGGGCTTCCCTGGTGGCAGAGTGGTTGAGAATCCTCCTGCTAATGCAAGGGGCACGGGTTCGAGCCCTGGTCCGGGAAGATCCCATATGCCGCGGAGCAACTAAGCCCGTGCACCACAACTACTGAGCCTGCGCGTCTGGAGCCTGTGCTCCGCAACAAGAGAGGCCACGATAGTGAGAGGCCCGCGCACCGTGATGAAGAGTGGCCCCCGCTCGCCGCAACTGGAGAGAGCCCTCGCACAGAAACGAAGACCCAACACAGCAAAAATAAATATAAAATAAATAAATTAATTTAAAAAAATAATAAAATAAAATAAAATACTGAATAGGGACTTCCCTGGTGGTCCAGTGGCTAAGACTCCATGCTCTCAATGCAGGGGGCCCGGGCTCGATCCCTGGTCAGGAAAATAGATCCCGCATGCTGCAACTAAAGATCCTCCACGCGGCAACGGAAGATCCCCCATGCCGCAACTAAGACCCGACGCAGCCAAATAAATAAATATTTTTTTTAAAAAAGAATCTACCATTTCTTGAGTTTTGCTAGTATCGAATAAGAGTATCCAGAGGCCCTGCTTGGTCTGGGCTGCTTTAAAGCGGCTCAAGCAGCTCTCGCAGCTCTGGCCATCAAAACGCACTTTTGCCCGGCCATAGCATCTTGCTCTGTCTCCGCCGATGGTCAAGAATTCAGCGATCCCCCGTGTCACGATGGAAGAAGTGAGGGAGACCGCTGTCCAGATGCAAAGCCCTATCAAGACAGAGTGGAATTCCTGCTGTGTCCTTTTCACCTATTTCCAAGGGGATATTAGCAGCTAGCAGCGTAGTGGATGAACACGTCTCCAGAGCTCTGGGCAATGTCAAGAGCCCACAGGGACTGAGCCCTTCCAGCCAGAGTGGAGATGCGATCCTGAGGAATGTTAAGGAAATCTATTTCCCCCTTGATGGTGGACCTGCCAGTACCAGCCTTGCAGTTGAAAAAAGCCAGCCCCAGAGAGAAGAAAAGATCTGTTTGTTCTTTTACTGAAAACTTCGGTGTGAGGAAGGGAATTCTTTTTTCCAAACCTGCTTATGTTTTTTTTGCGGTACACGGGCCTCTCACTGTTGTGGCCTCTCCCGCTGCGGAGCACAGGCTCCGGACGCGCAGGCTCAGCGGCCATGGCTCACGGCCCCAGCCGCTCCGCAGCATGTGGGATCTTCCCGGACCGGGGCACGAACCCGTGTCCCCTGCATCGGCAGGCGGACTCTCAACCACTGTGCCACCAGGGAAGCCCCGGGGGCTACTCTTCGTTGCGGTGCGCGGGTTTCTCATTGTGGTGGCTTCTCTTGTTGCGGAGCATGGACTCTAGGCGTGCGGGCTTCAGTAGTTGTGGCACTTGGGCTCTGTAGTTGTGGCTTGCAGGCTCTAGAGAGCAGGCTCAGTAGTTGTGGCGCATGGGCTTAATTGCTCCATGGCATGTGGGATCCTCCCAGGCCAGGGCTCAGACCCATGTCCCCTGCACTGGCAGGCGGATTCTTAACCACTGCGCCACCAGGGAAGTCCCTGTTTTTTCTGTAAACTTGTTAAGTGAATCCTGAGCATATAAGATGGTTAAAAGAGCTGCTCAGGGGTGGGGAGCATAGAGGCTCACACCCCTTGCACCGACTGCCCTCCTACTTAGAAATCAGCCACCATCAACGGGGTCTTCCACATCAAGACTGACCTTGTGGTACCCCATGGGGTTGTCCCACTCTTCCAACTGAAGAGAGATTCCAGGAACAGCCTGATGCTTTCTAGCCCTAAGCAGACTATGGCCAACTTCCCTCTTGCCTCTAACAAAAGCAAAATGGAAATGGGGTGGGCAAGACCCACTGAGAGTGGCTGGACGCTAGACACTCCCTGCATTCTCCAAGTTTGGAAGAATGCTGAAAAGGTCTCTGGCTGGCCCTAATGAATGAGATACTTTCACTCAGAAAATTTGATGCCTCAATTCCAAAAAAGTGATCCAAATGAAATGGCTGAGCAATCTGAGAAGTAACTTCTTGCAAGTTAGTAAACAAACTGCCCCATCCCAAGCGGGGCCTAGAGTAAGTTCTGTATCCAGAACACTTCTTAGATGAGTTCCATGACTTCCTGGCTGCCCTCCCTCTGAGGAGGAGGACGCTGGCACCCCACACCTCACAGGTGCTCATGCTCACCTGATAGCCTTCTGCAGCGGCCCACCTGACTGCCATCACCACGGAACCTTTCCTGTAGTTCTTCCACTGTTAGTAGCATCTGGGAAATAGTAACTTTCTTTTCAGCACAGAACCGTTGGGGCCACCTGTGCGGATACCCACGGCATCTCACACGAATTGGAGGTGAAAGGCATGGCTGGCTCCAAGACTTGGCAGCAGGACACTCCCTCAGATCGTTCCAGATAAAAGGACAAATTTCTCCAAACTCCTTCATCTCTCCAATCTGGTAGACAGCCTGGTGTCCAGTGTGAGCTTGGTATACTTACCCCTGGCAACCCAGAGGCCCCTGCCGTCAATGGCCCCCACACAAACCCCACTTGCTCCCATGTAAGAGCTCAGAGGGTGACTAATAATATGACATTTTTGGATTAAAAAAGAAAAGTATCCACAATTATCAGAGAAGGCTAAAGATACCTCTCCCTTTTCCGGCTATGTATCTGTGTGAGACCAGATTTTCTGCATTTCCTAGTCCAAAACAACAGGATAACAGAGCGAACGGGGAAGCAAATATGAGAATCCAGCTGTCTTCTATTAAGCCAAACATGAGAGATTTGAAAAATTGTAATATAATGCCCCTCTACTCAATTTTTTTGGAAAGTGTAGTTATATTTCATAAAACATATTATGTTCACATGTAATGGTTAATTATTAGTTTTAGGAGAATTAGTAAATGTTTTTTAATTTCTCAATTTAAATTTCTAATCTGGTGAACATCCCACATAAACAAAAGCTCTTTGGGGTCCTTAATCATTTGTAAGAATGTAAAAGGATCCTGAGGTCAACACGTTTGAGAAGAGCTGCTTTGTGGTACGTGCACCTTACCTTATGAGCTAGCTCCACCTTACAGAAGAGGAAACTAAGACATAAAGATTTAAGACCAGTTTAAGGCCACATGGTCAGTGTAGTGCCGGGTATTGTACCCCGGTCTTCTAACTCCAGAGCTTGTATTTGTGACTATAACTTTTTCCTTGAAATTACCTCTGCTAAAATTATCTTTAAGCAGATAGTTAAAAGACATTTCAACAACATTAAAAAAAAGTCTTCATCATAGTCAACGGATATTTCTTTCTTATTAAGTAGCTACACGATCCTTCCTTAGGCTTGTATTGCAAGTGAAACTGGTGATTGCTGGACCGTCCTCAGTTCGGTTTTTGTTCGGACAATCTGGTTTTCGAATCTGAGTTGGCGTCCCCTTGATAACTCCGCGGGGGAACTGGAAGCTACGGGTTCCAGTTCCCCGGGGACTCTCTACAGATTTCGCGTGGCTTCCACGCTCAGAACCCTCCCACTCTCAGCACCATCTCTGCCCTCAGACCCACTTTAGGACCTCTAGGGACGCTTCCTGGCCGCTGATTGGCTGGGCCTGACAACAATGGGAGGGACGCGGCTCCGGATTGGACGTCAGAGCCCCTTCTCCTCCTTCGCCCGCGTCCACCGAGCAGCGTCCCAAGTGAGAGCGGGATCCCGACTCCAACCAGGGCCTGGGCGGGGTCGAGCGCTCCGCCCCGGGAGCGGGGCTGCCACTAAGAGCCCTGGCCTGCGGGGGCCGGGCGTCCTGGGCACCCGGGATTGGCGTGCCGGCAACCTTCTCCCGTCGTGCACCGGGGCGCCGGCCGCTCACCCGGAAGAAGAAGCCTAGAGTCTTACTGTATAGTGGGGCACTGGCGGTGTTGCTGTGGGGAGTGGGTTCTGCTCTCAGGTGAGGGGGCGTGGGCGGGGCCGCGGGGAGTGGGTGCTGCTCTCAGGTGAGGGGACGTGGGCGCTACGCTCAGGCTGCGGGCTTGAGCGTCAGCAGTGGCGCTTAGGGTGGCGACCTCGCTGGCCATCCTAGGGAACGAGCGGTTTCACCTACCGGGATGAAGGCGGGTGCTTACTTGGGATCCAAGGAAGGAAACCCGGCTTTTCCATTTATTTTTAAAGTATAAAGCATCTTTCCTTCCCACTCCCCAAGTTTAGTAGGCAAAGGGGAATAAGAACCACATGGCCTTTTTGCTCCTAGTTCGTTAGGAGTACGGTGTGTGTGTGTGTGTGGCCGGAGTAAAAGAGTTTGGCTACATTTACCCAAACACTAGGACTAGGAGTAATGGCAGGTATTTTACGGGGACACAGAAGGCTCTTGTGCTAGATTGTGGTTGCCTTGTTACTTAACCTGCAAGTGGAAAGACTGGCAAGTTACACATGAACAAAAGAATGGAGCAAACAATAGCTGAGAATAGGCAGAGCTTGGTCAGACAGGGGAGCTGCTTCTACCACCTGTGGATGTTTCGGAAGGAGAGCTTTTTGAGTTGCCATCTGGCACCAAAGGGCTGAAGAATGAGTAAGAAAGGATGGGAGTCTCGGTGGCTCAATATAAAAGTTATCACCTGATTTTTTTTTTAACATGTCTCTTTAAGTAGTTTAAATGGGAGTGAAAATGGTGGAGCGAAAGCCTTGAACTGCTGCCTTGAATTGTTTAGACATAGGAAAGCTTTACAAGGAATCTACTTTGTAAACAGCAAACAGCTGGATTTTACCCGGAGATACTGGTGCTGGTACAGGTGGAGAAAGTAAAGGAAACTTCACATGTGATTGAAAGGGCCCAGGAAATGTAGCTAGCGCTGAGTGAGTTGCATTAAGTAGCTGAGAGGATCACTGACTCTATCCTTAGTTGGATGACACATGGATGCATCTCCCAGATCATACTGCTAAAATTAAGAACTTCCTCCTTCCCCTCCAAGGGTAGAAATGAGCTTCATTTCCTCCTGAGGAGTGGCACCTACAGGGAGGGAGCTGGGAGAATAGTAGTTGCTAGAAATTATTACTTGAAGTATAGGTTTTTGTGTTTGTTCCATTGTTTTTAAGGAAAGTTACAATTGAAACATTTTTAGTGCCCTTTAAACTTAGTTTTAAGTATATAGCGTCTTGGGGGGTCCTAGGCTTTTTTTTAAAGCCAGTTTATAGCTATTTGTTTCTAAGTGGTATAAGCCCCAAAGGAGAGGAGCTTGCTCTCGGAGCCTTAGGCAAACTCTTCTTGAGCCTGAGAATGATGACCATTTCGTTACTAAATTATGGTTCTGAATTTGGCAAACCTTTCAAGGCACTGGAGTTGTGTGAGCTGTACTGAGGTGTGGATTTCCTTGTCATCATGTCTCCTATGGTTACTTTTGTGGAAAGACACTTCAGTGTATTTAACTCTGCTCCTGTGCTGGCAAGTTACCGAATGCCTAAAAAGAGAAGAGAAAAACAATTTTTGTTTAAATCTTAGGAGGTTAATTGTTCACAGTGAGTTGGCCTGCTCTTTTTGATCACAGCCATTTGCTTACATCCAGGATGTTATACATCAGTTGTTACGGAATTGGGATTTCTCGCCTTTCAGTTCAGGACCCCTTTGCAGTGGTGACTGCATCAGCTGAAAAATCAGAATGTCAGCAAGAATACTGTTGAAGATGGCATTGCAACCACAGAATTTCCAGTTTACTCGACTGTGTAGCCCAGTTTTGTCATATATCATGCAGCTTCATCTCTGCGTGCAGTGTCTGTGTGTGAAGAGACCTTCTGGTATACTGAGAAAGATTGGAAAAGCTGTGTGCTCTGCTAATTTTATGGTGTAAATGAGTTCCCCTTCTCTTGAAATGTTAGCCGTGTGAGCACAACATAAGGAAATTCATTACACACTCTTCTAACGGTAAGGCAGAACTAATAAGAGAATGTGTTTAAAATTAATTGTGGGACTGTAAAAATGAGTGGGTGTGTAAATGGGCATGGGGAGAGGAGAGGGAGAGCTCAGAGATAGTCTTGTTTTCCCAGGAGCCAGCCTGGATCATTTGTTGGCAGTACATATTGGCTGAAGTCAGTTTTCATTTCAAGGTAAATTGGAAAGGGAAATTAAACCTTATTGTTCCACTCTTAAGAGAGGAGAATGGGATGGAGGCGGCAGCCAGAGTGGATGCTGTTGGAGTGGTTCTAGGAGTAAAAAGATCAGTGCTGTATTTTAACAGAAGGTGACATCATGGGCCCCTTTGGACTTGAGTAACCCTGTGCTGCAGCCTTCATGGTTCCCTTGCTGGAGTGGGCGATGTTGCTGCACATGTAAACTGCCACACTGGGGGAAATCAGTGGCTTAGGCTTTAATGAATCTTTGCAAAGGAGTGGAAAACATCCTGAGTCGACTTGTGCAGCTGTGGGGTGCTTGGGCAGTGGTATAAACCGCATGTCGAGAGAGGAAATGATCAGAACCATTGGCTTGGGTTCTGGAGATGGGATTAGATAAGGGAAGGTCACAACTGGGCAACCCACTCAGGTGCCCCCGGAACTCTCCAACTCTGAGATCTGTCTCTGGGGCGGTGACTGTGCTTAGCAAGACAAAGAGAGACTTAGGAGCAAAGGCGTTTGTGGGGTTTTGGTTGTCTCTAAACAGCTGGGAGGGGGCAATGTTAGGTTCACTTAGAGAGCTGTGCTGTGTGTGCCCACAGACACTGCTGTGCCTGCAGTTCTCAGGCAGAAAGGTTTTATGACTCAGCCTGCCTTTTCTGGCTGCCTGAGGCTACAGTGTGTAGACCTGAACATGTTTTGGCTAGAGATGGCCTGGTTCAGGGTCCCCGCCATGGTCTGAGAAGGGAGGCAAATCCTCCAGGGCTTTTAGCTTGGCACCTAGCTCACGTAGGGGACTTTTTTTCCTTCCTCTTAAGTTTTACACAAGAACAAAAAAGTTGCCTGGATTTCCCCAGGGGGGTGTCGATTAAAAATTTTCAGGGTCGGGCTTCCCTGGTGGCGCAGTGGTTGAGAGTCTGCCTGCTGATGCAGGGGACACGGGTTTGTGCCCCGGTCCAGGAAGATCCCACATGCCGCGGAGCGGCTGGGCCCGTGAGCCACGGCCGCTGAGCCTGCGCGTCCGGAGCCTGTTGCTCCACAACGGGAGAGGCCACAACAGTGAGAGGCCCACGTACCGCAAAAAAAAAAAAAAAAATTTTTCAGGGTTTTGCCCTGGCCAAGAGAGAGAAGAGTAGACGCATACTAACAGTGATTGATCCTGTGTCTTCTGTCCCTCATCAGATGTTTTCTTCCAATGGGCTTTTGGTGTAGAATGTTGGAGAACCAAGAGCAGGAGGTAAGCATGTGGTCTCTGGGCAACAGGTGGGTAAATGTTTGAGGGGATTTGGGAGATTCAGATATTGCTTGGTGGTGTCCTTCTGACACTAATACCTTGGTGGTTCTGATGAGCTCAGGGTCAAGCCAGAGGAGGGAAATCAGTAGTAAAGGCATTACTGGGAAATGAGGTTCCATTTTCACTAACTTTTCCATTCATTGGAATGTACTAGAATGTAAGCTTCATAAGGGCAAAGCTTTTTGTCTCTTGTTCTTGTTCTACCCTAGGGCCTTAGCACAGTGCCTGCCACATACAGGGTGGTCAATAAATATTTGCCGAATTGAATGAATAAATGAACAAATGAATGAAAGTTGGTGTTGAGTGGAAAAATCTGGCAGCCTTTGTGTCGAGGCCACCTTACTGTGTGGCTGTGCTGAAGCTGAAGGAGCATTTCTTCCCTCCAGGAGGTGATCACTGTGCGTGTTCAGGACCCCCGCGTGCAGAATGAGGGCTCCTGGAATTCTTACGTGGATTATAAGATATTCCTTCATGTAAGTGCATCCAATTTTGATATTGGGGTCAGCACCCTCCAGGGCTGAGGGCCAGTCTTGAGGCAGAATCTGTTTATGGATGTTTTGACAGAAGTAAAGGAGGGAGGAGAGGAAAGAGAGCCTGGGGTTTGCCTGAGAGTTGTTTTCAGGCTGCCTGGTGGCATCTTGCTCTGCTTGGAGCCCTTGATCAGGACTGTGGCCTGGTGGCTTGGGTCCTTAGTGAGAGGGACGATGGGGAGTTCACGTGAACTTGGGCTTTTTCCACTAAAGCCTTTTCATGTGCTGCTTCCTGTAGACCAACAGCAAGGCTTTTACTGCTAAGACATCCTGTGTGCGTCGCCGCTACCGAGAGTTTGTGTGGCTGAGAAAGCAGCTACAGAGAAACGCTGGTTTAGTGTGAGTTTGCTCTTGTTTTCTTCTTGGGTCTGAGACTGGCTTTTTAGGTGCTTACTTGGCAACTGGAATTTACAATGAAAAAAGCTTGGCAACTTGCCAGGTACTGAGGCCATTGAGAAATGTATTCTTAAATTATGTTTTCAAGTCAGTGAAAAAAGTAAGACAGCGTTCTTATTTCTAATATTTTGACCTAACAAAGCCAAATAAATCTAAAAAATATTTTTCTTTTTTAACATGCATAGGGCTAAATAGTTTAGGGCTAAAGAAAGGTACTGCTGGCTTTTTAAGTGTGCTTCACTGGTTATGAGAAGCTTTTTAGCATCTGGAATAAATTGACAGGTGGTGTTCCCGTCCATTCGATATATAAAAATAGTGATTATTTTTTTCTTTTTTGTGTAGAGACCTCTATCCAGAGTTATAACAGACTGAGAGCCTTAGGAAAAGCAGTAGTGTTCACTCCTCACCTGCATACTTCAAATAAGTCCTAGAACTTGAGACAGTTTAGGACAGCGATTCCACCACAGTGTGGCCACTGAATGCTCTGGTGACCCTGTTGATGACGTAGCCAGTTAGTTAACATGTGGGACTGACGAGGCCATTGTCATGGGTCAGGCCCTAATTAGCCAGTTGGAACTTCCCCTGAACAGACCCTGCATCCTCTAGTCTGGCCTGCCATTTTTTTTTTTTTTTTTTTTTTTTGCGGTACGCGGGCCTCTCACTGTTGTGGCCTCTCCCGTTGCGGAGCACAGGCTCCGGAAGTGCAGGCTCAGCGGCCACAGCTCACGGGCCCAGCCGCTCCACGGCATGTGGGATCTTCCCGGACCGGGGCACGAACCTGTGTCCCCTGCATCGGCAGGCGGACTCTCAACCACTGCGCCACCAGGGAAGCCCTGGCCTGCCATTTTTAAAGCATGTGCCATGCTTCACAGGAGAGGCTAGGGAGGCTTGAAGAGTTTGTGGATGATTTGCTGCAACTCGACTACTTTCAGAAAATTCCAAGCATGTGACCTTCCAGGGCTGGAGAAGGTAGTCTTAATTTACACAGAAGGACCCAGCATTCTCCGTGTCTCTGTGTCCAAGTTTCTTCCTTTTTCAGTAATAGTTGATGGTGGGAATGGGTTTTGTAAACAGTGTAATCTAGCAGCATGGAGTTTTTAAGTCATAGACTTGGTTCAAATACCAACTCTGCTGCTTACTTACTAGCTGTGTGACACTGGGAAATTTACTTAACTTCTCTGTTTCTATTTCCTTACCACTAAAATGGGGACACTAATATCTTTCTCATGGGGTTTTGGGGAGTATTAAACGAAGTAAGGTTAAATTAAAACATTTACAGTGCCTGACACACTCATGCAGTCAAGTCAGTGTTAGTCTCCTTCCCCTGCCACCTTATTAAATGCTGTTTGTATTGATTTGTGCCTCTTTTTAGGGGATTTCCTTGATCAGGGACTGGAATGACTGTCTTGGATGTTACTTATCTTGGGCGTGTTACATTATGTGATCCCACAGGCCTGTACCTGAACTTCCTGGGAAGTCAACCTTCTTTGGCAGCTCAGATGAATTCATTGAGAAGCGACGACAAGGTCTGCAGCACTTTCTCGAAAAGTGAGTGGACTTGGCGGGCTAGCACTTGCCTCCTGGGGAGGGGCCGGGGGTTGAGGTGTGTGTGCCGGGCAGAATGGCCCCTGTGAACATACAGGCACATTTGTGTCAGATGCCTTTCTTGCACCCTTGTGCCTTCAGTGCTCACTCAAGCCACAAGGCCTTCAGAGGATGGGGCTGGGGAGAGCCCCTGCTCGGGGTGATGCTCTGTGTTGCCCTACCTGTGTTTTCCCCAGGGTCCTGCAGAGTGTGGTCCTCCTGTCAGACAGCCAGTTACACCTCTTCCTGCAAAGCCAGCTCTCGGTGCCTGAGATAGAAGCCTGTGTCCAGGGCCGAAGCCCCATGTCCGTTTCCGATGCCATTCTTCGCTATGCTATGTCAAACTGTGGCTGGGCCCAGGAAGAGAGGCGGGGCTCCACTCACCTGGCTAAAGGAGACCAGCCTAAGAGGTAACTGAAGTGCTCTATTTTGAGACACCAGTGGCTAGGATTATTGTAACCTGGGCCAGTGAGGTGTCCATTGGTAGAGAAAGCAGTAAGATCACAGCGTCAGTGGCCTTTCAGAAGGGCCTTGGCCTCCTTGTGCATGGTTCTTTCATTCCATGCACAAAGGTCTTGTTTCTTTACTAACTCATCCCTGGGGAGCGTGCTCTCCTATTGGAACCTGAGGAGAAAGAAGAGAAGGCTTTCTTATTTGTTTTGTTCTTTATCCTCTCCCCCAACCCCCGTTTTCTTTTACTTTTTTTTTTAATAAAGTGCATTGTTATTTTTTTAATTAATTAATTTTTTAAATAGCATTAGAGCTCTCTCTTTTTTTAATTTATTAAATTTATTTATTTTTGGCTGCGTTGGGTCTTCATTGCTGTGCGTGGGCTTTCTCTAGTTGCAGCGAGCGGGGGGCTACTCTTTGTTGGGGTGTGCTGGCTTCTCATTGCGGTGGCTTCTCTTGTTGCAGAGCACGGGCTCTAGGTGCGTGGGCTTCAGTAGTTGTGGCACATGGGCTCAGTAGTTGTGGCTCGCGGGCTCTAGAGCGCAGGCTCAGTAGTTGTGGTGCACGGGCTTAGTTGCTCCATGGCATGTGGGATCTTCCCGGACCAGGGCTCGAACCCATGTCCCCTGCATTGGCAGGCGGATTCTTAACCACTGGACCGGCAGGGAAGTCCCCCCCATTTTCTTTAAATAACAACTTTATTGAGATATATTTACATACATAAAGTTCACCCTTTTAGTGTACAATTCAGTAGTTTTAGTTTATTCATGAAGTTGTTCAGCCGTCTATCACCACAGTCAATTCTAGAATGTTTTCATCACCCCCTTGTGCCCATTAGCTGTGACTCCCCATTTTCCCCAACCCCCAGCCCTTGGCAACCAGTGTCTACTTTACTTGTCTATGGATTTGCATATTCTGGACATTTCACAGAAACGGAGTCAGTCATACGGTACGTGGTCTTTTGTGACTGACGTCTTTCATTTAGTACATTTTCACGGTGTGTCTGTGTTGTAGTGTGTATCAGCACTTAATTCGTTTCTACGGCCGAATAATATTTATTTGTATGGAGAGACCTCCTGCTGTTGTCCATTCATTTTTGTTTACCTGTTCATGCCCTTCGTTTCCCTTTCCCTCTCTTTTCCAGTTGCTGCTTTCTCCCAAGATCGGGCAGGAGGAGCTCTCTCTCACCGCCTCCCGGGGAAGAAAAGGACAGTTTCGAGGTGTGGGCTCCTGCTGTTGACTCTGAGGCTCCTTCCTTGGAGAGCCCCCCTCTCCCACCTCCCTCCTTTCCGTCATGCTGTGGTTTTGTAAGACCTGATGAGGGAATCTCTGCTCCTCAGCCTGTGAGGAGGGCCATGGGAGGGGACCGTGCAGTGCGTTTGGATCCTGGTCAGTTGGAAACAACAGTTTTGGAAAAGTGAGCTCTGCTTGGAGCTCTGGGTTCTGCTCTGAGGCGGATGAAGGAGATGTGGGCCGGGAGACTTGCTCGGGTGGGGCTGGGCCCAGGCCAATGGTGGGGAGGCTGGGCTGCTTCGTGTCTTACCGTGGCCTCTGCTCGCGTTGGTTGCGTGGAGGTCGGTGACAACTCGTCAGGCTTCTTCCATAGAAATAGACACTGTGCGGATGTTTATAAGTTAAGCACAAGGCGCAGGGGTTGTTGGTTCTGAACCAAACCCCATATTTACTCTTCTGGGAGCTGAATTTCTTTAGATGTTTGTTAACAGGCCTAGGAGCACTGTCTCAGGTGACTGGTTTTGGGGACCTGTAGGTGGCAGATTTTCAGCTGCCATATTGAATATTGTTCAACAGAAATGCTTGTGTCATTGTATTCCCACGGGCTCTATTTTTGCTGCAGCCCCTGGAGCACTTAGTTTCTGGGAGGCTGGCCTCTTGCCTACCTCCTTGCATGGACAGGGAGGTAAATATTCTCCCACCTCCTTGCTTTTCCTCCACTAATACCACTGAATGGAACGGTGCTGTGACTCCTGTCACTGGGGTTTCCTGCACATCCCAGGACCTCGGCCTGGCTTTATGGGGCCAAGACCCATGAAATAGCTCATGGCCATCCACGAAAGAGAAGGGTTTGGTCACAGCCATAGGAAAGGGACCAGTTCAGGGGCTTTGTTTTGGAAAGGATGCCCTGGGCTGTCACCGTCTCTCTGGTTATAAAGCGGAGACGCGTCTGTGTTCTCTGCAGGGTAAGCATGGGCTCCTTTCTTTTTTGAATCCTTTTCTTCTCCCTTAGTAACAGCTCCCTGCCCCCAGGCTTCAGCCACCACGTGTCCCTCCGCTGTGTTGCTGTGTTGCCGTATGTTCAATCCAGTGGGGTGCAGGGGCTTTGTTTCTGCCTGGAGAGAGGGCTCTGGGGATGGAGATGAGGAACAACACGCCTTCCTTCAGACAATGAGGCATTCTGCCCTCCTGCTGCCGTAATTCTCTCCTCTGAGAGCCAGAGCTGGTAGGAGATGAGTGCCGCTGGCATTCTGCCCTGCCCTGCCCTTGGGTTTGTGTGTGTGGTTCTTCCCCTTCTTGCCCGCTTCTCCCTCCTCTGGCCATCGCACCCTGTCTCTGGGCTCTTTTACTACCAGCCTATGCTATGGGACTGTCATGGCATTTAGTTCAGAGTTGAGGGGTTTTGGCTTGAAATAAAATTCAAGTATTTAAGACTGTTGTTGCAGTTGGTGTCTAACAAGCTGTAGCAGTGGAGGAGGGAGTGAGGGCTGGCAGTAGTTACTTTCATAAATCATGAATTTATCAGCGTGGAAATAATGGTTCAGAACCGTGCACGGCAGCTCTCCTGTATTGTGTGTGCAGCTCAAGTTCACCACTGGAGGAAGAATTGCCTTCCAAAGAGTCAGGATCCAGCTCCTCTCACAGTTATGGGCACGAACCTTGTTAGGTATAATTTACCTGATGCTGCTTCCGTCCTCGCAGCCTGTCTGAGGTGCCAGGTGCTGAAAGAGAAATAAAGTTTGTCAACAGGCAGATGCGGAGCCCTCGCTGGGACTCATTTCTCTTTCCTGCCCGCCTCCCCTGGGTCTCTCCTTTATATGATGCAGCAGAGCAAGGCGAGGATAGAAAACCTACAGAGGCAAATCCAAAATGTCAGAAGAAGTTCATTTAAAAGGGGAAAAAACTCCATACACAAACCTCACAAAAACCCGACAGATGCTAAGCTAATGGTATCCGCTCTGCCGACTGGTGGGGATGACTCATGAATATTAATGAGTCCAATGCTCCAAATGGTGCAGCTGTGAACCCAGCTGTGCTTGAAGCTCTCTGATTTCAAAACTTCCAGACAGGAGCCGGAGGTGGTCTGTGTCAATTCCCTACTCAGCCAAAAATCAGCAAGCTGGGTTGGCCTTCTTCTGTTCACTCCTTTTCTTCCTGGAGTTGGTGCTCAGCAGCTAATTCTGCCAGCAGGGTAGGCTGCTGGGACAGCAGGAGCTGCTCAAAGACACAGATGCAATTTTTCTGACTCTTGGCTTTTTTTTTTTTTTTTTTTTGCTGTACGCTGGCCTCTCACTGTTGCGGCCTCTCCCGTTGCGGAGCACAGGCTCTGGACGCGCAGGCTCAGCAGCCATGGCTCACGGGCCCAGCTGCTCCGCCGCATGTGGGATCTTCCCGGACCGGGGCACGAACCCGTGTCCCCTGCATCGGCAGGCGGACTCTCAACTACTGCGCCACCAGGGAAGCCCTCTTGGCTTTTTTAATGATCCATTATCAGCAGTGCATACAACAGCACCTCAGTTAATCTAAGGCCAGGCACCATCCCTGCACTGTCTTGTGCAGAGTTGAGTGTAGACCATGGAAGGAGATGTCCTGAGAGGGGAAGAGTTTTTCTATGGGCCTGGAATTACCAGAAAAACAGCAAAGATGGATTTTCCTCTTCATCTAGGCAGTGCCATCTGCCTGTCTCCCATTTTGCTCTGTCCCTGTGTGTACTAAGGGCTGCCACTGATGACCTCTGTAGGGAAGATAGGGAACTACTAGGGGGAGTGGTCTACTGAGTTGTTTTGTAGAATGGAAGTATTTTTGGTTTGAAGTAGGTTCTGTGCCTGACTTATAGTTACCTAATTTTTTTTTTTTTTTTTTTTGGCTGTGCCATGCGTCATGTGGGATCTTAGGTTTCTGACCAGGGATTGAACCTGTGCCCCTTGCAGTGGAAGCACAGAGTCCTAACCACTGGACTGCCAGGGAATTCCCTAGTCACCTCTCTTCCAACAAGTCTAGTCATCTGGTCCAAGTCTAGTCCAAGTGGTCCAAGTCTAGTCATCTGTTACCCAGGATAAGTGATCCCAATCTCATGGGTTTCCTTTTGTTTGGTGGAAGTGTGTGTGTGTGTGTAGGAGGAGATGGGTTTTCTTGTGTGAACATAATAAGTTTCATATGCATCTTTTTTTAAAAAAATAAATTTATTTATTTATTTATTTTTGGCTGCGTTGGGTCTTCATTGCTGTGTGCAGGCTCCTCATTGTGGTGGTATACTAGCTCTGTGTGTGTCCCTTCCCCTGGTGGCCTTGTTGGTGTGGGAAGCCAGGCCCACCAGCAGCCTGACCCGAAGCCCTGTAGCAGAAGGCCCAGGATAGTGAGAACCTGTGTTGGTTTGTTGGAGGCAATTTAACCTGCCTGCTATAAGCTATGAGACTTAGATATATTCTACCAATTAGGGCACATCTGTTAGCAGTGCTGAAAGGCCGGCACTGTCTCTTTAAGAGCCATCCCACTCCTCTCCTTGAGCGATGAGGGCTGGGGGCACAAGGGAGTCAGATGCTGATTAAACAGTCCTACTGCCGAGCTCTGTTAGAAAATTACTGTAATTATGATCTAGTCCCAGCAGAGGGATGAGTTCCAATCCTGCTAATAACCCTTCCAGGTGCCTCAGATTCAGGGCCCATGGGAGGCAGCATGGTTAGGCTCTGGCTGGCAGCAGGGCCAGCAAAGGCCCTCCTGTCTGGCCTCTGCAGGCAAAGACAACAAAGGCGCTGGACCCCTCATCCTCTCTTGGCAGTGGGTTTTGGTTGTCTTTTGTTGTATTTTTTTGATTCTTTTTTTTTTTTTTTTTTTGCTGTACGCGGGCCTGTCACTGTTGTGGCCTCTCCGGAGCACAGGCTCCGGACGTGCTCCTATTTTTTTGATTCTTGACAGAGCTCCTGGGAGTCATTTTGTATGAGAGAACTTTCCCCTAAACTAACACGAAGGACCAGGAAAATCACAGCCGCGAGATGACTGTCCTGACTCCCAACTTCTGCCCCGGTCCCGCACAAAGCGCAGGGAGCCAGTGCGGGCCCTTGCACCGCAGCTGCTTCTACACTGTTTCTATGAATCTGGGTTTCTTGCTCCGAAGTAGTACACAGTGTTAAACTCAGTCCTGATCAAGACTTTCAGGGCTCCCCTTTTAGATGTCTGCTACAGAAACAGGAAAAAGGATAGTTACCACAGGGACTCTCTGTGATGCCGCTCTCTAAATCGGCAAGCACTGGTTTATTCATTTGAAAACATCATTCTTGTAGTGCAAATCTGCAGCAATGCAGGCGAGCAAATCTCGGATTCCTGTGGAGCGTGGGGGCTGGCTTCCTGGTTCTTAAACCCTGAGGAATTCATGACATTTATACTCTCTGTCTTCTCAACTTCATAAGCCTCTCTCTGTCACTGTAATCCAGTAGCTAAAGCCCAGACTTCTAGAAGGCAGGGCAGTTTCTCTGTACTTGGCCCTACGCACACCCAAATGCCCTGAGACAATGGTTCTTCACCAGGGGTGGTTTTGTTCCCAGGGCACATTCGACAATGTCTAGAGACATTTTGGGTTGTCAGAATGGGTGGGGGGTTGAGGGGAGTAGTACTGGCATCTAGTGGGTAGAGGCCAGATGCTGCTGTACATCCTACAGTGCCCCAAGAACATACAACTACCTGGCCCCAGATGTCAATAGTGCCAGGTTGAGAAGCCCTGTACTAATAAAATGAGGCAATAAGCTCTAAATCCCCCCTCCGCCCCCAAACCTCCAATGCACTGCTTTGGTCGCAGATCTCCAGATGGCAGGTGCTTTCCTGGAGGTGGAATATATTAATGACGGGCTTAGCAGGGTGCCCACCGTGGGAGGCATCCAGTAAATGTAGGTGGTGTGCATGTGCCACCTTGGTGATTCAGGGCAGAGCAATGTCAGTGCCTGACTGTAGTTAAAAGGGAGGTTTTGTATCCTGTTTTCTGTTCCATGATCGCATGTGGGGCATAAAAGGTGCCCAGCTGCTCACCATCAGGCTAAGAGTGTCTACAGTGGACCCAGATGCCTTCTTTGAGGACGAGCAGTAGAAGCCTCTTGGAGCTAACTCCCATGGCAGGAGGCAGGGAAGTGGCATACTCTTGCCCAGTGCCACAGAAACGCTTCCCTCAGTGGCACTCTGCCAGGTGGCGGGTGGTGATGGGCCCCACGAGGGAACTGAACACACACAGCTGCTGATGACCAGCCAGCGCCCGAACAGCTTGATGCCAGAGACACCAGGTCTCTTGGAACAGCCTGGGCATCAGGAAAAGAAAGCCTAGTTGGCAGGGTTTTCCTAGGAGCCAGGCCTGCAGGGGAGAGGACTTCATTAGAAGGGATGTTGCCAAGCATCGGCCAGGAGAACCAGGCTGTCTCTATCTCCTGCCCACGCTCCTGGTGACTAGGCAGCCCATTTTGCCTTATTTTTAGGGTGACCACTCATCCTGGTTTACACCTATGGTCATGGCATCCTTATTAATAATGCCCCCTTTCATTCTCAAAAGTGTCTCCATTTGGAAAATAAACTACATAGTTGCCTATTAATTGTATTTTAGTTTCCTCTAATACTATAGTTTTTTGGGGGGCGGGGGCATCATATTTAGAAAAGATATTGGTGCAAAATAGGCTGCATCTTAAAATATATCATTAATTGAATCTCAAGAGTTGCAAAAGGGTGGTCATCAATTCATACTAACTGAAAAGACAAAGAAAAACAGAAGAAAAACATATTTTCTGAACAGTTTTTGATAGGAAAATAGGGAGAATAATTCAGATCCCTTGAAGAAGAAAAATCTCTTTAGTTTTACGTTTCAGGCTCCCTACCCAATCTGTGTAAATTCTAATGGGAGATGAAATAGCTGGGCAGGAGGGAGAGGGAAGCAAGGGACTGTGGTAATCCACAAACTAGAAAATTAGTTTGAGTCACTGGGCTGTGTAGCAGGGATAATCCTCTATGTAGACAGCTGCTTTTTCTAAAGTCAGCTCCACAGATTTTGCTGGTGCTCTGGGAATTAGCAAATCAGTGCCACTCAAGATTTATCCTTCCAGAGTTGCTTCTGGTGGAGAGACCTGCAGGGAGAGCTTCCTTTTGGCCAAAGGTTAAAGCACCTCTGTCCCTGACATTCAAGAGTTTTGTTCTCAAGATGAGAAGGAACGAAAGAAAAAAAACGAAGAAGGAGGAACATACAAACATACGTTGGATTCTTTTTTTCCTTTCTTCCTTCTCTTTTTTTTTTTTTTTTTTTTGCGGTACGCGGGCCTCTCACTGTTGTGGCCTCTCCCGTTGCGGAGCGCAGGCTCAGCGGCCATGGCTCAGGGGCCCAGCCGCTCCGCGGCATGTGGGATCTTCCCGGACCGGGGCACAAACCCGTGTCCCCTGCATCGGCAGGCGGCCTCTCAACCACTGCGCCACCAGGGAATCCCCTCTTGCTTTTCTTCAACTCCCTCTTTCTCAGACTGATTTATAAAGGCAGGACTGCCCCCCCTCCCCAGCCCCCCCCAACACAGACACATGCTTCATGACACCACTGCTTTATTGTGATGTAAGTGATTGGTGTGAAATGTGGATTTTGGAAATGTGTCACTGGAGGTGTCTCACTGCAACAGAACTCAAGTGATTCAATAAGCAGAGCGGCAGCCTGAGATTTTCAAGAGTCCCTCATTTAGTTTCCTCTTCAACAGCAGATTTTGTGTGATTTTTGTTCAAGTCACCACCTTTCAGATCCTCAGTTTTGCTACTTGCAAAGACTGATTACAAATAAGGTGGTGCAGCTGAGCAAGCTAAGGTGCTAAAACAGTTAAGGATAACTTGAAATCTAGGCTATTGCTTACATATTATGTTTAGATAAAGTAACAGGAGGGAGGACATTTAGTTGGCCCCTCTTTAAATAGAATCAAAATGTCTGGGTTTAGGGAATGAGACTTAATAGGAATTCTCTTCTCTTTCCCATTTTTATTCACCAGAGGGAAAAGATGTCGTTGGTTTTGAATTAAATACAGATTTCTAAGAGATATAACAGACCATTGTGTGGGAAAATTGAATACTGAGGTAATTGTAAAACAATGTCTATGCTATTTTGCTATATGGATGACAGAGGAAACACACTGGGAAAATGTATTTTTAATGAAATGTAGCTGAAAGATTGCTTTCAGAGCATTTAGTATTCTCAGATTATCAGCTTGGATGAGGCAGGCCAAACTGTACCCACCTCAGGTCAGGTTATCCAGTGGAAGTCAGTAAGTTCTGTGTAAATTACTATATATCTGTGAAGGGCAGATATGCATTTGCTTCTTAAACATAGGATTTTAGCTTTCTTATTTTCTCTCCTTTACATAATATCAAGGGAGGAAAAGGGCCTCCCACCTCTTACCCTCTCCAGTTTCATGTGCTAGAGTAATTAGTGGCTTTTAAGCAGCCATCCTACATATAATGTGGTTAGTTAAGTGGTCTAATGCCCGTTATCCAGTTAGTCACAGGCAGTAAGGTGGGGATTTGGTTAGTGGAGTCAAACAGAGAAGGAGTAATCTGATTAGCCAGTTGCTTTCTGAGGCTGTTGGCTGAGATGGTGGCTGTGGAATTGAGCAGGTCTGCTGGGTGAGGTTTAGCTTCAGGCAGACTGTAGGAATCCACTTCTTCCCAGAAGTCTCCTTTAGAACTTTCCCCTAACAGAGAATGCCCTTTGTCTGTAGATAGTCTCGAACTTGCACTATCTTTTCCAGCATGTTATAAGGTCAGAAATAGCCAGATGGCTATGGACCAGATTCCCAATTAGTCCATTTGTTTGTATCTTTTAGGGCCAATCTACTTTTTCCTGTAAGTTTTACAGCTAGAACGTGAGTGTGGTGCAGTAGACTGAGGTGCCAAAAGACCTTTGCAGTTTGGCAAGTTGCTGGTTTCCTCAGGTCTGGAGGTATAGAAAGGACTATTGCACTAAGGGGGTTTTGTTTTAAATACCGGAAGCCAATGGCCATGCCACTGAGAGAGTGTTGAACTGTGCAGAGTGGAGAAAGTACCTGACCTTGCTCCTTTTTCATTCCCCTTCTGACCCGGTCCCAGATACCCCCTCTTCCTCCTCTGGTTTCCCCTTTTCTGGTGTCTTAGTCGTGGAGCAGTGGCACAGTGGTATTCTCTCCTGTTAGCCACCCAGCCTTCCAGAGTTGGGTCCCTGAGGGTTCTCTAGGGAGGGGGCAGTTGGGCACAGAGGGGTTTCTGTTTGCTCCTTCCATTAACCACTTTAACAATGCCCATTGTCTTTACCTGTAGGCTGGGATTGGTGCAAAGATTCCTAAAGCGGAAGGCAATTGGTTCCCTTTGGTTCATCTGCTCATCTGCTGCCACCTAGTGGTTGCTTCTCCTTTGGCACCCTGTGTAAAGTGGAGGGGACGTTATGGATAGTTCTGTAGTGCCTTTTATCTCTTTTTTTCCCCTTCCAGACTTAAATTGTCCCCCTTTTGTTACTTCTTTATCCATCACATATAACAAAGCTTTCTTTTGTTTTACTCCTGGGTCAGAAAAATCTGGAAATGAATAGCTGGCGTAGGATCTTTGGAGAAACTTGGAATCCACTGACAACATCCCTGTTTGCTCCCAGTTTCTCTCTTTGGTGACATGAAATGGTGTCTTACTGCAGGGCTGTGATATTGTTGTTAAGAGGTGAGGAAGGCTACTGCCAAGCTAGAACAGCTCTGAATAGAATAGGCAGCTTTGAAGATAAAATTTCTATGGCTGCTCAGTTGCCCATCTCTCAAAATTTCTTGTGTAGAAAGTCAGGCAATAATATAACTAAACCTTACTGAGCAGTAACTTACTACGTGCCAGGTGGTGTTCCAGGTACCTTACACGTTAACTCCTTTAATCTCCTAATGACCTGGTGAGATGGAGTATACCCCTTCTAAGGTGAGGAAATTGTGGCGTAAAAGGTCAAGTAACTTGCTCTTAGAGAACATATGTAGTATACAGGGAACCGGGACTTATTTCCAGGTTGTCTGGTCCTAAAGTTTATGTTTTTTTTTTCTGGGCTGCGCCTCGCAGCTTGGGGAATCTTAGTTCCGGTGACCAGGGATTAAACCCGCGCCAGCAGTGAAAGCCTGAGTCTTAACCACTGGACCACCAGCGAATTCTCTCAAAGTTTATGTTCTTTTTTTCTTTTTTAAAGATTTTTTTTTTTGGTGGACCATTTTCAAAGTCTGTATTGACTTTGTTACAATATTGCTTCTGTTTTATGTTCTTTGGTTTTTTGGCTGCAAGGCATGTGGGATCTCAGCTCCTTGACCAGGGATGGAACCCACACTCTCTGCATTGGAAGGCGAAGTCTCAACCACTGGACCACCGCCAGGGAAGTCCCAAAGTTTATGTTCTTAACCATTATGTTTTGCTGCCTCTTGAAGGCACAGATAACCCGAGTGCTAGGCACAGGCAACAGGAAAAGGAAACAGGGTCGTATAGACACAAGCCCTCCCCACAGCACTCCCTCAGCCTGCAGGACACAGTGGGGTTGTTAACTGAGGCCCAAAAGGGAACTCTCCCATGTGCTGACTCCAAAGACTCGCTTCTAGCCCTGTCTCATTTCAGACAGAGTGAACACAAAAGAAAAAAATAACAAGTAGGCAGTGAAAGGAAGTCTGAGAAGCCGACCAGAAACCGGGCAAGCCTGGGTTCCAGAAATGGTCCTGCCCTGAAAGACAATTGCAAGCCCTCTTCTGTGTTTGGGCTTTTGTTTTCTTTCAGGCTCTCCCTTCCCACTTGGTGGTTTTTGTTTGTTTGTTTGTTTTTGTTTGCTTTTGGCTGCGAGGCATGTGGGATCTTAGTTTCCTGACCAAGGGATTGAACCCACGTCCCTTGCATTGGGAGCGTGGAGTCTTAACCGATGGACCGCCAGGGAAATCCTCCCTTCCCACTTTGTTTGGAGGCGATAAGAATGCCCAGAGCCAGCATTTTGATACCAGTACAAAAAGAAACACAACACCATCACACAGGGCAAGGAACCAAATCTGAGGTTTATTCGTGCTTTTCAAACCAGCCAAAGCAACCAGCAACTTCTTCCTCCAAAGGTTTCTCTCTCTCTCACCTTCTCTGTGACAAGCCTGTGGAAAAGGCAGAAGTGGGTATGTGGAGATGTTTAGAGATGGGCTCAGCTATGACGAGGCAGGTTTAGTAACGGGTCTGCTGAAGATGCCTCTTCTCACTTGTCTCATTGGTGGTTTACAGTTACTACACGGTGGGTGTCAGAGACCTGGGTCTCTTCTGTACAGGGAAGAGCCCATGATGTTGTTGGGCTGGATGGTACAGGGAGTGGGAGCGCTTGATCATCAGTTTCTTCATGAAGGTGGGGTAGAGAGAAGGGTATGTGTCCTAAAGGAGGAAAACTACACAAATTTGCTTTTATGATTCAAAATATAGAAGATATAAAAGGGCATAGAGTAAAAAGTGTCTCCCTCTTACCCTGTGTCACAGTCACGCAATTTCTCTGTTATTGGAGGCAACCAGTGTTATCCTCTTCTTTCTCCTTCCAGCGGTAACTCATACATATATAAGCAATTGGAGACTCCCTCTTTACACAAATGGAGCAAATTAGACCTACCCTTCACTGCTTTTTTTTTTTAAATTATTATTTTTATTTTGCGGTATGCGGACCTCTCACTGTTGTGGCTTCTCCCGTTTCAGAGCACAGGCTCCGGACGCGCAGGCTCAGTGGCCATGGCTCACGGGCCCAGCCGCTCTGCCGCATGTGGGATCTTCCCGGACCGGGGCACGAACCCGTGTCCCCTGCATCGGCAGGCGGACTCTCAACCACTGCGCCACCAGATATCTCCTAATGTGGCATAGTATTCAATTCCCTGAATTACTACAGTTACTTGGCGAGGTCTCTATTGAACATTTAGGTCATTTCCAATAGTTTGCTATTGCAAACAACCTTGTGTGTATATCATTTTGCACGTGTGCAAGTGTAGCTGTAGGATAAACTCCTAGATGTGGAATTGTTGGGTCAAAGAGAATGAGGAGATAAACAAGTTTGTCATGAAATAAATGACAGAGTGAAGTAGGGTGAATTTATTTAGATTTGGCAAAAAAATTCCAAGCCTTCTGCATTCATGGCCTGGAAATGGAGTCCTCATTCAGAAAATCATAAAGTCAAACCTTGAGCGAGAGGCCCGAGCTGGTGCTTCATGATTGTACAGGGGCATCAGAGAGTAAGATCTCTCCTTATGTATTTTCCTAAATGAACCACTCAACTGCTGCTGCACACTAGAGTGGGCCCTGGTCTGAAAGATTCCAAGGCCAGTTTGTATCACTGTCACACATAACATCCTTCACCCCATCAATAAAGGCTGCTTCCATTTCAGGCCAGAAGATGGAGCTAGTGATATCATGCTAGCCTTGGTGTCCTCCATCACCATCCTAATTCTAATCCTATTGTTACCCCACCCAAAGCACTCACTCTACTGTTTTAAAGTATGATGTGGTTCTTGCTGATAAAATGCAATCCATATTCTTTGTTACCTAAAAGTTAATTTGATTATGTTCCATAGGAATCCTCATACTGGATTCCTAATCTTTGCCAATCATATTGCAATACACGGGCATTTGGGGGAAATGGTACTCTGGATTTGAGAGCTGTGCGTAAAGAAACAGATCCATCCTTGTGGCACAAATTCCTAATTCTCCAATATTCATTCTCCCTTTTAAATTTATTAGTTCCACCACCGCCCGCCCGCCCCCGTCCCGGCCCGACCCTGCCCCACTCCACTTTTAAGCTGGACACAGATTCTACCTAGAAGAAAGCTTTCTTTGCAGCTTGCTGTCTCTGTATGTCCAAGTTCTGGCCAATGGGATGTAAGCAGAAGTGGTGTGTGCAACATCTGTGAAATGTCCTTAAAAGGAGAGGGTGTGCCCTTATCCTGTCATTTTATCTTTCCTGCTGGGTAGGATACAGACATGATAGCTTGAACTGGAGCATCCATCTTGGGCCATGAGGTAACCTGGGGAATGTTGACCACACACAGTGGGGCAAAAAGAGAAGGTACCTGGGACCTAGATACCTTGGATTACTTACCTCCAGATTTTTACAGAAGAGAAAAATAAATTTCTGTGTTAATTAATAACAATTAATCACTGTTATTTTGAGTTTTCTGTCACATGTAGTTGAACCTAATCCTGACTGACACAGTCGCCCGATTTAGGAAAAACAACTACAGCCTTATCTTCTTTCAATGGTGAATTACCAGCATCACTTTTGGAAATGAAGAAAAGCTACTTCACTGGCAACTCTCATCCTTCACAAAGAAACAAAGGCATGGCCAACAAATTCATTGTCAATAGTTCTGATACCTGGGCTTCATCTTTCTTCCACTTCAAAGGCGGTGGTGAGATACTCCTTTGGAACAATCCCAGTGAGGCTGTTCAGTTCTCCAACCCACCAGCCATACATGTTATATTCCTGAAAAATGACAAGAGGATGGTTTCCGTTGGAATTTAGTCATGCTTCTGTTAATCTTTGTTAATCTGTTAAATGATCACATGGGAGATTCTGTTGGGTGGTTTCTTTGTAGACACTGTCAGTACAACTCATTAACACCCCTGATGGGATTACTAAATTTAAAAGTTATCTAGAAGGAAGAAAAACTGCTTTTCTTTTGCCATCTTTCTGTCTACATTGTAAATTTAGCATATTTGGTGCCACTGCTGAACCTAAAGAGCATGTCTTTTACCAAGCAGAGTGGAACGGCTCCTTTGGGGAAAGTTGGGCACACCCTAAAATGCCAGAGCACTGAAGTATTCAGGGAGTCAGGTCATAGTGCAAATCAATAATATTTACCAAGCACCTTCTATGTGCAAAGTGTTGTTTGAGTTCCCATGAGATGGATGATGAATCAGAACACTGCTTGCTCCCTGGGAGTTTACAGCATAGAGTAATGGGCTTCGGAGTCAGACAGACTGGGATCTTGTCCCCACTTGGTCATTTAGTAACCATGTGACCGGACGGTCTCCTGGCTTTAACTTCCTCTTCTGTAAGAGTAGGCATAATATCACCCCTCTGTTGTGGGGAATATAAGTGACGCCGCAGACATGAAAACAATTCAAAGTGCCTGATACATAGTAGGTACTCTAAACATTAGATTCCTCCCCTGGAAGAGGTCAGAGGTTGACAGGTCCATCAATAATGACAGGCAGGACATAAGAGCCACAGGGAGGGGCAAACAAGAAAGGGAATGAGAGGGTTTAAAAGAAGGGTTTGAGAGTGGAGCTCACAGGGTTGAGAACGGAGCTCCTTGAGTACAGAAGAGCTTCTCAAAAGCACAGCAGATGTTGAACATTATAGGACTATTCCTGAAAGCACTAGAACATGTTTTCCTTCTTTTGAAGGAAGTGAAATTTAGGAATATGTGGAAAATATACGTATTCCAGTTCAACTGGATTCGGGTACCATGGAGCCAACTGTCTGCCTTTTGCCCACCTGGCTGCTGAGTTCTAGGAAAAAAAGAAAACCAGGTTGCTGACACACTAAAATTCTGGGTCAACTGGTTATCTTTTTGTTAGTGTACCTCCCCTCCTCTAACTCTGCCTCTCCCCTTCCTCTCAGCAGCTGACCTCTTTTCCACCTTCAAAGAGAAAAGAGAAGGCATCAGATCTGTCAACCTTCAGCCACCCAAACAGGAACTTACCTAGTGTGCACTTGTAACCCTTCTGCTTTTGTTCTTAGAGACCAGGTTGTAAGAAGTCTGACCTCTGCCTCTAATGTAAATGGCTCCTTATGTCAGCACTGAAGTGTGTTCAAGTTTCTTTCGTCTTTGAAAATAATTATTTAGTCCCTAATGCATGTCTGCTTCCCATTTCGACTAGTCTACACTGCCAATTCACAAATTTATTGAAAGAATTTATTTCACTTACTGCCCCAACTTCTTGCTTTCTATCCACTCTTCGAGCCACTCTAAGCAGGCTTCAACCTCCGTCATTCCACTTACGCTTCCTATAACCTCCTTATTGCTCAAATTCTATGAGCACTTTTCAATCCTTAATTTACTTGATCTCTCAGTATTGCTGGCACTATGGACCTTTCTTGAGGCATTTTCTTCTCTTAATTTCTATAATTATACTCTCCTGGTTTCCATCCTACCTCCCTCTCTGGTTGCTTCTTTTCTTTCTCCTCATCTTCCTCTATCCCTCCTTTTAATGTGGTGTTCCAGGGTTTCTATCCTGGCCTTCTTCTGACTTGATGCACTTTTCTTGAGCAATCTTATACACCTCTGTGGTTTAGCCACCATGCCTGTATAAATGACTCACAACCATAGCTCCAGCCCAGATCTCTAAGGGTTGGATCCCAATACCGAAGTGCAAGTCCATCAAGCTTCTCAAACTCACTGTGTCCTAAATTTAACCATCATCTTGCCTCTGTATCCATTCCCATTCACAGAGTATCTTGACGACCTGTGTTCTGTGTCTCAGTGAGTGATACCGCTATGCACTCAGTTACTCAAGCCAGAAACCCAAGAGTCATTCCCAATTTCACCCTCCTCTTCCAATCAGTCCTTGAGTTCTGTCAATTCTCTATCCAAAATGTTACTGGAATCCATCCAGTTCTCTCCATTCCCGTTGGCAATAGCCTAGAGTCATGTCACTGTCACCTCTCCTGAGGACTACAGAAACAACCTCCAAATTGGTTTCTGTGTCTCCATTCTTGTTCTCCTCCAATCTGCTTTTCATTGTGCAGCCAGAATCTTTCTAAAAGGCACACTGATAATATCACGGCTCTGCTTGAAACCTTAGTGAGTCCCTACTGCCTACTGTCAACTTCTTAAAAAGGTGGACAAAGCCCTGCATGATCTAGTTCCATTCACTGCCCAGCATTGTCATTTATTCCCTAAATCTAGTCGACCCTTAGTAAAACAGAACTTGTCTTTGCTACTCCCATGGGCCTCAGGGTCTCTCACCATGGAGCCTTTCCTCTGCCTGTTTAGCCTCTACTTCCCTCCTCCCTTCCATAGGGCTGACTCCTAAGCAGCCTTCAGATTTCAATTCCTGAGTCTCTGTGGCCTCTCCAGAAGCCTCTCCTCGCCACTCTCTAAGTGAGGGCCCCAGCTCTGTGGTCCACAGCGCCTGTGCCCTGTGCCTCCCTGGAAATGAATCATCACGCTGCCTTGTATCTGACGGCCTTTGTCTCACTGCCAGTCACTGGGTGGAAAGTTCTGTGGGAGCTGGGACCTTGTTGGTTTTGTTTGCTCTTGTATTCCCAGCAGTCAGCATGGTGCTTGGCACAGAATGGGGCCCCAAAAAACTTTGTTAAATGAGGTTACGAAGAAATGAAGGGAACAGTGGGGATTTATACTCTCAGTTGAGCAGATTAGTTACAACAAACTCCAAGATATTTCCTGGTGATTGAAATGGTTGTGGCAGGAAGAGAGCAATTGCCTTTGGAGACAGTTTCTCCAAATGGCTCCCTAAATACCATGAAGAGCATCTCAGATGCCATAAGAAGTGAGACTACTGAGCTTATCCTAAAAGGAACAGGGAATTACCTTTTAAAAATCTGTCATAAATAAATGAATGTGTCCACTCCCCTCCCCCTACAGCACCTTCTCATTCCCACAGCACCTTCTCATTGCCCCCCTCCCCCAGGAGGGAGGCCAGCTTCCCCCTACAGTCTGCACTGCTGTATGGGAGATTACCCAGAATTCCTCAGCCTATGCCTGTCAGGACATTTTATTTTATTGTTTTATTATTATTATTTTTTGGCCGTGCCACAAGGCTTGCAGGATCTTAGTTCCCTGACCTGGGATAGAACCCAGGGCTGGCAGTGGAAGTGCCAAGTCCTAACCACTGGACCGCTAGGGAATTCCCACGGCAGGACATTTTAAAGCTCCTCTCGGTACGAGTTATGTTACTGTCCATTTCCCAACACCGAAGTTAGGGCAGTTTCTGCCTTAAGTTTTCTTGTAGGGCTGCCTTGCATTAGTACGTCGCTGCAGTGGCCATGTCGACAGGGCCTTGCTGTGTGGGGGAAACGCATACTCTATCTTAAAAACTCTAGCTTCAGCTCTTTTGCTATCTCACTGGCAGAGGGTGGGCACCATGTTGTCTGACAGTCTTTTGATAAAAGTCAGCTTGCTTACACATGTGTGAGGTGTGGTCTTCTACTGCCACATGCTGTCATCTTCGTCACCTGAGGGGCTCAGCTACGGCATTCTCTCCCTAGGGACCGTTCAAGACTTCCGACTCTGACGCCCACTTGGCAGCATCCCCCTTCAGCCGTAAGGCCAGGAGTAGGAACAGAGCCTTGGGAAGGTGCTCTCTGCCAACTTGAAGAGGGTGCAAACGGGAAGCAGATGAGGCACAGCAGGACACCTGCAAAGGCCGGCTCCCAGTCAGTGCGCTCTTGTTCGAGGGGAGCACTGACCCTGCCGACCACAGATGTGGCATTCTCACCACAGAGGTGGGAACTGGGGTGTGTGCAATCAACTCTCTGCCCTTCAAAACAAAAGAGCAAGCAGAAGTGTAAGGAGGATGGCACAGTCTCAGAGACCATATGCATCCTGCTGTGGTAGCCTAGGAGCTTAATCAAAGCACCTACAGGTCTTGGGATCTCACTGTCTTCCAGATTTCATCCCTTGGCTGGATACCCGAAAAAGGCTACAGGGCTGAGATGTTTAAAGCGTGAATGGAATATTTCTAGCCTTTTCTTCTCCTATCACCACCCCACCATGCATTGCTCCAGCCCAGTCTGAACACCACGAGGTATGTTAAAATAATTTCTACTTTGATGAATTGCTGGGGAGTCCACAATTGCTCATAATTAAAGGGAGAAAAATGCAAATGAGATCCGGCGGAGAACTATCACCACCAAACGTTTATTTCACTGCGCAGCGCCAAAAAGAATTAAAACAACATTAAACTCACAGCAATCATGCTTAAGCTCTCGTTTCCAAGTGCCAAATTGCACCACTCTGGATCATACAGATGTTCGTTAATTATGCTAATTTTTATTAAACTATTAAAATGGAGAGAGTACTGGCTCAGCCAGGCAGACCCCAGCTCTGAATGAACTCTGCTCTTGTCTAGAGGTGCTAATTTACTGCATTTTTATTAAGTTGCTGATTCTTGGATTTTAGTTTTGGGATGGCAGAGAGAACTGAATTCCTGGTATCAACATTTTCAATAAAGTTTGACTTCTTTTTGCCCAGATGTTTGGAAGGACTGACTGGAAAAATGCCTGAGACAGTCCCAGGAGACCTGAAATCCTCAATGCGGAAGTGTTTCTACCTTCAAGGTGGGGATGCACACCTACAAGTGACAATGTTAGGGTCTCAGAATTATACAGGCTCCCCACTCCGTAACTCTCTATTCTATAGACTGTGTGTGGTAGAGCTAATGTTGATTATACAAACTGGTTAAGTGAAGATGATTTGGATAAGAATATAAAAAGCTATTTAAAAAAAACCCAAACCCTTTACATCAGTGCTTGCTTCTTGCCACAAAATCTTTTAAGAAGACTTACACTCAAAAATAGTATAATGTGTGGCTTGTTCTCGTCATAAATATTTCTAGGCTTGATCAAACATCTGTCTTCCTCAACATCAACCCTGCCCCACCTCCTTGAACCCCTCAGATGAAGGAGTCTTAAAAACGAAGGTTGGCTGTTTGGACTCCATTATCTGGTTGGAGAAGCTGTTGGCCTGGATGAGCAGAGTATTGAGGGAATCTGAAATAGGCACAGCACTCACCATCAGCAACAATCAAAAGTGTTTATGGGGGCTTGCACACTGCCCTAAAAGGATTTGTGCTGCTAATCTCCATCAACAAGGAAAAGAAACCCCTACCAAACCTGCCATAAAAAGAACAGCAAATTCTATAAACAAAAGGCAGTATGGCCACCAACCACGGGCTCGCCACACAGCTTGACTCTGCCTCCAGTGGTTTCCTATTGCTGTTTATGGCTTCAAGACTATCATGGCCCTTCTCAGTGCTCCTCCTGTCACAGGGCCCTGAGTCCCTGTGTGGCTGCAAATACCCTGTCAGTAGGTGTCAGGGGATATCAGGGGGAAAACCAGCAGGCGCCTATCATAAGCCTTAAAAGAGATTAAATACCCTTACTCCATGATTGCTACATATTAATTTCTCTCCTCCCTGCTGGTTCCTATTTGTTTAAGCTCTTCCATGGCTCCCCTGGAGTAGCACAGACATGACCTGGAATGACCATCCAGTCTGGGGCTGAGAATTCAATTTCTAGGCTCAGTGAATCCTAGGCTTTTCCAACAAAAGGAAATCACCATCCTCTAGGGCACAGATTCTTAAACTGGAGTCTCTGACCCATGGCCTCTCTGTGGATGCATGTGAAGGGATCTTTGAACTCCTTAAAACTGGTGTAAAATTTGTGTGCATGTGTACATGCGTTTTATCCCTGGGGTGAGGCCCAGACCTCTCATCAGATTCTCAAAGGGTTTATGAACCCTCTACAGTTGACCAACCAGCACTTTAGGGGGAAAGTACAATGATCTTTATGGCCTGTATCTGCTCTTTGGCCCAGTGTGGCCATCTCACCCCTACCCCCACTTTTATAAAACAGTGGAAGGAAATCAAGAATCCTGCCATTCTGGGTTTCCAAGGCTTCAGCCTTCCAGCTGCCAAGTCTATTCCTTCTTCAAAGGCTGACCAAGCTTGCTTATCCCTTCTAAGGCCATCTCTTTTTTTTTTTTTTTTTTTTTGTGGTACGTGGGCCTCTCACTGTTGTGGCCTCTCCTGTTGTGGAGCACAGGCTCCGGACACGCAGGCTCAGCGGCCATGGCTCACGGGCCCAGCCGCTCCGCGGCATGTGGGATCTTCCCGGACCGGGGCACGAACCTGTGTCCCCTGCATCGGCAGGCGGACTCTCAACCACTGCACCACCAGGGAAGTCCTAAGGCCATCTCTTTAACTGTGACTTAAAAGTTGTGGTGTCTTCTTATAGCTTCCATTCAAATCCACATGATGGCTTTTGGAGCAAACTGCTTGACACTGCTGGTTCCCCTGAGAATGTTCCTAATGGAAATGTTCTCTTTTCACATTGAATTGGGCTTCGATAAGCCTCTGTGGAACAAGATTCACAGAAAATGTCTCATACTTTTATTCTTTTAACCATCAAAGTTCACTATTTCAGTGCTTGTAAACAAGAGACTACCTCTTCAAGGGAACAATCAATCAGCCCCTAACATGAAAGATCAATAAATGCTTCACATATGTATGGGAAAGGCCAATCAATCACAGAATTATTGGTTTATGATTGCTTATTTCTCTTATTAGTGTCTGTACATCATACATTATCATTAGTAAAGATGGGAAATTTGAATTCCTAAGCAGAGTAGATTGTAATATTCCAAGCTGAGCCAAAAACATCATATTTTTACTCTGGGTTGGCCTACAATTTCTCTACTGAAATCCAGCTTTGGAAATTTAATGCTTTCTGAGGCTATCGAAAGTGATTAAATAAATTGAGGGCTCTAACTCAGCACCCTTCCAATTGCTGAGAAAAACAATTGTTCACCACAGACAAACAGGTGCCCATTTTTCAGGACAAATGGTTTTAGGAAGAGATTTTACCAAAGGAGAAAGCAAGTGGTCAGTTGGGTCGACAGTGGATTAGTTCTGTTGGAACCTGTGAAAGGATCAGAGCCCAATGCTTGGCTGAAACCTTGGGTAGCTTGGAGGCCTCTCCAGGCTGTTTCACACCGTGTTTTAGGTTCTTGGCAATCGTTTTCTCTTTTTTCCATTATTCAGAGTTTTGGTCTATAAATCATAATAAAGATGTATCACTAAATTTGCCTCAATTGAACTAGTTTTATTTATTGCCATGTTTCAGGGAACCTGCTAACCTAGACATTGGTGAGACTGGAGCCGGGGCCAGGGATGGGGGGCTTTGAGTCTAAGAAAGGGGACATTGAAAGGCTGGTGGCCAGCGACAGCAGCTGGGGTGGGGGGAACATGGCAACAACTCCACAAAGCTCACCCCCGGCAAAGAGCTGAGTGTTCTGAGAAGAGGAATGTGTCAGCTAGATGGAGGGTCTGAGAGCCCTGAGTGCAAGGGACTATTCAGCCTCAAGTCTGAACTGATGTCCTGAACTGGGTGTGAGTGGATAATGACCAAGTCAAGGCTAGGGAGGGGTGCAGGACCCGCGCACACACTGGACATTGTTGGTGATGGAAGTGTGGGCAAAATACATAGTGTGCATGACAGAAAAATCATAAGCTGTAAAGGTAAGAGGGAAGGCGGAACAGGGCTGTATGGAAAAGAGAAATGAGAAACACACAACTTGAACTTTGACTAAAAAGGAGAGGAAGGATAAAGGGAAGGTAAACACTTTGCAGACAGGAGAAAGCAAGGTGCTAAGTGCAGAATTCAGGAACAATAGAGACAGCACCATTTCGGAGCTGATAGAACGGTGATACCATGTGAGACTGGCGTATTAATATGTATTCCATAAACTGTGCAGCTCGCAGCTCTGCACCACTCTATTTTGCTCTGACCGCAGTACCAGCCTCAGGCACCACAACACAATTTGGAAACAATGTGACGGAAATGTTTAATCTGCTCGGCCCATCTGTGCTGCGTATTTCTCCAGATCTCCCTGAGAGAGGCGCCTTGAATCTCCACATTGCCTTTAATATTCTCCTAAATCACCTCCCCACTGCACTTCAAGGGCCATTGCTACAATATCACAGGTTCATCTAAAGTGCAGTGGGGGTGGGGGGGGGAGGCGCAGGCCAGGATATTTTTTATTTTAAAATAATTTCCAGGGATCGTCTTTTTTGCTTCCTTTAAAAAAAGAAGAAAAGTTATTCTACTGTTGCTGTAAGGTTATTGAGGTTGTTCATTGCAAAACAGGGTAGGATAGAGTGGAATCATTCTCCAAAGAATTATTTTTATTAATCTCGATTCCCTCAATTGGACATGGGAGGGGGTAAGCAGATGCTCCTTTTCTCTTATCCCTGCACCTTGCTATGGTGATGTGTTCATTTGGGGCTGGTGCCTGTCTGCTTTACACTCTCTGCATCAGGTATCACTTTGACCCTGTCCTGCTCCAAACAAAGCCATCTTGTTCAGGACAGGTAAACATTGAGTCCCTGGTCACCATGCCCTCATCAGAAAGGAACACTGTCTATATTATTAATTTTTAGCTTAAAATCTTATATTTTCTCTCTATAAGTACAGATGTTAGCATCAGATTTCCACTGCCTTTCCTCCACTTGATTTTGTCAGATTCAGTGATTTGGGGCTAGAATGTAGGAAGCTGGGGTAGGTTTCAGAGAAAGAGGGGATGACAGACCTTAGACAAATGGAAGAGAGTTGCACATAACCAAGAAAATTAGGATTCCTTTTGCTATGTGAATTAAAGAAATGAATAATTTAATCCGTGAGATTGTTCCGGCGAGGGAAAGGCAACGTCCCAGTTGCGAAGCCTACAGCCTGTCGGTGTGTTACATCATCTGCACACATAGGCGTTTCCATGACAACCGCTTATAGCTTCATTTCCTGGATCCCTCTAGGGGGTGTCACAGCCAGATCCACCTGCTTTTCACCCTACCCTCGGTGGGGTCATGGTAAGGTCGCCAGAATAAATGAACGCGGGTACTAATGATCTGTTTACTGCTGTTTATGCTCTGTGTGTGTCAGGGGCACCGCACGTTTAGAGAGCTCATTATGGCTGCAATTAGAATGCACCATCGCTAGATATTTAACTCCTTTTTCTTTTAAATTAGCATTTTAATAACATGCTTTGAGCAGAGAAACAAAATGACCATTTTTCACGGCCAAACTTCTAGCTGTAGGTGCAACTTTAATGGCAAAGTTGTGAAGGGAAAAAAAGAGAAAAAAAGGCCATTTTTACTACTTTCACCCTCCTTCTTACCAAAAGGATATTTTTATTTACTTTCTAACACACTCGATTTCCTAAATTTGTTTTGAATCCAATTATATTGGGTGGTTTAAAGTACCGTGCTCTTGTTGGATGGAAATTAGCAGCTACTGAAATTAACTTTCTATGTGACCTGTGAAAGGGGCGAAAATAATTACAAGTGTGTGTAAGAGACCCTTCTCCAAAAGACCCTTGCTGTAGGATCAGACTGTGATCTGATCCTACCATTATCAAATATCTTTATATAGTAATTGCAAGGGCTATTTTCTTCAAAAAGGTGGTTGCAATTACTGTTTTTGTTTTGTAATTCTTAGGATTATCTTATAGAGGATAAATGATGACAAAACTTGTCATTATAAACAGGATAAATAAGAAGCAGAAATAATGAAAATAATAACACAGCATCATTTGTCGTTTAAAAGGGTGAGATCTTGGGGCATCAAAAAGTAAGAACAGGGAAAATACAAGGTAGAGACCCACTGGGTCAGAATGTTCCAATAGGCACTAATTGCTTTCTAGGAATCAGCGAACACCTTTGCTAGGTGTTTATAGATCCTCTGTTTGTAGAAAGTACAGTGAAAAATAATTTGAATGTTTCGATTATCTTTTCCAGTCTGTTCCATTTTCATTATTTATTTCCTATAAATCGGGACCTTGCTGAACATAATTCTGCAGACAAGGAGGTTGATGGGACAGCCAATGTGAACGAGGAGATAGATGGTGGGTGCGTATAAGATAGATGCTATGTGTTTATGAAAAGGAGCAGTATGTCTGCACGTGAACATCCACAAAGTAGAGCAAGCAAGCGTGTAAACTATAACGGGTATTTATAGGTGGAAAAAAAAAGGTGCAAGGAAGATTGTATGGGAACAAGCACACTGAGCCTGAAAAGGTTTGCTTTTTTCCTACCCTCCACGTCCAAGTTCCGCTAAGATGTCCCCTGCTTGCTGTGGCTCCTGTGAAACAAGCCTTTCCATGACAACAGATGGGGGATTTCACAGCCAGAAGACACAGGAGGTCAACAGTTGAAAAGCAAGAGTTAGAAAGAGAGATCTTTATCGACATCAAAACAATCCCCTGAAAGATAGAAGGAGGAAAAATTTAAAGACGTAGCAGGAAAGAAAAAGAGCCTTTATAAAAATGCAGGTTAAAATGTTCAGGCTTTTGTATCAGCCTAGTTGCACCTTAGACTCTGCCATTTCATAAATAAAATACGGATAGCATAGACTATAATCTGGTGATAGCTACCCCAGGACATATCTAGATACACTTCTGTTATTTTAATTAAATACTGCATTATGGTTTGTGACAACTACATAGCTACAGCGTAAATGAATTTGGAATTAAAGTGTTACTTAGGCATCCAGTCATTTTTGTTTCATTCCTCAGTTTTACAAAGCAAATAGCTATAAAATCAAGATGTTTGTTCATTTACAGATGGAGCAGGATTGTTGTCACTGTTCTTTTTCTCCTTAATCCTCCTGCACAAAACGAAGACAGAGCTCAGAGTCTGGCTCCCAACACTCTTAGCTTATGAGACACATAAGCTAAGACACATAAGCTGAGACACATAAGAATCACATTGTGATTCTTTGCAATCACAAAGAAAAACACATCCTCTTGACTATAATGTGAAACGCTGAATATTAATTGCTGGTATTTCGCTTATCTTTCTAGCTGAGTTCTGTCTTTTAACAATTATTCTGATGGGCTGCAGTCTTGCACTGCCAGGAAATTTTTCTCCTTTGCTTAATATTTAGAAACGCATTTTATTTTATTAAAAAAAAATCTTAAAGTTCATAATCCTCCTTGGAAGTTTTTAGTATCTGGAACTCTTGGCAAATACAGAATATTAGTGGGAATAGGGAAACCGCCAAAGCTCTTTGCTGAAAAGATGATGCACTTTCTGAATCTAAAAGGAAAAATATTTTTCATTCTAGGAATATTAATATTTCCTTAATGAAACTTGAGAGGGTATTACAGTTTGATATAATCAGTTGGTCAGTTTAAATGTCACTTCACTAGCAAATTATGAGAAAGAATATTCTCGTCTTACAGGCACAGACTTTCACTCAAAATTTATATGTTAAAGTAAAAGGATTTTTGTTCAAATCTGAGGATTTAATTGTATCTTGAATGCGTCATATGTCAAGATGAAAGTTTTTAAATAGTAAGTTTTCTGAAATCATTGTCTATTATTTCTAGTGCAAGAATCAATATTCTTTTTCTTAGTCTTAAATACCACAAGTCTGGCAATGTCTGCTAATTCCAGCTTTTCTGTGTTCTAACCAATTATCCCAAGCCCCCTGTAACTAATCCTATAAGCATAGAAGTTACTGCTCTGTATATCTGCAATGAGGTTATAATTTGCTTCAGTATTTTGCTAGTTTGGTTGGAGAGCTGGATCCATACACTACCAAGAAACACCAGCAGACAGGTTTGGGGAGGCTGAGTTCCTTCTGAGAAAATAATTACACAGAAACAAAGCTTTTGTGACCCCTTTTAAATAGAGCATCTCACCGAAATGTCATCCAGCCTCTCTGGCAGATTAGTGAGTTTATTACTAAATCTCTGTCTAATAAACGTGCAGTTGACTCTGGAGGAGCTGCTTGTTATAATACTGGCAGTGGGAGATGGAGGGAATGTCACAGTTAAAGACACAAATTTTCCCCATAATATATTCGAATGGAAACCTCTGAATCCAATACTACATGGGCATATCTAATAAATTTACAATATTTCAGTCTCAACAGCCTTCACTGGTTAGTTTTAAAGATTTATGTGGTAAAAAATTACTCAGTGATGAATATGGTTTATTCTGTGCAGTACTGGAGGTATAAGGAATTAAACTACCGTCTTTAACAGTGAATTTATTATTACCTCTGTCAAAAGACGAAGCCTTTAACAGCATTTGTTATAAATTCACCGCAAAATAAATGGCTGGAATTTTTTTACACTGGAGTTTGTAAAGCATTGGGTGATCGTGAGCATTAACCTAACCCTGCCATGGCTTATATGGTTCTAGGTAAACATTTCTGTCTGGGTCTCACAGCTAATTATCTGATCTGGGACTTTCCACCTGACTGAAAGGTGTGTGTGTGTGTGTGTGTGTGTGTGTGTGTGTGTGTGTGTACAAAGTGAAGGGTCTTGTCCAGGACAACAGTTCAGGACTGAGGAGATTAAAGTGCAAAATGCCAATTTTACTTTTTTTTTTAAATGGGTTTTATAATAAATGGCCAGGGTTTAGAGAATAAGGTTGATATGTAGCCAGGTCTCTTGTTTGCAGGTTTATACACACGCATATGCACACACACATACACGCATAAGCACGCATACACACACGCACACTCACAAACACCCTCTCCCTTTTGTCCTCTCTTGGAATGGGTGTCCCCTCATTTATAAAAATTACCTGGAAGGAATGAGGCTGCCAGGGTTTGTTCTAGATGATTGGTTCCTGTCTGGGGGAAAGGAATGGCCTCTACTGAATTTGACCGGTGTGTGACCGTTGCCTTCCAGCTGACCCCAAATCCCATTCCCATTCTCCTAACTCTATAGCCTCCCATAGGGGTTATTAATGAGAGAAAACACCATCATCATCATCATCTTCGTCATCACAGCACAGTGTTGACCTGCTTGTTCACATGAAATGGGGTTATGGGGACAGCTTCTGCTTCTCTTTTCGTATCATCATAAATAAGAAAAGATATTTTCTGATGGTACCCTCCCTCACCGTCCCCTTTGGTTAGGTCAGAGGTGAATGATAGCTCTTTGGCAGGCATTGATCAGTTTCATCACTATGTTTGTGCAGTCTGTGCCCCAGACCTGTATTCTCCCCACTTCCTACCCCCGAATTACCTCCCAAATTACCCTGCCCATCCCCCAGTCAGCCAAACGGAGGGTAATGGTGCCTGAGGAAGTCCTAAATGGACACTAGATGTCACCAAACACCTCCTTTCCCTCAGAGCCCTGAAATTTAAAAAAAAAAAACTTCATTTAAAGCAATTGAAGGAATTAACGTATCTGTTTTTATGAGGTGTTGTCAAATTCAACTAAGCACACTTAAAAGAGGAAGTACTGCTGCATTCAGATAATTTTTACAACATACAAATCTCTTCTGGAGGGGTTGGGGTCAAGGGAGGGGAAAGGGCTACATTCTTTAAGTAGTCCTTTGAGGGAGTAGGTGAAGAACACTGGGCTTTAAAAGTCCCACTGTAACAGATGTGGTGTTATGTTAACATAGTCCAGGTGTGCCAGGGACAGGCCTGCTGCATTCGGATAACTAGGAGCTGGGTTTGGAGCCAGGACCCGGCCTGAATTTAAGTAGCTCCAATCCAGTGCTGGAAGCTAACTGTCACCCAGGATGATGGAATCGGTCCATCCTCATCCACACAAGACCCATGGCCATCTGACAGCATCATGTGTTCAATGTTAAACTTGACCTTGCCTTTAAGGATCCCTGTTTCCATACCAACTGTACCAGAAGACAACCAAAGCATGGTGTGTTTGGGAGGTGAGAATATCTCCCCACCCTGGCTAAGCCACCATGTAAATATAACCCTTCTGTGGTGCCCAGCTTGTTGCTCCAAGGCTGCCTTCCATGGAAATAAGTAGCTGGAAAAACCCTGGAGGAGCCCAGGGCCAACTCATGAGTCACACAACATAAGCTCAAGAGATGTAGCCTATCAACTCTGTTTACCTTAAATGGTAAACAGGGACCATTTAAGGGTCATTCAGGGACCTCTTCTTCTTTCTAGACAATTGAGAAAGAGTTTCTTTCTCTCTCTCTTTAATTTGCCCTTATCTGCTGGACAGCTCATGTTACCACTGTAAATTACTTCTGGAAGAGGAGGCCTAATTTTTAAATGGGCGTTTATTTAGGTTATCTCGAAGAGTAGAACAAGTACCTTTATTATTTAGAAAAAGGTTCCCCAGTGAGAGGCCTTTAAGCCAGGAAGACAGAGTCACTTCTCTGAAACATAGAAACTGTGGCTCGTCTTATCCAAACAGAGACTTCTCACCTTTCTCCTACTTACAATAAATGCTCATGGCAGTGCTGGTCCACAGAGGGGCTGTATGCCAGGGCGCAGCCAGGGCGCAGTGTTACTGCACCGAGGGTGATTCAGGACCTACCCTGTCATGCCTGGTGCCCAGGCTGAATGGATTTTTGGAGTACACCTGTTGTTGAACCCCTGCCAAGTACTGATGGCCACTAACCCCCAAATCACTTTTCCCCTCTGTTGATGTTTGGAATGTCAGACAGGACTGAGCAGCAGCCGGCGTGTATTTCAAACACAGCAGATGGATTTTTATATTAGCTCCTATTTCATGTTCAGGCAGAGCGACCGCCACACTAAAACCGCAGCCTCTGTGCTGCCGAGTTTGCTTCTGCGAGATTAATTTTGTGAAATTAATTGGGACAAGATTGAAAAGGAAATTAAAAGGTAGCTGAGTGAATAGGCCTTTCAAACACCTTTTTCCTGCTCTATTCAAACTTGAATTCTGCGGTGGTCTCAGGCATGGTGGGAAGTAATTTACGGGAGCCATCGGTTACGTATGAGGAGACCTGCACAAGCACCACAATCTGGAGCCACTGAAGAGCGTTAAACACCCCGCCGTGGCCTGAGCTGCGTCCCTGCACCAGGTGGAAGCGAAGTTCAGTCCCTGCACCAAAAATGCTGTTCAGAAATATCTGGGCCCAGAAGGCACGTGGGAACGTCCACTGGATGCACAGGTCTGCTCCATTTTTAAAATCTCCTTTTAATATATTTGCGGCCCAAATTGGAACTCAGTGCATTAAGTGGGCGTGCAACTTCGTGGGGCTTAGTAACGGATAGATGTGTTGGGGAGGTGGGCGGGGTCCTGCAGACTGTGCCATTGCTTACTGTTTCAGAGCTGCGATACATGGCTCTGGCCTCTCCTCAAAGAAGTTTGAACAGGGGCTTCCCTGGCGGCGCTAGTGGTTGGGAGTCCGCCTGCAGGTGCAGGGGACGCGGGTTCGTGCCCCGGTCCGAGAAGATCCCACATGCCGCGGAGCGGCTGGGCCCGTGAGCCACGGCCGTTGGGCCTGCGCGTCTGGAGCCTGTGTTCCGCAGCGGGAGAGGCCGCAACAGTAAGAGGCCCGTGTAAAGAAGTTTGAACAATTGATCAATTTTGCCACTGACAAAGTCTCTCAGACCAGGAAAGGCACAGTGTATTTCCACGTAAGGCCTCTTCACTGGATGGCCTTCTATTTCCAAGAGAGGACCTGTTGAGCTTTCGAATATCTCTGTGAAGAGTTCTTGGCAGGACAGGCTACCTTTTTTTTTTTCTCTCAATTCACTAATAATTTATTGAACTCCTGGTGTGTACCCAATATTGACCCCAAAAGTTTATTGTTAGTGGAAAAGAGGGGAATATCATAATAATTATCATCCTAGATGCCAGGCGCTTCCTTACACAAATTCTCTAATGAAAGTATCACAACACCCTATAAACAGAAATTATCCCATTTCTACAGATGAGGAAATTATCCCATTTCTACAGATAAGGATTAGCAAGATTAAGTGACTTTGTTCAGGGTCACATAAGTAACCCACCTGTTGACAATTTGCTTCCCTAAGAATAGGACAGGTGATGGGCATTTGGTTATCTATGGGGTGCAGCTTTCTTACCCAGCCAATCATCTTCTCTGGAAAAAAATTTTTTAAAGGGTAAATAGCTCTCTTTCTGGGATCATTCTTGTCCAAAGGCCCTAGACCCTAACAGACTCTCTTGGCCCTAGGATTCTAGGATTGAGGGTTGGGTCATACTTGGGCAACTATTAAGAAACAGTAGGTGTGGTGTGTGTGTTTATGTATGTGTGTGTGTGTATATATATATATATGTGTGTGTGTGTGTGTGTGTATATATATATAAAATGAATATTATTAATCTATAAAAAAGAATGAAATAATGCCATTTGCAGCAACATGGATGGACCTAGAGATTATCATACTAAGTGTAGTAAGTCAGAGAAAGACAAATATCATATGATATCACTTATATGTGGAATCTGAAAAAAATGATACAAATGAACTTACTATTTATAAAATAGAAATAGACTCATAGACACAGAAAACAATCTTATGGTTACCAAAAGGGAAAGGGGGAGGGAAGGATAAATTAGGAGTTTGGGATTAGCAGATATATACTACTCTATATAAAATAGATAAACAACAAAGTCCCACTGTATAGCACAAGGAACTAAATTCAATACCTTGTAATAAACTATAATGGAAAAGAATCTGAAAAAGAATATATATATATATACATATACATATATATGTAAAACTGAATCACTTTGCTATACACCAGAAACTAACACAACATTGTAAATCAACTATACTTCAATTTAAAAAAAAAAACAAATAAATACCAAAAAAAATGAGAGAGAAAGAAACAGCAGGGAACAGCAGGAACCCAAGAATAAAGTTATTACCCCCCAATTCCCACCCCACTCCCCCATCCAGGGGCCACTTCTGTTCTCTACCTGCCACCCCCTGCCCCTCAGAATATTTCTCTTACCATACAAAGAGAGAGGGAAAAGCCAAATGTATTTATGAGGCCCCAAAACAAAAGAACTTAGAATTTTTTTGCTTGTTTAATCTGAATAAATAATTAAAGCTAAGACACATTTTTGTGTGGAATTTCTTTAGCAGATTTGCAAAGTCAGCCTCACCATGTTAATTTAGACCCGGAATGTTTGAAGTGGAGGGAACCTTAGAGATCTAACACAACTCCCTCATTTTACAGGTAAGGAAACTGCTCCAGGTAAGCTGAACTGCACTCAGTTGCATCTTGTCTTCTGTTTCTCAGGGAAATAGACTTCTCTAGGTTCCTAAGAAGTGGGCTTTTCTTGCCTGACAAAAGTTCTACTGGCCAGAGAGAAAAATAAAATGGAGATTTCTAGATACCATTTTTCTGGACTAACCTCAACTTGGGTCAGTTCTGTCCCTGCAGGTGTGAGAGGCAGGCTGCAGAGTGTAACTGACTCCAATAAAGGAAGCCAGCTGGGGCTAAGTATGGAATAATATGGAATAAATTTAGGATCCATATGAGAGAAAATTCCTGAGATTAGGAGTTACTGAACATCTGAATAGACATACAGCTGATAATGGCAGTGGAATCTCCTTTTCTATCTGTCTGAATTGGTTCATTTGTGCTTTTTAGAGGCAAGGGAATGGATCAGGTGGCCTTTTAAGGTTCCTTCCTGTCCAAGGACTCTTATTGAGTTAAGTAATATAATAAAGGTAAATCCAATCTGAAATGCTCCCCAAGCCAACGTTAACTGGAATGAAGTTTTATGAGGGAAACTTCAGTTAAGCTTCTAGCTTCTCATTTCTTCCCTTGCCATGCAGAGATGAGCAATGTGGAGAAGGGTGGCAACTGGTGTAGCTTTTGGGGTAAGAAATGTGCTGCTACCAAGGTAAGGGATGACTACGAACTCAGGACCTTCCAGGAGATGGCGAAAGATGCCCGATAGAACCAAGGCAGCAAACTATTCCCTGTGAATTAAACTCTGATATATTGGCTTTTAGTAATGGAGGAGGGGAAGGGGGGTTGGTTAAAAAAACCCAAAACAAGTTGGGGAAGGTCCCCATGTTCTTTGTAATCTCAATATTACAATAGCCCTGGTAACCGCAGACAGCTCTATACTGCAAGGGCAAGTCACCGCACAGCCCCTTCTAAATGGAGGAAATGGACCCCCAGTGAGAAGTCATTAACAAAGGCAAAAGACATGCAAAACAAGCAAAATAATCATGACCGAGAGAGAAGGCCAGCAGACAGTCTGACTCTGTTCTCCCCTCCTCCTGCTGCAGGCACCTCAGACAATGTAAACAGTTAATTTGTTCACCTGCAGGCTCTGGGCAAACAGAGGCCTGGTCACACCTGAGTGGATAACTCGATTACCCCAGCGTGGTAATGTACACAAATTCTATTACTCGGCAAGTCTTGCTTTCGGGCATTTGAAATACCAATCAGGCCAACGTCCACTCCCTTCTTTGCTTCCAATTTATTCTTGGTGTATTGGAGCTGCACCTGAATGGCACTAGGGTGGTGCTGAATTAGGAGTCTGGAAGAAATCACTAGAAGATTCTGATCTCACCCAGCAGGGATTGCGGGCCTCCTGCTCTCTGGAAAAAGGTTGGGTCTGAATTTGGTCGTAGTTCAAAGGGGACTCATTGGAACTGCTGAAAGCTACCTTCTGTCAGCCCTGGTCTGTTTCTTAAGGAACTTGTGGTATATTTCAAACTGAGACAAACACCTGGCCAAGGTAATGACATTTACAGAACAAAGATAAATTGCAAAGGATGGGTTAATAACACAATGGGTTTTCAATTTTCCTTTATGGAGTTCACATACTAATCAATTAAAGAGCAAATTGTGCCTCTTACAAAAATGTTTGTTGATATTGATTGCCTCTAGAGGGAGAACTTTTTAACAAGTTTTTTAGGGACAGAGTGGATTTCCTCAGCCCACCTATACAGAATATGTGCAGTCTTTCTTTACAAGGATGGTGTTACTGATCCCTCAAACAGTAGCCCATGAGTTTTGAAGCTTCTTCACATTGGTGATGGATCTGCAATAATATATCCTTATTTTTGCCCATTTTTTTGTATCCAGCAATACCCTTTGGGAGATGGTTAGCTGTGGCTAGGGGCTACCTCTGTGACTGAGGAAGAGAATGAAGTTAGCTGGCCCTTGTGAGTTGGATTCACTGTCTTGGCCTTGTCAGCACTTGCTCAAACCAACTGAGCTAACTAGCTCTGACTCCTCCCCCCATATATAACTATGTTACAGTGTTGTTTATCTATAGATGAAACAAGAAGGCGGCTGACCCAGCTAGAATATTTTCAAGAGTATTTTACGGTAATAAATTATGTACGTGGTGATGACCTTTTTAAAGCACCACAAGACCCTTCAAAAAGATCAAATTTTGATTGGCATAGTTTTAGTATTATGTCTACTTTATTCTATTTTTAAATTTGAAAATTGGTTCCTGAATCTGAATTTTCAATTAAAATTTTCCCTGACAATTATAAAACGATGGAAGTTTACGTGTGAGGGAACCATGTAATACACACAAGAGAAGACTATGACATGGGATAATTCTGGTTATGGTGACTACATCATCAAGGGTGAGAAAATCGACTTTTGATCCAGGCCCCACACTCTAATCCTTACCTTGCCCAGAATGCGGATGAGGTCACCTCGTTGGAAGGACAGTTCGTCTGGCTGGTCACCATGGCAATCCCATAGGCCCTGATAATAACTGGCATAGTCCACTGATCAAAGAGAGGAGAAATCAAAGTTAAAAGGACCCTGTCTTTTTCTATGGAGCCCACATTTTTGCTGCAAATGGAAACCAAGGTTCTGATATTACCCCTAGGAAACCTAAGATTCAGGGGGTTTGGGATGAGATACAGCCAGACACTCAGCATGAGCAAAGGACTGTGGGAGAAGGAGATCATTAACTAACATTAAATATTTACAGTTCACCCTTAGTCAGATGCTATTCAGTAATATGATAAATATATTTGTTTATTAATAAAAGAAAATCAGGCAGGTAATTTTTCACTTGGTTTATAAGTAAGCAGCACAAAGAAATTTTCTGCCAGACTTTCTTCATCCAGGGCATCTAAACTATCCAGTGCTTCTTTTTATTATGCATTGAAAGAATGAGATAAGTCTCCTACTTCTGCTTGTTTATGAGAGAGGCTGAGTCAGCCAGCACAGATCTGCATTGCAGTCTCACAGGTTGGCCTCCTCTGTTACACAGGAACTTCATCCTGGGCACTTCCCAGCCAGGTACTTACTATATGAGGTAATTACCAATAAATGTGGAAACGAATAGCCCAGTCTTTAAGTGGAACCAAGGGGGTGTCTCATCCATTACAACTAAATTCTGGGTGGGCTGGCCCTTTTCCAGCATCTCATTTGTAGACGCTGAACATGTCTGCCAAGATTTATCTGCAAGCCCCCAGGGGAACAGAAACCAAAGTGATCTGCATTAAAAATGAAAGCAACCGAAGACGACAAACCAAGCTTTAGAAGCAGTTGAAGAGATTTACTGGGCTTCTCAGCAAGACTAGATGGCAGTGATGCCACAGGACAGTCATCGATTCTTAACAATGAAGAATTCGTATTGATCTTCTACCCGGAAAGGTTAAACACTAGAGTACAAAGTGGGAGAGGATCTGGGGATTTGAATGGCAGGAGAGCTAATGCCCACTGGACCAGGGATAATGTGGCAGTGCTCCCCGTTCCTTAGGACACTATGTATGAGAGTGATATGCAAAGCACCTACAAAAGATGACATTCCTACTGATGGGAGTTAGGAGTCTTGGGTTCTAATTAAAATTCAAATGATCTGGGGGGACCGTATTCTACAGTTTCCACCTTTCCCTTCATTTGTCTTGACCCTTCCATGAGGAGTGATGGTGCTAGTTGCTGAGGATGGGAATAGATAGAGGGCAAGTGGGCAGTGGGGGGACAGAGGCCCTGGCTATATTTGCTTTTTTTCTCCTTGTTCCTAACTTATGAGCAATTCAAAGAATAAAGGCACAGAGGAACAAAATCCCTATATGTCTCTGGAAAAGAATTTTAGTAGGAATCTTAAAGTGCACAAAAACAGAGGGGGACAGAGCTGTTTAGTTAAGATTCAGATATTGCAAACAAAAGTAAAAATGTTAACCATATAGAAACTCAAGCATGTTTTCTTTACACAGAAAATGTTTGTATATGCAGTAGACAACAGAGGGTAGCAAACAAGACAACTACACTGGAAACATTCTGGCACAGAGTTAAGAATATGTTTGGAAAAAAAAATTCATTAGGAAAAAATCCTAACTATTGAAAAGACAAGGCATGTTTTTTTGGGGGCGGATATCAGTGCATGAAATAATAGAGAAATATCAGTTCCTGAAAAATGAAGTAGTTTTCCCAGAGGATATAATGCTTTTTCAGTTGTAATGGAGTTGATTATTCACCCCAAGATTTTGCCTAAGTTTAGGAATGAAAAGTATATTGACTTTTCATATCATAGTCAATTCAATTCAATTCAAGTATATCAATATTCTTCATGGATTTTTATGTGATAAAGAAAATAATTTTATAAAAATAGATTTTTTAAAAACATAACTTGATGTTTCCAAGTTGTAAGACTGACAAAGTTCTCTTGGCTTTTTCTGGCCTAGCAGATGGTCACTGTGGTGTACTGCTCCCCATGTGCCTGGGTGTGGGACAGCTCCTGAGATTATGAGTACCTTTTGGGTATATATGTAAAAAGTGATTTGATATTGGGTATCTAAGACACCTGGGGAGAACACCTGGAAAAAAAGCTATTCTAAAAGCACAACAGATCATAGGGAATGCAAGAAGCTAGCAGAAAAACAAAAGCCTTCCAAGAAAAACTAAAGATAGAAGATGCCTTCAATTTTTCATAAGCTAAAGGCCTAAAGAAGATAGAGCTCAGGAATCCAGGAGATAGTTTAGCCTAGCCCAAGAACTGGAATCGTCAGAAGCATAACAAGGCTGCTTTGGAAAATAAGCAGAATGAAGGGCTAAAAATGGGGAAGAGGTTGGACTTGCTATCTAAACAGAGGTATTCTGGTATTAAAGAGACCAGGGAGAGGAACGTCTCAAGTGAACAAGATTGGATTCTGTATTGCAGACTCCCAGTTTAGCACATGTGATTGGCTTTAGGTATATGTGTGCACACAACTTCACTACATTCATTCTTTATCCTTCAACAGACATGTACACAGAACCTACTGTGCCATGGACTATGCTAGATGCTGGGAATTCTGCATCAGCCACGCACACGGTCCCTGCCCTTAGGGCTGCCATCCAGCAGTGGAGGCACCATGAAACAGTCACACAACTATTTATTTATTTATGATTGCGATATGTCTGCAAAGGAGAAGTTGAGGGTCTTGTGTATAATAGGGAATCTAACCTAGTCTGAGGGGTCAGAGGAGGTTTCCCTGAAGCTTTAGTTGTAAAACAAAAGCCTGATCAAACCTTGAAGAGGTGAAGAGGTAAGGCCAAGGAGGGCTTTATCCCTGAAGCTTGGCCCCAGGAAGAGCTTGAAGGCTGGGAGGTCTGCTGGGCCAGTCCAGCTTCTCCCTAAACTTGCCCAGCATGTCCTATGAACAGAGGAAGCATGAGGAGACTTTGATGTCTTTAGATCAGTAAGGAATTGGAAGCCTGAGAGGAAGGATTGCCTCTATGGGCTGGATTGAGGTTCCTTTAGGTTTACACTCCTCTGGCAGCAGTCTGAGATCAGAAATAGTGCAGCATTCTGACCATTTAATTAATTCAAAACATCCTCATTCTCATTTTGAGGACATTATTCCATCTAATTACTTTTTTCCAGTCTGTCCATTTGGAATGCAAAACAAAAGAATAAAGCTTAATGCCAGCATTTCTCAACGTCTCTCCAAAAAACGTAACTCTGCCCTAAATAAAGACTGGTAATTCAAAAGAAAAGCACTAATATATTCAGCATAAAACAGACAGAGGACCTAGAGCAATAATGACACCACTAATAACTAAAACAGTTATAACAATTAACAACAATTACAATGATAGAGAAGCTCATGGGTATGGTCACAGCATTTAAGTTGCCAGCAGAGCTGAGGAGGACTCTTTCCAGAGAAAGAAAAAGGGGGGAAGCGTCTTATTTTCTTTATCCCATGTAAGAGAAGCTATGCTCCCAGCAGGTAAAATGTCATAGGAAGACTAGTAGCAGACCAAGTTAAAAAATATATTGTTTTTCTCTCTTTTCTAGGTATTTATTGCAAAGCATCTGTCATTCCACACCAAGTCTTTATAACCAGTGACAGTCATTTCTCCTGTAACTGAGGCCAAGTTGGTGCTACTATTGACAGAGTCAATATTTGAAAATGAGTCTCCATGACGGGAAGAGTTCTAAGGTGAAAGGAGCAGACACCATTCTGCCTTTCCCCCTCCTTAGGGACAACAGAGCCTGACTACGTTCTTTCCAGAGTTCATATGTCACCTTGGGCTTCTGTTTGGGGGATATTGGGTAGCTCCAGAATTCAAGCTGTGACCAAGGAAAAGAGGCAAAAGGCAAGTAAAAAAAAAAAAAAAAAAGGCAAGTCAGCATGTTGTTTACATTTTCTTGATAAGCAAAAGGACTGTGCCAATGTGGCCCTGGGTATAACTACTTAACAGATTATAGAAAAGAGAGACAAAAGGAGAAGACAGATAAAGCCAGTTCTTGCTAGAGCATGAGAAATGGACAAAGAAGGCCAAGGCAATGGCCCATTGGAAGGGACTTGAAATGTTCTCTAGGCCAGGCCAGAAAGGCCACCATGTTCAGTCCATTAAAGCAGACTCAGCCTGATACCTTATTAACCATTTCAGAAAGAAAGGCATAAAACATTTTGCCAAGCTCCACTGACTTTGATGCCAGAACAGGAAGAGCAACTGAATAATACTATTTGCTTGTTTTCATAGCCCTTTAGTCTTTGAGTTTTGAAATTACTATGGTCCTTAATGTTATAAGTATGATCTTGAAGTGGGGAACACTCACAGATCCTAATTTTCATCTCCTGTGTTCCTTTTATTGGGCCAAAGTTATAGCTGGGTGACGATCCACTCACATGTGTCTTGGGAAATGGGTTTCAAAAAGTAAGAGCTGCAAATACCTCTGTGGCTTCCCTCTGTTTCTTTTGTGTAATAGTTCACTCCATTGGCTGCCACTAAAGTGGAAAAAATGCCTCAGAAATGGAACACTCATCAGCAACCATTTTTCTGCCCTGCAGAAATGAGTGAACATGGGCTGCCCCCTTGGCTGAGCTTGCCTACAACTTCAGAGCAAAAGCAACCTGTTTCAAGATCCTTCTTGCTCAGAGGTTTGACGTATCTAAGGATGATTTGTGCCTCCAGCTCTGCTTTTTATTTTTCATGGCATACCCAAGCAAACGGCCAGTCGTTTTCATACAGACAGCACAGAATGAGTTTTAGTTTTGGTTACCTGGACATGCCTTTTCGTGATAGGGAAGGGAGATAAGCTGTCATCACCAAAGACACTTAGTGTTAGACTGTTAGGCTGATGGGTTGGAATTTAGCGAAAATCTGAGGTGTTGAAGAGTCACTCATTAGAATAACCCTGTTACTAACAGTCAAGCTGTAAACCGAGCTCTTTATAGATTGAATAATCAATACTACAAGGCCGTGATAGATTTTCTAGGTAACAGAACAAAATAAAAGAAATTACATCTTACAGGGTCATTAACACCCAATCAGGATAAACTGAATTCCTTTTTCCCCTCTTCCGATAAGCTCTTAGCTGGGCTTTAAAAATGTACGCAGTTCCATCAGGGAAAAGCACAGCATTCCAGGAAAAGGATCCCTGGAATAGTGAAGAAAAGTATGTGGATTTTAAAGGTGACCCTGCTAGCCATGGTACCTTTTAGGAGAAAATATTTTTCCCTCTCAAAGGGCATGTGACACCTGACTTGCCCAAGTGAACCAAACCTGTGTAGCTTGCCTATTACAGAAGAATTCACGTTGTCCTGGAGCTCCCTGCCTTTTATAGGCCTACCCATCCCTTGAACCTCTGTATTTTATCGTTTTAAAGCTAAGGGATGACATTTGGATGTTACATATTTGTTGCAGTTTCTATAGATCCTTTGTAGAAAAGGCACCATGTAAATTCAATAAATAAATAAGTAAACACAGATAATATAAATTCCTGCCTCAGATTCTGCAGCGAGAGGGAAAAGTCCTCCTCTGTTTTTTTAATCACGAAGTCACCAATCATTATAACTGGTGGGAGGTATAAACCATAGAAACATACTTAGAGCTCACGACACTTTAACAACACTGATTTTGGAGGCAAGAAGCATGAGGAACAAAGGGTTTTTTTTTTTTTTTTTAAGTGTACTTGAATTATAGCTGCTGGAACAGTTAAGAAATAAATCTCTCCTCACTCTTCAGATTGAACCTTAGAAAGAGGGGTGGAAGGAAGAAAAAAGATGAGGGAGACGTCTGAAACTGAATTTTAGGCTTTTGCCAGAAGACTGCTGCTTCCCAAAGGAGTTTAAAGTTGGCCATAGGAAGCTTCTAGTTACTCCACCCAAGCTGTCCACATGAAGTGCTTCTTTCCTGCACTAGCAAGGGAAGTTGGTTGAGAAGAGACATATGTGGGACATGGCTCGGTCAGGAAACAGATTTTTTTGTTGGAATTCTGTACGGCAAGTAGAACGGTAAAAACTAAGATTCAGAATGGACTTAATCATATGTGTTAACTGTCACGAGGTCCTTACTTGAAACTACACTAACATTCCTGTCATACTTGCCTCAGTTCTCTCTCTGGCTTTGGCACATGAATTCTGATGCTGCCTCTTTGCTGTCTTTTCTCTCCTCACGAGAAGCTGGGTGTTTATGAAGTTGGGTCCTTCACTAAACCTGTTACACATTCTCTTCCCATGGAGAATGAACCAAGGAAAGGGGCTTTGCTGAATGGATTAGGAAGAGAAGAAAAGGCACGAGGAAAGGAAGAGAGAGGAGAATGGGAAAAGGGGAGGTTGGAGAAACAGAGGGGGAGCAGGACAGGAAGAGGGCAAGAACCCCTAGGCTTAAAACTTCCATAGAATTTCTAAGAAAAAGTCAGCCAGTATCTAAATCAGGCACTTTCAGGCTCTGCTGATGGAATGAATGTCCTTGAGGTGGCCTTTGCAACACATATTCCTTTACAGACAATGACAGACTAGGTCCTTGGTCCATTTAAGGAGGCTTTAGAGGGGCATCTGACCTTAGAAAGGATGGGCTCACTAACAGACTGAAACATGGTTAACAGTCTGGGATGAATAAGAAATAATTTTGTATTCAACAAAGCTGTTACATATTCATTTCCAAATGTGCCTGGAATCAAACCAGGCCATCAGAAGTCAACATAACCAAGCAATTCTATCCTTCACCCCATGTTCACTTTTCAGATCTGACACATTTCCATTCCCCTCTGAACTTGCAATCTCCGGGCCTCTCAGATAGGGACTTTTCTATTCTTTCCATTCTCAATCCTCTGATCTCTCAGAGATGAGACAATTCTATTTTCACTGTACTGATTTAAGAAATACTGATAGGAAAAAAATAAATATCTGGTTTGGCTTCCCACCTCTCTAGGATAAATCTTAGCAGTTCTGGGAACATTAATTAAAGTGAATGGGTAGCTGCTTTTAAAGTTAAGGTATTTCCTTGTCCAGTCATCTTATTCAGGACTGTTGAGGTCGACACACCAGTTACCCTCTTAATTAGCGAGTCTGGTAATGTTTGTAGTCAGAGAAAGGTGCTTTCTCCAGTGGGAAGCCCGAATGTCCTATCCAGCACCTGTACATTTTTGAAGGTCTCATACCTCCTTTTTGTTGAGTACCACTCTCATCCTCTTCTAGATCATGCTCTTCATCTGCGGGGATAAACACGATCAGCATTAGCAATTAGCGGTCAGTAGTCTGTTATTTGTACTGACAGATTTTCTTTCTCTGAGCTCATCACACTCTCTTCTTTAAGGCAATAATTACCATTTTTAAAAAAATCATCTCTTACCTTCAACTGGCCTTCTCTTATTTCCATCTCTGTTCATTCATTCACAAACATTTTTAAGTGCTTACTGTACGCAAGACACTGCACTAGGAACTGGAGATGCAGTGATGGACAAGACTGGCCGGGTCCCCGCCCTATGGAGCTTCCGATCCACTGGATTATTTAGGTGCCTATTACTAGGATCCTAATCCTTTTTCCTCAAACCCTATTTCTCCTCCCATTCTAGCATTCTCTTCAAAATGTATTATCTCCACGTAAGCATCCAGAACTTGTGTGTGAAGCTAAGCACGTGTTTAAACCCTCTGTGATTAATTAGTCCTTAATGTACCAAGCTTTGTTCAGCTGTCACAGAAGCTGGTCATGTCCACAATTTTATGTTCTTAGTACTTGGGGCTTGTAGTTATCTTTTCACTCTTGTTTGTTATTCAGCCTGCTTCATTCATGAGAGTGGAAGCTCCTGAGGGCAGTTGGAATGAACGGCAGGTACACAATGAATCCTAAGTCAATGCTATTTTCTAACTCCATTCAAGTGTTTATATGGTCAAAGTCACAACATGATTGGCCTAAGTTTCTTACCCTCATTAAGCTGTTTCATCCCAGACTTCGTACTATCTGATAACATGGGAATTGGGTCCTTATCAAGAAAGCATGAGTACCAGAATCATATTAAGCTATTTTATATGTGGGGTAAAATGCACAGAAATATACTTGCTGTTCTCCTTTTCATCATTACACCCTCCACACACACATACACACACACACACACACACACACACATGGAATGAATGGGGCATAAAAAGGAACATGTTGAGGGCTGAATACTCAGTTTCTTCCAGCCACATGTACTTTCCTTTCTCTCTGTGGATCTTAGGGCACTTACCTGTCTTGCTTGCCCATAGTTATGCCATTAAATGGAACTTTTGAGGCGATGGAATGGGGCAGCCCCCCTCCCCCCTTAAATATAAGGTTTATAGGACAACATGAGTTCTGGTATGTCAGACTAGGGGAAGTAAACTCTAAGCTCATAACTAAGAAGAAACGGCATAAAAATATATGAAAACACTACAGAGCATTAAAGAATTGAAATTGATTTCACATACAAAATGATATAGCTCCCCTGAAAAAATTAAAATTAATATTGTTGTTGGGATTGATACTTTGGGAAATAAGTCATATTACCAAGATTTAAAAATATGTGGGACTTCCCTAGTGGCGCAGTGGTTAAGAATCCACCTGCCAATGCAGGGGACATGGGTTCAAACCCTGGTTTGGGAAGATCCCACATGCCGCTGGAGCAACTAAGCCCGTGCACCACAACTACTGAGCCTGCGCTCTAGAGCCCATGAGCCACAACTACTGAGCCTTCGTGCCCTAGAGACCGTGCTCCACAACAAAGAGAACCCACTGCAATGAGAAGCCTGCGCACCGCAAGGAAGAGTAGCCCCCACTCGCCGCAACTAGAGAAAGGCCACGCGCAACAACAAAGACCCAACGCAGCCAAAAAAAAAAAAGAAAAAGTGATATGTGATATCTATCTCTCTCTATATATAGATATAGGTAAATATATATCTGCCCTATAAGATTCTGTGGGAAAAGGACTCAACTCTACTTATCTCCACGTATGACCTTGCAGCAGACAATTTCCTACTTACCACCTGTAGTGTTCCTAATGGAGGAGTGAAATCAAATATGGGAAATAGATCACGCTGAAATAAATCATGTTAAACATCATTCTTTGCACATTGTCTTATTACTTGCCCACTTCCTTCCTTCCTCTGCTATGATGCTTTTCCTTTTTGACGTGGGACCAATTTCACAGGATTGAAAACATTCAAAGAAGAGCTGGTACGTCCTCAGTTTTAGAGATACCCAATAATTTGGACAGAGAACAGCTCTTTTGCTGATATCAAACATCTTAATCACAAAGACCAGTAATCTGCTGTGCTTAGGCACTTTTGCAGAGAGGGTTTATTCTGCCTTTGCTGTCTCTGCGCAGATGTCTCTTCCTCCCAATTCTAATCAATGTAAATTGGGTCAGATCTCCGCTGTGAATTACAAATTGGATCCGAAGTTGGAGGGTCACCGTGCCTGCTACTCCACCTCCTTCCCACCACTATTAGATGGGAAGCTACACCAAAGATCTTTTCTAAATAAATCAGACTTTATTGTAAAACTCGGCCACTGACGAGACATAACCTCATTAGCATTGATTTTAAAATAAATTATTGAAAGTGGCTTGCCTGCTTTTGCATTTGTAAAATAGGAGAATGTAAATGTATTTGCAATGATAAAAATGAAAACTAAAACTTGATTCCTTTATCCTTTCAGGCAACAGCACTTAATCCAGTCATGATACAAAAGTGGAAAAAATAAAACTCTGCTTTATTTATGCAGTTCAATTCCAGAACAGATACTCTGATTTCCGTTGCGCCTGTGGAGTCACCTAGAAAGAAAGCAGACTGTTGGCCGTAGATCTTATATATTGTTTGCCACCATTACTAAGTGCTATGGTGATGGATGTGAACCGGGAAGCTCCAGTCCCTACATCTGTTCTATCTAACGTTGTCCTTCCCGGGTGGCTGAAAGTGGGCTCCAGTCAAGAAGCCTAGCTGCTGAAGTGAGAGGCTGGGTGCTGTGCCTCTGCGGCCTTTGAAAGAGCGAGTATGGGGGCCATCATCTGGTGAGGAGAGTGCCCTCTACAACTGCATGTGAAAGGCACACCTCTCAGTACCCTCCCAGCTTCAGAGGGCCCCATACACACAGAGGCATACAATTTACCTTGGATCCTTCAGTGAAATCAAACTGGTATTTTTCAAACTCCAAAGTCAAGAAAACTGATTATATGGCAACAGAAAAAAAGGCTCTTTGCTCACAAAAGGGGGTTAAACAGCCAAATTTCTCTCTCTTTTTTTCATCTGTAAGGTGAGCCTTTATTTTTTTTTAATTAATGAATTAACTAATTATTTTTTTATTTATTTTTGGCTGTGTTGGATCTTCATTGCTGCACGTGGGCTTTCTCTAGTTGCAGCGAGTGGGGGCTACTCTTCATTGTGGTGCATGGGCTTCTCATTGCGGTGGCTTCTCATTGCGGAGCATGGGATCTAGGTGCGCGGGCTTCCGTAGTTGTGGCATGCAGGCTCAGTAGTTGTGGCTCGCGGGCTCTAGAGCGCAGTGTCAGTAGTTGTGGCGCACGGGCTTAGTGGCTCCGTGGCATGTGGGATCTTCCCAGACCAGGGCTTGAACCCGTGTCCCCTGAATTGGCAGGTGGATTCTTTTATTTATTTATGGCTGTGTTGGGTCTTCGTTACTGTGCACGGGCTTTCTCTAGTTGCAGCGAGTGGCTGCATTGGCGGGCGGATTCTCAACCACTGCGCCACCAGGGAAGCCCCTGGCAGGTGGATTCTTAATCACTGTGCCACCAGGGAAGTCCTGAGGCTTTAATTTTAAAAAGATTATTTTGAAAAAAATATGTTTTATAGGCTAAAGAGCTTGCTGAACTTCTCTATAAGAATATTATTAGGCATTTTAGCGTGACATCTGCTAAAATACATCTTCATTTAAGAAGGAAGTAAAATTTATGTGCTAGCTCAACTTTACACAGTAATAGATTATAATGGTCCTTGCTCCTAACAGGGCATATGAGACCCCAACCTTACATAGGCTTTAAACAAATTAACCTCTAAAGATTACTGACCACTTATTACATAAAATACTCTACTTGATTCCCAAATATCTCATCTCAATTGGGAAAACAGTTGAGGAAGATTCTGTTAACTGTGTGAACATGTAAGAGAACCATGGGGTATCACAAATTAGCATCACCATCCAGAGAGTTGATTTCAATCAACACTCTTGGCACAATGTCAGGGACATTAATGAGAGGCTGAGAGGAATAGGACACTGACTCCACCTCGGGGGCCCAGAGAGGAGCCAGCTTCCCATGACACCTGGCTCCTTTCTGAAGTGCTGCTCTTACATCAGCTGAACCGGGAATAAAATTCAAAAAATGACTAGATAAGAAAGAGGGAAGTCACTTCTCCCAAATAAAGCAAAGTGACAGAAGCTTAAAAAATGCCAAATGTATCAGTGTGCAACCAGATGTCAAGGTGCTCTGGTGACAGATGCAGCAGAAATACATGTGCAAAGGGAACATGCGAAAAAATGGAAATAGAAGCCACTCCACGGCACACGTAGATATAAATCCATGGATGCTACAGCACCTCTTCAGACGACATGGCAAATACGAGCACGATGCTAATAACCCATTTAATTCTCTGTTGCATAGTTGGGAATCTCAACTGTTACCTCAAAATATTTGCATCCTATCTCCATGGTATGGTCTTGATATACTAGATATTAAACTCAATTTGTGGTAACTGCAACACTTGCAATGTACTGAATTAAATTTCACAAATAATAATTGAGCACCTACTAATTGGAGGAGAAAGACCTGAATACAAATCCCTGTGGTAAAGGCTGAAACAGAGCTCAATTCCAGCTGAGTCTCCGGGAGGCTGTCACTGAGGAGACACAGTGGAGCAGAATGTGTTGGGTTTCATAGACTGAGGGTGCGGATTCTAGGTAGAAGAAAATACACGATTCCAGTTTTGGTGCTGACCAAAAGCACGGTGTGCCTAGGGCCTAGGGTGCATGGGAGTGAGAGGAAGAAAAGGCCAAGAAGCTCAGAAGGGGCCTGATGATGGCGTTGACTCTTCTTTGATGTTCCCCTCATGGAGTGTTGCTTTCCTATGAAGTTGGAAATTGTTTTTTCATAAACTTTGTATTTTTGGTGTCTGTTTTATTTCTTTCCTTAGACCTCTTACTATCACCATTCCCCCTTCCTGTGGGTCTGGACAGCTGTATGGGGGGAAAAATAATTCCAAAGAATGCTTGTTTCCAACAGACTCAAATTATAAAAAAACCCAGTTATATGCTTTATTATAAAGCAATCTGGTCTCTGGGTCTATACTAACCCTCCAGGGCAGTGCGGGCAGCATCAGAATGTGCATAGAAATACCCAGGGAGGACTCTTTGTCTCTCTTTCTGTTTCCTCTCCTGAAATCTCTCTAGAGAACACAGCCAGATTCTGCTGCCACTGCAGCTGCTGCGAGGCCCCAGTTACAGATCTTCAGTGGTCTCAGGTGCCTTGCTGGATTCCAGGCTTGAGGCCCCAGACAAATAGAAACCTGATAAAAAGCTGTACTTTTATGGAATTCTGAATCATGAAACTGGGCCTATGCTAGGCTGTAAAATGATTTTGGGGAGGGGTGAGAGAGGGTTCAGAAAAGCCTCCCATTTTCCACATATTCCTTTAGTATTTCTTTGTTGGTAGTTCCCTACAGTTGAATCCACTGCAAAAGAGATCTTAAACATCAAGGGTCCCCGTATTCTCAATGTGGATGTTCAGAAATCCCAGCAGATACCAACCCTGAAACCATATCATCTGGGACTAACACTGTGGTCTTGGCTGAAAACCTCCAGTGCTCTGGTTTTCCCTCACGGGAAAGAGCGTGCTAGCCACGTAGCAAATGCAAATTTCCCATGATTAATGTGATGTTGTACATTTAATTTGATGACCCATACATTATTTTGATTAGGAAAAAACATTTTTGTATTGACTTGGTATGTGTTACAGGCATTTTTCTTTCAGCTAGGAAGCCCATTGAAATTATATTCTGGAAGGGAGGAGATCTCACACCGCCTTCCACATAGAGACAATGAGGCTTGTATAGGCCCCATGCCAAAGAGGAAGGAGAAGCAAAATCATTTACAAAGCACATTTACCTGTTATCATGAGACACATGTGAGAGGCTCAAGTCATTTGACTATTGATGGGTATGCAATGTTAGCACAATCCAACCTTACTGTCGACTGTTCCTCCACCCAGCACCTGTCCTTGCAGTAAAAATGGGGCCTGAGCAGAAGGCGTGATCCACTTTCCATCTGTTCAGGATTTTCAGTTTCACCTGCTTCACACATATTGCTGAGAATGTCCAACCAGACCGTCTCAGGTCTCGTTGGTGAAGGTGGGGAATGAGCCGATTCCCAGTTCTTCAAGGAGGTAACACTTCCTATTCAAATACCACCAAATGGAGAAGAGCCAGCATGTATTGAATGCTCCCTGTAAGCCCGGGCTCTAAGTGCATCAGTTCCAGGCTTCTCAGGCATCCCTTTATGATAGCTACTACTGTTATCCCCATTTTACAGGTGGGAAAATCACACCTGAGAGAGGGGGCAGATAACTTGCTCGAGGTCTCACAGCTAGCAGGTGGCAGAGCAGGTCCGTCCTGACCTAGAGCCAGCACTTTTACCTGCAACACCATGCTGTGTCTCACAGGCCACTGCTCGGTGGGTGGTCTTGTGAGATGGTGGCAGAGGGGAGACAGTGTCAGGCTCCCTCACGTTCCCTCTCAATTCCTCCAGGATGGGTAGTGTGGCACATGCAAAACGAACAGCAATGTCAGAAGCAACAAGCTGAGTGGCATGGACAGGAAGCTAGCTGATGGAGACTTGTGTCTGAAATATTCATATTATAATTAAATGCCAATTTATCCCAACTTCAATGCTGTCTCTAAAAACTGATGGATGAAAGATTTTGGGAAAGAACCTGTTGGCTGGGTACAGCCTTGTCCATTGGAATCTTAATAAGCAAGTTGGCTGCCGTTGCCCTAACCTGCAGAAAGAGACCCTGGTTTTCCTATGCTGTGGCCTTCCTCACCTCTGAGGGACAGTTGTTGTGAGCAGAGGGTAAGTGGCTTTCCTAGAGAAAGCCGAGCAGTCTCCATGCCCTTGGAGACCACTCCAGTATCCAGACTGGTGTGAACTTTGGCACCGTGGGCAGTGCTGCAATGGTCAAGGGTAGGATTTTACGAGGTGCGGGAAGGATGGTTGTTAAGAAGCCAATCATACGTTCATTGACCCCCCCTGGGGTAAGGTGATGGTCTCAATCCCATCATATTTTCTGAGGCCTCTTTCCCTTTACTCTCCTTCGCTCTGTGTGTCTGAGCATCAGCTCCCTCTTGCCTGCTCCTTTGAGGAGTAAACATGGTGCATGAAACAGCCCTTATTTGCTCCCCAGAGGTCTGGGTGGTTCTGTAAGGTTTTCCCAGAGCACTCTTCCACAGCTGTGACCCCAAGTGGAGTGTCACCTGGATATCTCCCCCAGCCTGGGACAGTAGTGAGTGGAATGTGAGCTCACCAGGAATCTCTGGCCGAGTTGGGGAGTACATCTCCTTTTAGAGAGTGTTGTGAATTAGATCCATTTCTGCACCCTGCTGTTGCAATGGAGCAGACTGTGAAAGGGAAGATTCTCAGAGGAGCTGTGTTTTAATGTAGCAATTTGATTCAATTTTCCAGTCTATAAAATTACCCATCACTGCTCGTTGCTTTCTAACAGACACCTTCACTCTTAATTTAACAATCCTATCGAATTCTGCCAGGGAAATTGGAAAAATTTATCACCTGTGAAATTTTATTTTCCTTTGGTTGTATCTGTTTTTGTAAAACTTCATTAATGACGATGACTTGCTGAGGAAATTATCATTTTTTTTTTTAACTTCAGACACAAGAAATGGCTCGACCTCAACCAAGATATCATTTGCATAATAAAACACAACAGAAAGGCTGGGGAAGTTGGGACTAGCAGAGGCTGGAAGTGCTGGGAGAAGAAGCAGGCTCTCCTTGTCGGCTGGCTGGGTGGGTGAAGTCCCAGGAAGCAATGACATGGCTTCTCCCCAAGGGAGAGATGAATGTGGCGTTGACAGGGTTGGACCCTCTTCTTAGGAAGCCTTGAAATGCCAGTTGCTTACTGACAACGCTTTTTAGCAAACAGCCCTGTCTTCAGGGGCCTGAATGTTCTGTTCACCTTAGCTCCTACGTTCATCTGGGACTGAGGTTTAAATTGCTATAAATTTAGGCTTAACTTGAATTTCTCAGCAGAGCACTGAACTCCTGGCAAATTTCCACAGGAGCGATCTTCTGAATGGTCTTGAAGATTCAGCGTTCCCATGGTCTAACTAGCTCACAGTTAAAAGGCTCAGGCTTCGTTTTTTTGCACAGTCTGACCCCCACTGTGCTCTGCACTGTTCAACAGCTGCTGTTACCCACACAGGAAGTGGCTGTGCGGGCGCAGTGATGACTACACAGTTTTTGAGATGCCGGTTATCACGCCTTTGTGAAAAAAGAAATACGTACAGTAGACCTGCTGTAATGGTGGGCAGAGGACACACGTTAGTCTTATTAGCAAGAGATGCAATTTGATTCGTGGTATATCTGAACTAGGCAGCGGTGAGCTGTGCTCTATCAGGGCTTTACTGTGTTACTGAAAAGACTTGTCAGCGTTTATCTATATTTCTTCAGTCTATATCCTTCATCATTTGAGGTGACTTTCCATTATCCTCACAATTACACAGAAAATAAGTTCAAACTAGAGAATTCTGATGAAACGTGCAGTAAACCAATGAAAACCAACATGAGTATTCTTGACTCTTTAACCTGTTGACATTTGTAATAAATTACTTCACATGCAGAGATGAAAGACACTCCCTGATCAATCCATCTTGCCCCCAGAGCAGGGGAGAGCTTCCGTGCTGGGAATCACAGAAGCTCCACGGAAGCTTCCCTACCGTGTCTCCTTCAGAGGTTTGGCTTCCTCTGGAGTTGTCAAAGTTATATTCTTCAACCAGGTCAAGAGTGTCTAAACTAGAGGAAGATAATTAGAAGATGAAATTTCTCACCTGGTAAGATTTCATAAATATCTTCTTCTTTCTCCTCCATGGGCTCTTTGAGCCCCACACTCCCATGCAAGATCATGGGTCTGCTTTGGGAACCAGAATTTGGGGAGTCAAAACCATCGATATCATCATATGTCTCTTCCTCTTTCTCCCCTTCTTCCTCCTCCTCTTCACATGGAATGGTTAAGGAGCTCAGGTCTGCTGGGGCAGAGATGAGAGTGAATCAAGATAGGGAGAAAAAGAAAAGAATAAGGCAGGGAAGGAAAGAGGGAGAAGGAGGAGGAGGGATGAGAATAAAACATGTCAAAAGAAAATGAAACACTAGGTTAAGTGCTGTTATTTCTAGTGCGGGCCTTGGTGGCAGGAAATCTACAGAAAAGGCCAGACTAGCACTGCGTCAGGTTTAAACCATCAACATAAATCCTTCCTTGCGATAAAACTTGATCAGGATGAAGCACCCCTGAAAAGTATGGGTGTGTGAATGAGCACACGAGGTGAAGGGAAGAAAATAGGCCAGAAGAGGAAATGCCAGCGTGCCTCGCGCTGCTTGTCAAGTGCAAAACTGGAAGGATGAGGGATGCCCTGGGTTCTCCGGATGCACACAGAGCCTGGGAACTACGGTGGCTGCTGTAGGATACCTGAGCTATCACACGCTCATCTCCCCCATGATCTCACTGCAGAACTTCAGAGACGTCTGCTTGTAAAGAGAAGAGTGGGCAAAAGTGGAAGAGGAAGAGAAAGTGGGATGTGGGAAAATATAACAGTAATACAACACCAAATGGAACGGCTGAGCGATGTGGTTGCCATGCCCTTTTGCAACTGTACAGTCTGGCTGACCTTAAAGTGGGTCACCGCATAGAGGATGTTGAGCCATTACAGCACTGGGGGGCACAGGGCGGGAGACGGAGATTGGTTTTTTATTTTAATGGGGGACTGGGAAGGTTCATTCTCTGACGTGTAGTACAGAGTGCTCTCTGAAACCCTGCTGAGGGACCTCTGCAGGATGGGCGAGAGCAGGCAGGGTGCTCTGGGGAAGGAAAGGATGGAGAGACATCCGATGTTCATTTCAAAACATAATAAAACCGTTCGGCTTGATTAGGCTTTTAATAAAGATTTTGCAACTATTTTCATCTGAATTCTGGTGCCACCTCATAGGAGGAAGGGATCAGAGACACATTTGTGGCTTAAACCATATGTTATTATTTTGTTTTAAAATAAAATGGAATGAATAATTTCTTCAATGTGGGATTCTGAAACTACCATAGGGTACAGCTCAATAAAGCTGCTTGGAGTTTTATTGAAGTTTACACACTTAGGGGTATATTACACGCATAAATCCAATGCACCTAGATGAGAGTGTACCCTGTGGTCTCGCCATCAATGTTCATGTTTGCCTAGTTCTAGTCTATTATACGTGATGCTCTTGGTAGATGCAATAGTTTGTTCTTGTGATAGCAAAGGCATAAACTGAGTAAAACAGGCAATCATAATTAAAGCTCCGGTGCTTCCCTCTTTTTATCCACAATAAAATCTTATAGCAGAATAAAAAACGGAGATGAAAAGGCTTGGTGTTTTTAGGTTGATGTACTTCTCCCTAGGTCTTGGGGCCATTTACAAAGTTGGTGTTTCTGCCTTTCTGCAGAGGCAGGGTCCTGCCATGATGTATGTATACCATCATGAGGGTTATCTGATGCCAGGTGACAGGCTCAAGGTTGGCTACTTCTACCTGTCAGGCCACTCCCAGACAAGGCTTCCTGGGCCACTATCACTGCTGTGCCTACAGGCTGGCCAGCAGAGGGTACTCTAAGAGCAGTCATTTAACATCTTCAGGCAGGACTTTTCCCATCCAAAGTAAGGACCATTTGACTGTGGCTTGGGAAACAGCAATTTGTTTTTAATGTCCAATGTCGCTGAAGGCCACCTAGATGAGTATGGATTTCTACCTGACTAAAACTAGAAGATTTTGGACCCTGAACCACATCTAGATGACTTTGGTATCATGAATTTCCTTTCCAGAATGTAAGGGGTTAGGAGACACTGAATTGAGCTGAGCTGATTTTCAGCATCTCTTTTCTGGTGGTTACAAATATTACAGATTTGCCTGTAGTTAGGTGGATGAGCTAGAATGATATCAGAGGTCCTTTCCAGGTTGATGGTTTCTTTTCCTTCTGATTCACCCATGTCACTATTTGTTGTTACCATATGAGGGATACGATAGGGAGAATGGGCAGATAAAAATATATTGAAGCCTGTGGATTATATTCATGCAATAGAATGTCAACTGAAAATGCACTCAAGTGCTACTCCTGTAATAATAATACTTACCCTTTAACAAGAAACTTATTTGATCCACCCAGTCTCTGGCCTCAGCTGGGTTAGAAGCTGTAAACTAGAGAAAAATTAGTGAATTAATTTATCACTTTCACTAAAATTTCCGTGAATCCTTTAGGGAGGTTCAAGGGGAGGAACCTTGTGAGCGGACTTGCAGAGTCAAGTTGAAAGCTCAGGATTCTCTGCCTGCTTAATATTTAGCAAAAAGATCAAAATCCCACTCAAAGTGATTTTTTTCCTTCAGCCATTTTGCATACCCAACGTTGACAGCTGGATTTGAATCCAGATTCATGTTCATGTGCATTCATTCATTTGATTGCCCATTCATTCATCAGGCATTTATTGAGAACAGTTTACAGGAAAAAAAAGGCAAACCCAAATTCCTGACTTCAGATCAATGCCTCAGTTTTGGAGACAGCATACACCCTTGACATGGGAACACGACAAAGTAAGTGAATGTGATAACAGCTGGATGTTGAGAGAAGACACGGAGCACTTATCGTTGCCTATGGTAAGCCAGGGAGGCGTGCTGAAGGAATACTGTTTTGGTTGGATTTTTAAAAAGAGTTGGTGGAAACTGGTGGAGGGAACTGGACGTTTCAGGTAGGGAGAACCAGCTGCCAAAGATTAGAAACGAGACCATGATGTATAGGGAAGGTAGGCAGATCAGCTTGACTGGAGAACAGTAACAGATGAAGCTGGAGGATCAGAGAAGAGTTGATGAAAGGGCTCTGAGTATTAGGAATTCAGACTTAACATGTAGGCAATAGGGAGCCACTGTAAATTCTCGCAAAAGGAGTGGGAGATTCTTTCAATAGTTGTGAGTAGGAGAGACTGAAATAGGGAGAAATTAGAGACAGAAGAACAACTAGAAGGCTACTTAACTAGTCCTCTGCGTGAAGTGATAGGAACTTAACTATTGTGATGGCTGTAGGAGTAAATAAGAGGGGACAGATCCAAAGGATATTATAGAGGAAGAATGCACAGACCATGGTAATGACTTGGAATCAATGGGCCAAAGAAAAGAAGAAGTAAACAAACTCTACATCCTGATTCACAAAACAGGCCAGTCAAGCATCAAGCTTTAGTAATTTTTTATTTTGAATGAATCAACTTGAAATGCCTGTTCCTGAAAAACATGTTTATTATCTGGCCATTAGGGTAAGATAAACACATGTACTATATAAGAAACCTAGTTTCCTTGTAAACTGATATAGCCACTGTGAAGAACAATATGGAGATTCCTTAAAAAACTAAAACTAGAACTACCATGTGACCCAGCAATCCCACTACTGGGCATATACCCTGAGAAAACCATAATTCAAAAAGAGACATGTACCACGATGTTCACGGCAGCACTATTTACAATAGCCAGGACATGGAAGCAACCTAAGCGTCCATCGACAGATGAATGGATAAAGAAGATGTGGCACATATATACAATGGAATATTACTCAGCCATGAAAAGAAACGAAATTGAGTTATTTGTAGTGAGGTGGATGGACCTAGAGTCTGTCATACAGAGTGAAGTAAGTCAGAAAAAGAAAAACAAATACCATATGCTAACACATATATATGGAATCTAAAAAAAAAAAAAAGGTTCTGAAGAACCTAGGGGCAGGAGAGGAATAAAGACGCAGACATAGAGAATGGACTTGAGGACACGGGGAGGGGGAAGGGTGAGCTGGGACGAAGTGAGAGAGTGGCATGGACATATATACACTACCAAATGTAAAATAGATAGCTAGTGGGAAGATGCTACATAGCGCAGGGAGAGCAGCTCAGTGCTTTGTGACCACCTAGAGGGAGGGTGGGAGGGAGACGCAAGAGGGAAGGGATATGGGGATATATGTATACATATAGCTGATTCACTTTGTTATACAGCAGAAACTAACATAACATTGTAAAGCAATTATACTCCAATAAAGAGGTTAAAAAAAAAAGAAACCTAGATTCCTGTTTAAAACTTATTAATATATATTGTCATTCTTGATTTCTTAAGAACACATTTCTATAAAAAAAGCCTAGGGAAACTGCTTTAGACCTATCGTATAAATTTTTATCTGGATCTGGGTGAATCAAATAAGAACTTAATACTAAAAAATAACTTAGATACATCTACAAAAGACTCTATAGAAAAGTTTAGTTTAACTTAAAAATTTTTTTGAAATTACATAATTAAGACCTAGGTCATCTTATCAAAATAAGGGTTATGATACTGTAGAAACATAAAAGAATGAGTGCTGAGAAAAACTTGAAGAGTCAAAGCGTTACTCAATATTAACCTTAGCATGGCTTTTCTCTTTTTCTTGAGTTAGCTAAAGTTTTTCTAAATTGTTTTAGTAAAACTGTGATAAAAATAACCAACAAGGAGGAAACAATATGTGTATCTATATACACACATGTAAAAGTATATTTTTGGTGAAAATCACTATAGTCCCATAGTCAGACATTTTTTGTTGCCTTAATTTTATAGTGCATTACCTATTATATTCCCTTTTATATTATATCAAAAGATATAAAAATGAACACCGTGACGAATGTCTTTCTCACCCCCACTCAGGTCCTCCTAGTTCCTCAGTTGTCACTATTACTACTCAGTAATCATTGCTACCAGTATCTGAGAAATCCTTCCAGAGATATGCGACGCATCTACACACAGGAAGATTATATTGGATAGCAAGATGAATATGGGAAAATGAATTATTTTTCACTCTATAGCCAGATTTCTCTTTTTCTGGATTTCAAGGAAGGAAGTGAAGATAAGCAGTTGAAAAATAGAGTGGGAATTAAAGCCATGAAATTAGAGACTCTGAATAAAGAATTAGATTGTGTGCTGCAATAGCCAAGATTCTCACCTACAGAGTGAGATGAGAAGGGGAGGGATGAAGAGACGGAAGCCAAGCAAAGGCAGTATCTAGGATAAAAGTGGCAACATAGCAAAGGTGAGGACATGTCAAGAGAGAAGGTCTTGGTAAGAAACGAGAGGTAACAAAGAAAAGATGGCGCCCAGCACAGCAACCACCACTCACATGCAATATGGAACGAAACTGCAACACCAATGAGGATCTCCATCGCCTCGGCTCATCCTACCTCATAGCTGCGCCTATCCTGGGAGGTCAGCTCAAAGCAGGATTCTTTCTTGGCATCTTTTCGCAGGTAGGGGGCCATCCGTACACTGTAGCCCTTAATGAGAAAGGTCCCTTTGGGCTGCTTGCCTGCAAGACAGGAAAGCTCCCTGTATCTCCAGAGAGATGCAACTGCCAAGGGAGGGCATCTTCTCTGGATGTAAAATAAAAGCACAGAAACAGCTGTTACATCCCTGAGGAACCACAACAGTCAAGGAGAGGTTATTACTGAAGCTTAAGAAGAGGCTACCGCGACAGCAAGGCAGATATCACTGCCAAGCTAGGGCAGTGCAACGTGAAAGGTTACTTAGCCAAAAGAGTACAACAGAGACAGAGAATTTATTAGAATGTTAAGAGATCTATAATAACAGAAAGAAGGAATTATTACAGCAGGGAGAGTGTGGCCGAAAACGTGAGGCTCTTGAAGGCTATTACAGAACTGAAACGTTATTATCAGGGCCAGCAGAGCACATTTGAGGGGAGGGACAGCAGCGCAAGGGGGCATTATAAGTTCCCAGGCTCTCCTCCTATGCCCTATGTAGCATTTGGGCTACAGTGCTCCCCCCCTCCTGCTGGTCAGGTGAGAATTTATGCTAGAGGGAGAATAATTAAAACTCAGTATTTTATCCCTCTCGCAAGAGGCCAAATTGGGAAGTAGCAGAGTACTGCTGAGTATCATTAGATGATGAGGAAGGAGATAAAAGGAAAAGGACCCTAAGTGAGTGAAAGGAGAGACTACTCTGCCTGTCATTCTCTTTTTTAAAAAAATAAAATATTAGAAACAGAAAAAGAGGGGTTGGTTCCCAAAGATTCTGTGTCCTCATGGTGTGGTCAGGCAGAACACATAGAAGAATGGAACCCCCGTGCCTGGGTGACGCTTTCTGTCCTGTGTCATGTGGAATGAGTTGCTTTTTGATGATGATGATAAGAGGGATGGCAGTGGGAAGAAAATATTAAAAGAAAAGAAAAAGAATCTGTCCTCACCTGGTTGAGCTAAAAGAAATACACAAACACTCTATACTTACTAAGAAAATGTCTTGGGCACAATAAGAAGTAACTGGCGAGAAGGGAGCCATGCAACAGTGCTTTTTGACACCAGAATCTTTTTTGTTAAAGTATCTCTCCTTGTTCTAACTGGCCACTAAAATGTTTTGTTGTTTCTTTGGTCACCAGCTTTTATTTCACTCTGACGGCAAAATGGTCAATAAAAGTCTCCAAGCCTCTCGCTCTTGCTCTCCTTCCTCACCTTGAGTAGGAAGGATTCTGAACGAATGAACGTGATACCTAGTTGTATATCCAGAGATGCCAACCAAGTATTTAAATGCAAGGGAAATGATGAACATTTTTACAAGGACATATATGTTATATTAGTTTGAAGGTTTAAAATAAGAAAATAAAACCTGGTTGGCTTGTATGCCTAGAATTCAGGGGAGAAATTATAGTTGCTGGATTTGAGAGTGGGCTGGGGGTTGGAAGGATACAGGGGGCTTGTTACTCAGGTTTTGAGCTATGCTGCTATCATTTCCAAGTAGGGCTTCACACTTTACCCCTGTATAGGAAAGTTTCTGATGAATTGTGATGGTGAACTCAAGATGAAGGTCAGTGATACCTGTTGCAGGCAGAGAGGCAGAATGAGGTAACTGCCTTGAAGTCCAAGAGCAAATCTTAAGGATTCCATGTCACTTAGCAAAGCTATTCTTTCTGCTACCTTAGTCCCCAAAGTGCAGGAAGTCCAAAGGCAAATGTGTAGGTATCTGATTATTCCCTTGACTGGATATCCAGGCTTTGGGAGAGGAATAAGTCCGGGAAAGAAGGAAGAGAGGAGAAACAGAAAATGATCGGAAGGACAATAAAGGATTTACTTTGGATCATGCCTCAGTAAGAAGGTGGTAGAGCACAAAGAAAGCCCCCACAAGAATTGCTACTTTACTTTATCTCCCTCTTGTTTTGTAGAATTACTCCTGGGGCAGTCTAACCCTGCAGGAGGGTATCCGCTATTTGAAAGTTTGCATTCACCTACGGTAACAACTTTTAGCTTGTGTTTATTTGCTGCTGCCTCCACTTTGTGCTTATATCCTCTGTTCCTTCTCACGAACTAAGCAACTGTGTTAAGCATGGATGGGGGGTCTTTTAGGGATGGCTCATGAGTGCTGTGCTTGACTGAGTCAGTGGTGGCTCATTAAGAAGCTGCCTCTGGCTTGAGTCAACACTTCGCAGCTGCTGCCATCTGGCTGAAGGGTGTCTCTAGGGGACAGCAACCATTTGGGTCTCAGCACTCCATGGCTCTAGGCATGTCCACTGGATTACGTCCCAGAACCCAGTAAGATAAAGTTTGGAGCCTGCTCTTAGAGAGTTTGGACTCAGAGGTTCTATTTCTGGGCCATTGGTAAGCTGCTAAAATCCTTCTCAGAATTAATTTTTTTCAATATTTTAACTATATTATTAATGCCTATAAAGTGTTTGAGGTTCTTTTTTTAAAAATTTATTTATATTTTATTTTTGGCTGCACTGGGTCTTCGCTGCTGCGTGCGGGCTTTCTCTAGTTGCAGCGAGCGGGGGATACTCTTCGTGGCGGTGCGCAGGCTTCTCATTGTGGTGGCTTCTCTTGTTGCGGAGCACGGACTCTAGGCAAACGGGCTTCAGTAGCTGTGGCGCATGGGCTCTGTTGCTCCACGGCATGTGGGATCCTCCCGGACCAGGGCTCAAACCCGTGTCCCCTGCATTGGCAGGTGGATTCTTAACCACTGCGCCACCAGGGAAGTCCCAGAGGTTCTGTTTTTTAAATGCCAAAGTATTCAACCTTGATAATGCGTTATTAGTCATAATAAAAGGTAACCTTTTTATATGCTGGCCACATATCCTAGTGTTTAAAGGGGCTATAATTTCTAAATTGGCATCTGAGTTTTTGGTGATGAGTAAGGTATTATTTACCCAGGCTTATTTCTTTCCCAAGCATATCCCTTTATGGGTGTTAGTTAAGGACTGCTAAGTTGAGATCTAAGTGCTTGAGAATTTACGAAGTGCTTGCATCCAGGAGTGAGATGCTGCTGTGCAAATGAAGAACACTTACTTTTCTCATTAGCATAGTAGTAGAAGAGGCCTCTGCTGACAACACACCATCGCTTCTGCCACTCTGATCCAAAGAAACTATGATCTAAACAGAACAGCAGTAAGGGACATAAATTCAGGTAACTACAATCACTGAAGAGTCCGTAAAATCCAACAACACCCAGTCCAGTGTGTTATTGTTTTATTTCCGAGGTTAATGGACTGTAAAACCCTCCCTTTCACTCCCACAGGTTATCCCGTGTTGACACAGAGTGCAGAGGACTCATTCAGTTAAAGGTCCAAGTTCTAAACAGGTTTTGCCTGCTCTGATCCCAGCTGTTTCTCTACTTTTCCTTTATATCTTTCAGGTTCTAATCTCATCCTGTAGTTATAAAATTCTCCATGAGATCTCTATGTGTTGCCTTTCAGCAAACCGAAATGACACTCCAGGCCATGGGCATGAGCAAGGCTTTCTTTGTGCTAAGCCAGTTTGCCTGAGTGTTAAACCTGGTATTCCAATCCTACTAGAACCTATTCTAATTAAAGAGTGAAAGCTGAAGACTGGGGCTTGTCTAAAACTTGAGAGTGGGCTGCTTCACATATGATATAAAAATGGCACTCATAGCAACACAGTTTCACTCTTTGTGGGAGCACACTGAGAGATGAGAACAAAAATATAGTCATTCATTTATTCATTCGACAAGTATTTATTAAGCACCTGTTGTGTACCAGGTGAGCAAGGCAGAACCAATCCCTATCCTGATGAAGTGAAGATCTGGGGCCATCTCTCTTCAGCCTACACACAAACACCAGACTTCTTTTCTTTTCGTCCCTTCCTTTTGCCTTACCCCTGCCTAGTATAGTACTGGGCATAGAGCAGGTACCCCTTATGCTAGCCCTCTTTTTCCTCATTTCCCTTCCCTTCCTGGAATGTTCTGAGACCGGAGGGTCTAATCAGTACCTTTGCTTTTCTTCTCTAAGTATCCTTGCTTGATGATATTATCAAGCTCTTGAGCTCCTCTTGTGATGTCTTCCATTCCTAAAAGAAACAAGAGCAAAATATTTTGTTGAAATCGGACAGAATTTTCATTTATTTGGGCTGCTTGAGATAATCTACATTAATGAAGGGGTGCAGAGGGGCTATTGCTTATATATGGCACAAAATAAAACAATTTCTAGATGACTGGGGGGGGAAGTAAATTTTCTTTTTCTTCCTAATTATATTTAATGCTAAAATTGCTTAAAATTATCTAAACATAACATTAGTTTGTGCAAGGGGAGGTAGCCTAAGCATGTACTGATTGGCAAGAAAAGGACTCCAGAAAATTAAGAATTTGCTTAACTAAACACACACCTTTTTCTAACAAACAGAAAGCCACCTTAGTGAACATAATTTTTATTAAGTTCACACAAAGAAAGGCTCTGCATAGCTGAACTTGGCAATAGCTGCTAAATTCTGGTTTTGTCAAAGTCATGGTAAGAGTCTAGGGATGGTAGAAGCCTTTACACAGAGAAGACCTGGATCTGACATCAGCCTTTAATTGTATGCTGCTAACATTCTCGGCTTTCAATTAGCCTTGTTAGGTACAAATTTATTGAGCAGTCAAGATCCTAATCTATCTTCCACCACTGGGGTTTATACTTATCTTACAGAAGGGAGGGGCAAAGGACAGAGACAATGAGGCAGGAATTTACTCCTCAAAAAAATAAAATGAAACAGGAACAACAACAAAAACAATTAAAACATATAACTCTCTATTTCTTAATTAGGAGAAATGAAGGGAGTGGGTTAGCATAATCCTAATTTTATTCTTTTTGGTCCCCAAACCCAAATCTCTTTTGGTTTGCCTTAAAAAATTTAGAAAGCAAACAAAATATAAACCAAATTAAGGCACAATGCATATGAATCAACTGGGTCACCTATACGATATCTTGAGACTCTTGGGTGGAATCATTTTTTTCAATCACACAATTGTTTTCTTAACATCGACAATAACTAACATTCAGTGGTAGCTGTGCGTTGGCACTTTGTTCAATGCTTTGAATACTTTTTGTTTAAAAATAACATTTTAAGATGATTTAAAATGCAACTAAAAGTACTTTTTGCTTCTGTTTCAAGCTTAGTTTTAAAAATATAGATCAGAAGAGTTTCTTTTTTAGGTGTTTAAGTGCCTGATTCTATATCCTATTTGTCCGTATTGTCAACTTCCTTGTTCATAGACTGTTTTCATTTGTGTGTTTTACAGTTAGCAAACTCTGTGGCTGCTATAAATCCTCCCAGATGGGTCTCAGGGTGCACGCATGAGATGAAGAGCAGCAAAGGAAAGTTCATTTGTCTAGGATTCTTTCATTTCTCCCACCCCTCTGAAAATTCTAATATCTCTTTGAAAATGCTCTCCAAGAAAACAGAGAAGCAGATTGTACTGAGGGCGAGGACCCAGTATGGCTGAGAAGGCCCTTTGAAGGAGAGCCCATCCTCTCTGCAGCGCTGTCAAAAAATTGCTCCTAGAGGCCTAAAAATTAAATGAAAGACACAGGGGATAAGAAAAACAGGATCCCCTAAGTCTGGAGTTTCCATCTTTTCTTCCCACCATTTTTTCCCTTTTTTAAAAAGGTCTTGTTAAACTTAGAGACACAGCTTCTTGTTAAAGATGCCGAGAGTCTGAATCTTAAAAGACATGTTAAACGTTCTATTAGAATTCAAACCTCCTTTTTTAATGCAAATCTAAACGCCATTTTATGGAACATCTATAATTATGAAAATGGGAAGACATTGCCTCGTTTGCGGGGAGAGTCTGTGAGTATGAATATTACATTAATGTGCCCACACCAGCTCACTGATCCTGCTGGCAGGAGCATAAAAAATGCTCGAGTGAAACTTTTATTTAGATGTTAAGACTCCAGGCCCCAGCGGGGTGACAGAGACAGTCCCTGTGAGTTGCCATCAGAGAGAGAGCTTGAATTGAATTACCCAGGGGGGAAGCAAGTAGTGGTGAGCACTGCTTCGCTTATTTAATTTCATTTACTTTCAGTACATTTTCAGCATGAGGCTTTTCTCTCCCCACCAACTGAAACCCAAGAATGCCACCACCAAGAAAACAAAGACATAATGCAGCAGAAATGTTTGAATTCCAAGTCACTAATTTTAGGAGACTAGGGACAGCACCATCACCACCTTCTCACCCCAAAAGTCACACTTGGTTTGCTAAAATTGAGCACTGAACGAGTTACTGAATTTCCTCTCTTGGTCATTCACCAACAAGATTCTGAAGAGTAAGAGAGCTGGAAATACAGTATTTTATATGCTGTGTTTTTGTAAGGTGTGTTATGTTGCTTTTTTATTAGAAGGAATCTGTATTGATGAACTCTCTTGCCTGGATTCCCTTACGGGCAGTGGAAAAAATGGGATTATAGGTGAAGTTTGGAATGGCTATGGAAAAAAGATCAGATCAAATCAATTTTTATTCTGTTGATTGTCTTCTATGTCTAAGGCACTCTGTGGTGAGTACAATAACAGAACTGTTCTCAATGTAAAGTTGACTCTGAGTGCAATCTCATTACCTCCATGATCTATCAGATAAACCCAGATGGGATCCAGATCCATCCCAGTCCAAGATGGGAAGCCACTGTGGCAATCAAGCTCTCTCCTCTTTCAGTGTCAGCTTAGGGTCCCACTGATCAAGAACTGGTGGTCCTGAGGATACACACGTAAGCCACAGTCCTGTGTGATGACGCAGGAGGAGTCTTGTATGCCCGAATTTACACCTACTGGCAAGTGAACCGATCTGCAGAGCTACTTGACGTGTAATAGAAGGTACGTAAATGTTTTGCAGAATGATAATAAAAATAGGAAGAAGCTACAAACAATTCCATGAGTAGCTATTTTAAGGCAAAAACATTTATATTTAAGTATACAATTTTTTTTTAAATCGAGGCTTTCTGTCCATTACCTGAAAAAGGATATCACCACCTTAATGAAAAAAAATATATAAATGATTTATTGGGAATAAATGGCCCTTTGGATAAACCTAAGGGTGTATCACATTATATCAGCACAAAACAGAATTACATTAGTGTCATAATCTCTCTCTACCACTGCACTTAACTAAATCTCTCAGAATAGCCCATATAAAGGAAAGATTCACTTAGCTGAAGGATGCAGGGCCATAAACATAAGATCGAGAAGAGTGTTAGACACAAGTGATGGCCACCCAACTTTCACAGCAGATAAAGATAAAAGAAATTCTCAGACATCTTTTTCTCCTCATCCAGATTCCTTTAAACCCTGTATCCCACCCATACCAGCTCTGCAGTAAAAAACAACAGAGTAGGGGTCGATCTCTCAGCACTAAACATGACTCCTCAGTCAGCCACCCACAGCAACAACAATGGGGACCCTTTGGAGTGTGATCCATTTCCATAAAGCAGTCAATAAAAAAAGACATGGGAGCTTATGTGAGTCACGGCCTATTTAATCAGCTGCATTCTAGCCCACTGAGAAAAGAGAATTGGAGAAGTCAGTCGGCAACACCACAGCACAACGCTAATAGCATAAGAGGTCACACAATTTCTACTGCAAAAAGGTTGCAGCTCCTGCAAAAAAAAACAGTGCCCACAAACTTTCATTCTGGGTAGCTGGTTTGGTCTCTTGCTCAATCAACCTGAAATGAAAATCCATGATTAAAAAAACCCATCTTTTGTTCAACGCTTTCCCCTCCCTAAATTGTGGACTTCTCCTATCCTCCCCTTTCCTTCTAATTCAAGTTCTTTTCAATTGTTTGAAAAAGGAGACCAAACCAACTCCAGCCCAGAGGCTGATTGTTACCAGGGGTGAATTTCAGGCAGGGTTAAGCTTACCAGTTTCTTTCACTAAACCACCTGTGATATAGGACCTGGGGTGTTGGGTGGATGAGGCTGGAGAAAATCTAATATTTGAAGGCTGGGAATGGTCCAGTTGCATTTGTGATTTCAGTTCACTCACAGATCACTGGTGTGTGTGTGCATTTACACAATGACAAACATACGCTTCACAATGCCTCGAACGGACAAAATGAAAGGGGGTATTGCAGGTAGGGTGGGTGGTGTAGTATTCTCCTGTCCAGTGGTTGCTGATCCCCCAACCGTTTGTTAAATCCTCTCCTTTGTATTTGGTTTCTGTGTCCTTCTTTAATAAGTTCGTTACTGTTTTTCCTCAGCTTCCTTTTTTCTCAATTTTTAGGAACCAGTCAATAAATGACTGAGGTGTCTGGCAAGAAGTGTTCATCTTCTACACATGATGATAACAGGGAAAATGGTTTCAATGACTCTTCCTTCATTTGTCCCTTGGGACAGGCTTACGTAAGTCTTAAACTGCTGTGGTTCCATTCAATATCTACTTGAGTTGACACTTACTCCTCACAGTTTTCTGTCTTTGTGCTTCACTTATTAAGGAATGTAGAGCAACACATGTAAGGTGAAAAATTCTAAGCCATTAATAATAATAGACTTAGGATCTAAAAGTTTCAAAGACACAGAAGCCACTCAAACAAACAGCTTTAATTTCATGGAGAAATAAACTGGATAGCAGATGAAAGGAAGGGCTTGAACACAAAGTACTTAACCAGGTTCTTCAACGAGCTGTGACATAAGAAGCTAAGAAACAAAACAAGTGCAGTTGGAGCTAGGCAGAAGGACGTCAGAAAATGGTAGAAATCACATGTTTGTGGTTAGCAAACCAGTGCAGGAGACAATATTCAGGAGATCTTCATGGACTCTTGTTTCCCCTCCAATTTTTTGAGGTCTTTAAAAAAATCTGTTAATCCAGGTAACAGACCAAACTGTATAAAAATTTGTGGAAGAAACTTGTTATACTGAGGATACAGAAAATTCATGAGAGATTCTAGGGCAGAAGTACTAAGAAAAAACAGCAGATAGCTGATGTACAAAATGATTAAAACTAATATGTTTTAATACAAAATGGTTTAAAAAACCTAACAAGTTTTAATCTGCATTTTATCAAGCATTTTCACATCTCATTTGAGCTCCACAGCATGCCTGTGAGGTATGTATTAATATCATCTCCACTTTACAGACTAGAAAAAAGGCTTACTGAAATTATGGGAGTTGCTGAAGGTTGCTCAGCTGGAAAAGCCCATGCACTTTCCACCACCCTGAGCTTCAGCTGAGGAGACACACTCAGATGTACCTGAGGAAAGATACAGTCTTCCCACCTCACTCGCCCATGAGAGACTCCATTTAAATATGGAAGAAGAAACAGACATGATGTGTGATTATTCTGATACTTGATGTCAAAAAATTATTTTAGGATCCTGTATTTCTTGTTTACTTTGTAAGGTACTGGCTGACTAACCTATGGAATTGCTTTCTAGGGCAGGTCTCTGTGAAATTCAAGAGATCAACAGATATGTGGAACAAAAATGAAAGAAAGGGCTTCCCTGGTGGCGCAGTGGTTGAGAATCTGCCTGCCAATGCTGGGGACACAGGTTCGAGCCCTGGTCTGGGAAGATCCCACATGCTGCAGAGCAACTAGGCCCGTGAGCCACAACTACTGAGCCTGCGCGTCTGGAGCTTGTGCTCCACAACAAAAGAGGCCGCGACAGTGAGAGACCCGCGCACCGCGATGAAGAGTGGCCCCCGCTCGCCGCAACTAGAGAAAGCCCACGCACAGAAATGAAGATCCAACACAGGCAAAAATACATAAGTAAACTTTTTTAAAAAAAGAAAGAAAGTAAGAGAATGTAATAAAAGGGTACACAAGGTAAAGAATATACAAGAGGAAGAAACCTGGAGCTCTCAAAAAATGCTGCTGGATCACCAAGGTTTGTAAGGCCTCTTCACAAGAGTGATATCTAGAAAAGGGAAGCCTGTTTTAGGGTAGGGCTCATGCAGGAATCTCGGACATGATTCATTTACTCTCTAAGGAAGAGGTCTTGGTTTAAAAAGAAAGAAGATTTTTAAGTCAAATATCCAAATTGGTTTCTAGAAACCATCGATATTCATGGCATATGAAGAACCTTCTTGTTTCCACAAAGAGGCGCCACACTAATTACCACAGAGGACTGTGGTCTTCCGGGAGGCTCCTCTTGCATGTCTCTGTTTTTAGTCGGATTTTATTATAAGAAGTGAAAGTTTTAGAAAAAAGCACTTCCAACTCTACGTATGATAACTTCAACACACTAATTCTAGCATCTAAATAAATGGGAATAAACAATAGCATCTGGTAGGTAAACAGTTCATCTTAAAGAAAGACTAATTCAATATAATAATTTACTGATCCTCAATCCTGGTATCAGGATACCAGGGCGTCTTTTGATCAGTTGAAGGTGTTGATAGAAATGGCAGAGATTTTGAATAATTCACTTTAAGAATAAGAATGGATTCAAAGTTTTTCTATAATAACACCACCCATTTGCATTCAATATGCTTTCTTAAGGGGAAAAGTCAATTAAAAATAACTTATAGCGTATCTTATTTAGGCCACAGTCTACGGTGATTAAACACATCTGATGTAGTATTATAATCATGGCAATCAAGAATTCCTACAGAGCTTTATTTCCTTGAAAAAAATTGTTTCTTCAAAATTGTGGGTGTTCCACGGAAGTGGGTTGGGCATATAAATGTTGGTGGTCATGCGTTATGGTGGGAAAAAGGTTGAGAATTCATGTAATCTGCACAAAAACAGTTTAAACCCAGGAAACCTCTTGTGTCTTCTGATTTTATTAATGACACATATATATAACTTAGCACCTTCAGCTTTATTTTTATCCTAAGAATCCATCCTTAATACAGAACTACAAAGATCCAAACGACCTGAAGTCTTTTTTAGCAGCCAAACCACAGTAAGTGGCAGCAGGACAAAGTGAGAATCATGACACAAATCCAGACCGTGGTGCTTCAAAGAGCTTTGAGATTCTAAAAAGGAGGAGGAGAGGATTTCAAACACCAAACTTGTCTTTTTTACAAACCTTGAAGGATCACTGTATTTTCCTCTCATCCTGAGACAGGTCACTTTTATACATGTGTCACTTGAGAGCATATCTTTAAAAATGAATGACAAAATATCATTTTCAAATCTATTTATTTACTACTCTACTGGATTGTGATAAGAATATGAAGAAAAGGAAAGAAAAAAGCCCCACCTGGGTTTGGAGTCACTTTTTAACTGGTTTAACTTCTACCTGTCCACCATACTATGGCCAGAAATCATCTTTCTGAAACGTATATCTGGCCATGTCACATTCCTGCTACAGCCTTTAATGGTTCTCCCTAACCTATAGGATGAAACTCAAGCTCTCCATCACACAAAAACTTTAAAACTTGGTCTCACCCTACCTTCCAGTTTCATTTTCTCCCAACCCCTTATACTTCCCAATACTCCAGCAATAATAGGTAACAGACTTTGCCTTCTGGAATATGCCGTGTACTTTACACTGCCAGGCCTTTGCTCATGCTGTTTTTCCTGGTTGGAAATTCTAATCTGTATCCCCATTTTCTGAGGTGGGAGTGCTCCTTTAAGACTGAATTCAAATGTCACAAACCTTCTGAATCTTTGTCTGTTTCCCCACATAGAATTATATCCTCTCTCTTCTGTGCTCTAATACCATTTTTCTGTAGGGTACAGTCTTGGCTCCCAGGGACCCTAAACCTTTCCCCCAATACTCCTCTCCATTCTTGCCTCTTTGCTTTGGTTTACATAAGACCTTCGTTTCTATGTAAAGCTGCTAGAAGCCTTGAATGAGGAAGTAGAAAAGGTACTATTCCCAGGAAAAGGAATGTAGCTGTGGATCTGGGTAGAAGGCAAGAGGGAGGAGGATGGCCTAGCAAGGGAAGGAGGGTTAGAATAGATCTCACATTCATAGGAAGAGAGAGAGAACACCATGAAAAAAATGAAATGGACAAAACATCATAGTGCCTGGATTGAAACAGGGGAACAAAGAAGAATCCAATAGAGCTGTGCATCCAAGGAGATGGGCCAGTATTTGCACCCCGACTGTCTAGGTAAGGAGAGTAAGAATTAGACTGAGGCAGAGCTGGAACAGCTGAAACCCATCACAAGGCAGGGCTGTACTTTAATTGTTGAACTGATGTGGGATTAAGAAGGATCCTTCCCTAAAATACACTCAGTAAACTCCAAGGAGTTTGGTGCTAATTATTTAACTTCTTGAAGCCTAAAGAAAACCTGCCAGTGGGAAATCTAGTCCCTTTCACAGAGGGCAGTTCAATTCATTAGTTATATACCTGTTACTCTCTGTATCCCCAGGGGCCTCGTACACACAGTAGGTGCCTGATAAATGTTTGTTAAACTGAACTGAAACCACTTCCAGCCTTATGGGACTTGGGGTCTAAGAAGGCAATATGGGAGTGAATATTTGTTAGATAAATCATTTTCACCAAAGCCAAAACCAGTCATTTTTGTTCTGCTGTATACTCACTATTTTAATCTTAGAGTTGGTACTGTGAAATAAGAAAGTAAAAAAGGGAAAGAAAGGAAGTAGCCAAGAAAGCCAGGAGGAAGTAGTGGGTGCAGAAGTCGGGAGGAATCACAGTGCTGAGAATGACAGGAGGACGGACAAACGGGATTTTGGGAAAAAAAATAATAAGTTGGGAAAAAATGCCATGAACCTCACCTGGAGAGAACTATATCTCCCAGCCAATTTCACAGCCTCGTTGAGATACCGGTTCTCTTCACCCCAGAACTTATCTATCTTCAGGAAAGCATCAAAGGATGGGGTCCAGAGGAAACCATAAATGGACAAAGACCGAGCCAAACTTAACAAATGGATAACTGAGTATACTTCAGAAAAAGGCTGTTGATTGCAATTTCTGAGCTACACAGGCCTTGAGTGGCTGAGAACTTGGCCCCTTGTCTTGTTCTTGTATTTCCCTGAAAAACGGTATTTTTCTCTTTGACCGTCGTAGGTACGTTTGTTTGCATCCTGTACGCAAACATCCTATGTGTGTCTGAGCACTTAATAATGTTGATGGTGAAAGCTGCATGAGGATTAGGGTACCAGAATCCCGGAGTCTTTATTTTAGTTACTCTCTAAACCAAAAGATTTCAGGCAGGAATCAAATGATGATAATCTTGCCTTCTCCATGTCTCTCTAGTGAAAAACATTCAGATATCATCAGAGCACTGCATCGAGAAAACCTTTAAAGCAAACAAAGCAGAAAATAAAAAAGAAGACTTAGAAACTAATTATCGTGATTCTCTGGGGGTATTTCAGGGTGGATGATCTAATGAGAACTCTCACACCCCATTGGGAAGAACTTGATGGGAATGCAGTGACCTCAGCAATGTGGCTTTGACCTGGTATGTATCATCTGCTGGACAAAGGGCCACTCTCAAGCTGGGCCTTGCTCTCAGCCAGCTCCCTGGGTGTCTCTGCAGCAGAATGGGATCAGAGACAGAAAAATGATGGCTACGAGAAGGAACCTTTAGGGCAAAAATCACCTCCTTTTCTTTTAAGTTACACGTTTGAGATTTAAAATCTCTTGGTTCTTCTGTTTCATCTGACAAAACTCAAGCAAGTTTGAAGTCAAATTTTGCAAGGAAAAAATTAGGGAGGGGAAAATGAGGGTGATGTTTCCCGACCCAAAAGTTTCTAACCAAATCATCAAGTCTGTAATTGCAAAATAAAAACACTAAATCTCAATATCTATTTGCACAGCTCATTAACTAAGGGCTCACAGTCAGCAAACGGAAAAAAAAAAAATAAAGGAAAAAACCTTCAGCACCAAATACATTTGGAAAGTTACTATGGAGACCTGTCTTTCCCTAGGATCTAAACTAGGCTGTTGTCAGATGCGTCTGTCTGTCTGTCTTTATTGCTTATTTGGGAAGTAGCAAGTTGGGATGAGGCAAAGCATCTTTTGTCAGACTGTGCTGGAGAGAAAAAGAGAACATTCCTTTCCCCACTGAGTATTATGAACATGATGGCAGGCACTCGACCTGCTCTGCTACTGGGACAACATGATTTACAGTGTGAAAAGGGAAAACCTAAATCACTAAGTAATGAAAACATTAAAGTTAATGCATCACAAGTGAGGAATTTATTACCATTAACTCCAATAAACAGTTATAAAACACTCGTCCTTTCCTGTCCATGTGCAGGGACACAGACACTGTACTTCATTAAGCTCAACTTTCTTTTCTTCTCCACTAGACCAGTCATGTGTGTTTGAACCAACCACCATTTATTGTTAAGTGGACTGGTTCATTTTCCAGGACTGAGAAAGCTGAAGGCACATCCATTTTGCTTCATGGTGCTTGGTGCAGACGGATGAAATAGCAAAGTTTAGAAGACATGCAGCTCGGTATTGCTATATAAGTTTATTTAAAAGTCCCTAAAATGTATGTCTGATAAAAGCAGAGTAACTCTTCTGAGCAGCCTTTCTCAGAGGCAGGTATATAAGTAATAATGCCTGGTGAGGAAGGTGGCATATTGGATGCCAATGAACGTCAGGTGCGTTTAGCTGAATAATTTTTCCCTTGTTATTGTTTGGTATAGCACCTAAGAAACCTGAGATGGAAACCCATTTCCTTCCAACATCTTTCTCTGTCACAGGGGCATACCAGTTTATTACCTTCAGGTTTTTCATGAACAAAAGAGGCTGCACATATTGGATGGCTAAGGTAGACTGGTTCTGGAATCATTTGTTTTAGAGGAAAAAAAAGGGAACTAACGTGTCTTTTTGGAAAGCCAACTCTAATCATGGAATCACCTGGGTGTTACAAAGCAGACAGGAGAGGCAGCCTGAAATTCAGGGTACCCTGAGCAAACATTCACAATAGTGACAATGCTAATAGTAATACTTTACATTTGAATAGCACTTTAGTGTTTGTAAACTGTTTTCCTTTATGACCTCTTTGATCCTGATACAAACAGAAAGGCCTCAATAGTCTAGACGTCAGGAGCTGAAATTGAGGCTCAGAGAGGATAAAAGACTTACTCACATAGCTGGAAGGAAGAATAAGGACAAAAACTCAGTTTTTTTTAAAAGCTCCACATCCAGTACTTTTTTTTTTTTTTTTTTTTTTTTTGCAGTACGCGGGCCTCTCCCTGTTGTGGCCTCTCCCGCTGCGGACGGGCAGGCTCAGTGGCCATGGCTCACGGGCCCAGCCGCTCCGCGGCATGTGGGATCTTCCCAGACTGGGGCACGAACCTGTGTCCCCTGCATCGGCAGGTGGACCCTCAACCACTGCGCCACCAGGGAAGCCCAAATCCAGTACATTTTTGGCTACACCGTGCTATGACAAACATTTTACATAATGAATAATGTTATAGTCATAATTATAACATAAAGTCAAGGTAAACGGTGTTTTAATTCTAGATTTCTCAGCCCAAATGGTTTTTAGGAACCCTCTCTGCTAAGCATGGCTACAGTACCAGTACTGCTGGATGGAGCCTGGGAATTGTCCAGGTTGTTCAGCTCTGAAATGGGATCTGATTTTTGGCATTACCAGAGAAGAGGCAGGTACCTGGGTGATCCTTCTGTTTGAGGTTCATAGGGATGTTTAGCCCTACCCACTGAGTGGAATTGCTGGGCCTCTCATGGGCCAAATTGTGTAGAACATATGAAAGAAAGGGCTAGAGAGGCTCTGACGCAGAGTCTGAGCTGCGTAGCCTGCATTACCAAAGCTAAGATTTCCACAAGTAAGACCAACTGCTAAAAAGTAGCATAGTTTAAGGAGGTAGTAATATTTGTCAAAGGAATTTTTCTAAATATTATTTCACCACCATCTTAGCATTTCCATAAGGTACCCTAATGAAGAACTCTTAGATGAAGAAGTTACAGGTCTCTCCGGAGGTGATAGAGCAAATGACTCTGCCACTCATTTTACACACAGGGAAATTAAATCCCAGCCAGCTATGATGCCATTATGTGACTCATTCAATGATACCATTATGTGACATCACCCAAGGTAACGTGACTAATTTGTCGCAGAGTTGAGAAGAGAAATAGAGTTTTCTGACTCCAATTCAACATCATATCACTCTTTTACTCCCATAGTCAGGAAATAATCCTTCTCTAACTCTGGGGGTTTAATTTCTATGGGGAAACTAAACAAGACAGGTCCCAAATTTTGGGACACACAGTTCAGTCGAGAGTGGGAAGCTATCCTGAAAGCAGGTGAATTAAGTAATAGTCTATGTCCTGAACACTGAGGCCCCTAGCCTCCTTTTACTGCTCAGTTCCAAAAACCCTGGTAGTCATGTATAATGGTACCACCAGCAGATACATGGATCCTTCTCTGGAAAAAAATGAATGGCCTCAGAGAAAAGACCTGCAGATACTGACATTTGGGAGACGCCAAGCAACATGGTTAGGTCTTCTCATCACTCTCAAGTTTAGGCTTTCTAAAGTGAAGCCCATCAGGGGATATGCTCTGCCTTGGCACACAGAAGTTTCAATCTGCATGTTAGTGCCTCACTTTTAAATAGAAGCAAAGTCTAAAGATCACCAGACATTTGCAGAAAAGCTTCCAACATGGAAGATAAAGACTAAAACATACAACAGATAAAAAGGAACTCAGAGAAAACAATTTAGGGAGCAGAAAAGAAAATGAAAAACCAAACCAAACAAACAAGGGATCATTAATATTCCCAGAGGGATGAGAAGACACTGAATTCATGAAATAGGCTGCTTAAAAAGAAACAATCAGGGAACAAGAAAGGAGAGTAAGAAATTAAACATAAGGTAGCCAAAATTAAAAACAAAATCAATAGATGGGTTGGAAGATATAATTGAGGATATCTTAAAGAAATAGGGCAAAAAGGTCAAGAAAACAGAAGAGATAAAAATATTAGAACACAGAAAATAAAGGGAAGGAAATGATCAAAGAAACAATAAAAATTCTCACAATGAGGGATATAAATCTTCTGATTGAAAGGGACCTCCATACATCCAGCACATGAAGGAAAAGAGGTCCACACCCTGGTAATCACTGTGAACTTTCAGAACACAATGGACAATGAGAAGCTCATAAAAGCTTCTGAGTTGGGGGAAAAATTGGCCATACACAAAGAATCAAGAATCAGACTGGCATTGAACTTCTCCACTGCAACACTAGAAGCTAAAACGAAGCAAACTTTTCCAAATTCTAAGGCAGATAGTTTCTACACCCAAATTATCAATCAAGTGTAAAGGTAGAATAAAGAGGTTTTCAGACATGCACATTCTAAAGAAATATACTTCCTGGCCAGCCTTTCTCAGGATGCCACCAGAGGATGTGCTCCAGCAAAGTGAGGGAGTCCACCAAGAAAGAAGGTGATGCTGGATCCGGGTGCAGCTCTGATAAAGGAAAGAGACAAAGGGAAGTCCCAAGGGCAGCCAGCCCAAAGTCGGGAGGAGGACAGAGGTGTCCAGGAGAGCGGCTCCAAGAACAAAATGGACCTGATGGATCATCTGATGTGTGTGACCACTTGGAAAATAGGAATATTACAGTTCTGCTACAGAGTTTGGGAAGAATTAGGGATGGTGACTTAGAAAACTAATAAAATGAAAAAAGCCTAGGCATTTTCCCACTCTGGAAAAAATAAGAAATAAAACTTAATTATAGAAGTTTATAAGGGTTGGCAGTAAATAAAATTTACATAGTTAAAATCACGTAAACCCTAAAACTAAACTAACTAAAAATTATGATATAAGCATGTCGGGAAGATGAAGGGAGGAGAAATGAGGATTAGGATGAGATAAGAGTGTTAAATCCTCCTATGCCATAATATGAAATCAATAGTTAATAGCTGAAATTGAAAAGTCCTGAAAATAGCTGTATAATATTATTATTTAGAAATGTGGACGTACACAGCAGAATTTATGAAAGAATTGAAGGGGGTGGCCTCTGGAGAGCAGTACTCAGGGACTGGGAAGGGATAACTGTGTGTAGCACTATTTGATTTTAAAAAACTATATGTCTATATTATTTTGATGAAAATAAAAAATAATTAGAAAATGGGAAAAATAGTTTTACAACTATTTTACACAAAGCCACACATCTCCATATTTACATCATGATGTCCATTCTGAGTGGCTAAATATACAAAACTCCTAAGCTTGGTATGAAGCGTTTATGGCAAAGGAATCCAGAAAAGAAAGAAGAAATTGGTGTAGAAAAAAGAGAAACAATTTTGTTAAAAAACACTTACACAAAGCCACATTTGAATTAGGTACCATTTTAAGAATATTTTAATAATCTGTAGTCTTTGTGCAATTTGCAATTCTAATATTGTACTTTGTACCATAGGTTTAATTCTGCTTAAGCTCCTCCTACATTGCAAGGGTACCCACAAAAACAGGAGGCCTTTTTCCATTGGAGATCTGTTTTATTTCACACGTAACAAAGGGTACGCAATCCCATTATGACATCTGGGGGTCAGAAGCCCAGAGTATAAACTTGGGCTGCAATTTACAGAATAGTTTTGTATTACTAGGCATGACCAGAATTGGATAAAGTACCTACAGATAAAATCAAATCAGGAAAAATGTATTTGGAACCTACTGTGTGGTAGATGTTGTGCCAGAGAGCATACAATTCGTAGAAAGACAACTTCAGATCAGTGCAAAGGCACAGAGAGCACAGACATGATTTTAATTTATAGGACTGGAAAAGTACAAGGCCATAAAGCAAGACACCTGTTGTCCTGCATTTATGTTAAAGGTTTTGCCTTTTTAAAAAATAATCAGAAACACATAATCATTATTCTTGACATAAATTACATATTAGATTGAGAGTGGAAATCATGTTTTAGGAATAGGAAGGGAAGGAAAAGTAAAACCAACTGCATGTAATTTTTCAAGTGGAAACAACGGCAATATGAAGATATATGGGTGTCAGACCCACTGGTAGAGGAAGGAGGCTGTGCTCCCTTACCTCTTGTGGTGTCACTCCTGTGACCTCTACCATTTGAAATGCTTTGATTCCACCTTGCCCAAGGGGCCTGTGAGCAACGGGAAAAGGGATGAAGGATGCCTATGCCTGACCTCACCTTTACATTGTCTAATGACTGAAGGTATAAATCAGCTTTCCCCTTGAAGATCCGAGTGTCAGAAGCTCATGTGAAATGCTGGAAATATTAAATGATGTCCCTGAGGGTTTTATTGTTACTCAGTTTTCTCCTGTAACTGGGAGAGCTGTTCACATGAAGGATACTCTCCCTCAGGACCTCAATTTGTATACAAAATGAAGTATGAAACTCCAACAACTTCTTGCCACTTTGGAAAGAAAATAAACAATTAGTGGAGGTTGCCCTTAGCCTACTGGTCCTGCATATATTTCAAAGATACCTCTATTCCCAGAGAGCAATTCACACTAATGAAGGTATGATACCCTCATTACAAATCCTTATTTCCAGGGTAATAAATCTGTGATGGTTAAAAAAATCTCCATAGACAATGCAATGTGTCTTTTAATGGGGAAAAACAAAAACTCTTCACTTTATCCTAGTTAGCAGAGGAAGTGTACTAAGAATAGAGGATCAACTGCCCCAATGCCGAGGTTCCATTGCTAGCTCATCACTGTGATCTTGGGCTGTATCTGAAGCTCCATTCCAAGATTCTTTGTGCAGAATTTTTTAAATCTATGGACTCTTAAACCTCCTAATACACTTTGATTCATTAATCCTCACCACTACCTCTGTAATAGGCATAATTATCTGTAATAAGAACAATGATAATTTTTCTCTTGATGGAGAAATTAAAGTGACTTGTTCAAGTCTCTCAGTTAGTAAGTGGACAAAGCCGGAACAGAAATAAGGAATCCTCATGACAATCCTTAGCATTAATCTCTTGGCATCTCTTTTTTCCATCACAGATTTGAAGTACTGGCACACAAAAAATATATTCCCTATTATAAAAATATCACTATATATTTGCATAGAGCTTTAAAAATTTTAGAGCATGTTCAAACCTCTTATTTAGTTCAATTTTTATAATAGCCCTATGAGGTAGGTATTTATAGACTCTGTAATGAAGGACTAAAAGTAAAAAGAAACAGCATAAACAGCTGAGAAGAAAAGCCAGTGAAATATTAAGGATTACCTAAGACATTATAGAATCTTAATTACACCAGGTTTGTAAGAGACAGCCAGATGTATGAATATATTGATTAGCCTGCCCTGTTTCTGTGCGATAATAGAGGACTGATCTCTAAAAGAGCCTCTGCTCTGTGTTCTAAGATCATATTCCAGTCACGAAAGGATATTCAGAATGGTGTAATGTGCTCTTTTAACGCGAGCTCTCTTGCCATCGAACTATGGCTGAATTAGGGATGAATGACACTGCTTCTCTAGGGGGCAAGAGAAAGTGTGAGGGATGAGAGGGATTCCAAACAGCAAAGAAGGAAAAATGAAGAAATAAGGCTCTTTTTTCCCCAAAAGCCTAATCTTCTGAAGCAGGCCCAGTGATTAAAAAAAAACTTAAACAAAGTAGCACCAAATAGAATTGGTGCTGCTTAACTAGTGTGTGTTTAAGGGAACTGGAAAAGGGTCCCTCTTCCAAATACCTTCCCAACTGACTTCCTTAATTCCTGAAATTCCACCATTAGAAGTCCATTCCCGTAGATGAAAGCATTATTCCCTACTGAAATCCAAATGCCTCTGGGAGAGGCAGTATCCTAAGTGAGGCATTCTCATCCACAGTATGATAACAAATTGGGAGAAGGAGACCCAGAGTGCCAGCTCTCCCAGGGACAAAGCACAGCCACTTGCAACCATGCGGCAGGCCATCGAGCAGAGATGACTGATAGAAGTATGTCGAGCACTGACTCTTACCCAGGTGTGTGTGGTTGACGATACTGCACTGAGCCATTATCAGTCATTAGCACCTGAGAGCAGTGGTTTTTAACTGCAGCTGCTCATCACCATCACCTGTCAACCTTTCAAAAAATGTATACACCTGGACTGTACCCTACATTTGCTGAATCAGGATCATGTGGGAGTAGGGTTGAGGCATGTTTATTTTTTCAAAGCTCTGTGGATGTTCTGATGCTCTGCCAGGGCTGAAAACCACAACCTCAGAGTGAAATGTGTCAACCCGATCGATGGCTTGCTGGTGGGCCTTGGTGAGGTGGGGCCCCAGGTCGGGGGCCTGGACGCTGAATACCAGAACAGGTGATGAGAGGCAAGAGAGGTTCCATAACAACAAAGTAACAGAAGAGGACATGGAAAAGAATCAAGACAACTTGTCTCTATCACAATTTTGACAAACTACCTGGGAGTGTTATTACCAAGATTTGAAGAAACACTAATCTATGAAAGTTAGGACTTCTGCATAACACCATTTAATAAATACCAGGGGAATGAGTATGTATGCTCATGTAACTCAGGTTTATTTCATCCTTTCAAAAGGCTGAAGAAGCCTCTTGTAGTCCTTTCATTACTGTAGTATCTCTTCCCATCCCATTCGTTATAGCCATTTCCTTAAGTCTTGTCCTATTCGTCTTGTCCTTGGTTAGCCTCCAAAGAGAGTCCTTACCAGGTTAATCTGTTAGGATTAGTTTGGTCAACGTGACAGAAAACCCCAAATAACAGAGGCCTAATAAGACAGAAGATAATCTCTCACGTATAAATAAGGCTGGAGGGAGGTAGCCAGGCAATGGGAGGGCACGTCATGTGCTCATCTCCTCTATCTTGTCTCCACCACCTTTAGCATGTGATTTCTTCCATGCAGTCCAAGCTGGCTCCAGCTCCAGCCAGCAAGAAGGGGGAAAGGGGTAAGGAAAAGAGCATCACCCTCCCCCAACCTGCTAAGGACACTATATGTGTCCCTAGAAGTTAACCCATCCCTTTCACATTCCACTGGCCAGAACTTAAGTCACATGGTTGAAGCTAGTTGTTAGGGAGTTAAGGAGGCAGGGAGCTGTTCAGGGCAGCCGTGAGTCCATTTAGAAAGGCAGAAGAAGGGGAGAATGGACACTGGGGCTAGTGAGCAGTCTCAGCCACACCGGGAACTGTGCATGCAGCTGAACAAGTACAGGCAGTCACCTTACGAACCTAGAATATCCCACTGGAAAGAAAGCAAATGAGTGTGGTAAGAGAAGACTGCTTAATGCCAGGTGTTGGGTAATGCATGGTGATTAGAGGAAAGTGTTTTCCACTAATGAAGAGTGATAATTTGTTGAAAGTGGTTATCTGTGGCCCAGGAGTCATAACAGAGGCCTCAAATAAATGAAGTGTTTGGTTTGTCTTTTCGCGGGCCTCTCACTGCTGTGGCCTCTCCCGTTGCAGAGCACAGGCTCCGGACGCGCAGGCTCAGCGGCCACGGCTCACGGGCCCAGCCGCTCCGTGGCACGTGGGATCCTCCTGGACCGGGGCACGAACCCATGCCCCCTGAATCGGCAGGCGGACTCCCAACCACTGCGCCACCAGGGAAGCCCTTGGTTTGTCTTTTGAAAGCTTACTCCTCTTGGAATTATGTGATTCAAAAGTCCACCCCTTGCCTAACGAAGGACTGGAATTTGGTCCTTCTTTCCGAGTGCCTGGAGTCAACTTCTGTAATCTGTCAGGAGCAGAACAGGATACCTGACCATGGATTTCCACACTAGCAGCTGGGACTCACAATGCTAACTAGGAGAAATACTAATACTTATTTCACACACAAATTCTGCTTAGATGTGCTTTAGAAAGATTCCAATCAATAAAAAGGTGTGGGCTTCCCTGGTGGCCCAGTGGTTGAGAGTCTGCCTGCCGATGCAGGGGACACGGGTTCGTGCCCTGGTCCGGGAGGATCCCACATGCTGCGGAGCGGCTGGGCCCGTGAGCCATGGCCGCTGAGCCTGCGCGTCCGGAGCCTGTGCTCTGCAATGGGAGAGGCCACAGCAGTGAGAGGCCCGCGTACCGCAAAATAAATAAATAAAAAATAAAAAGGTGTAGTTTCCCCTGACTCTAGGGTTCCAGATAGGTCAGTACCTCCCAGTGAGTACTTCCCCAAAACTTCCTTTTTTAAATTGCTCTCAGGTCTGACAGTACAACCAGAACTATGCTGGTCTAGAAGCATGTGGTCTAAAACACAAGAAATCTGTTTAACTCTATGGCTGTGTTTGGACTGCTTCATTGTCTAGGATGGTTTAAAAGTAAAGCACTGCTTTGTTTCCCATCAGATCTCCCTAAATCATCTAATAGGCTTGTTTCCTTTCTCTGTGTTTCTCATTTGTATGGCTGATTGAATTGTATAGCCAATTAGCTCAGTTAGATAGGGCATGGTGATAATAAGACTAAGGTCACAGGTTTTATCCTTAGATAAAACCTGTGTTTTAGAGAGGGTGTGCTGTCTCGGGACGGGTGTGCAGAGTAAAATTCTGTTCCACGTCTAGTTGATTGCTTCTCTCCCCCTGGCTAGCTCTTCGGAAAGGATGAGCGGCTTCTCAAAAGGGGGACTGAGTAAGAAAGAGGGGTGTCTTAGCAGAATTAAGCTATACTGTTGGAAAAACCCTGCAAAAGGCTGGACCCAAAGTATCTCTATACCAAGAGGAACACAAAGTAGTTTGGTTTATGAAATGGTCCTTCCAACAATAAGCCATCCTACTTCCAGGAGACTACGACCCAGAAGCATGGAGTTTGAACTGCGACACTGGGGAGGGAAAAAGAAAGCTAGAGTGGCAAGAACACTGCCATATTCCTAGGCTAGGGTCCAGAGTTCTTGTTTCCTGCTTCCTGCTTGAGCCAGGACCTTCAGACCACATTCGGTCTCCTATTTCCAACCTACCTCAGTGCTCCCCAGCCAGTGGTGAATTGTCATAATGTCCTGGAGGAAAATCATGTCCAACACAGGAATAAAATTTGCCGCCTCTTTTACTTGCTCTAGATAGAAATGTCATTTCTCACCACAGGAAGACTTTCCCCCGCTCTTATCAAAAATCTTTCAGTGTGTCCACACAACCGGGAGAACAAATGTGTTTTTGATCCCTTTGTGAACAAATGAGACTCAGCACCTGCCCAGTGCTCGAGGGTGGCCAGCCTCATCCTTGCTCTGAGCCGGCTGCTGCTCTTGGGGGAGAGAAAGTAAAAATGATTGATTCAACATCTTAATTAATATAAACAAACAAAGAGGAACATCAAATAATGGGCCTGACAGTTTGAAGCAAACTGAAAGCACAGCTTAGTATTTCATAGAAGAAAAGGCGTTTGATGTGAGGATGGCAGTTTAATAAGTTGTAAATATCACCGGCTTGGTATTATAGCTAATCCAAATATTTTCATTTCTCATCATAAGTTACCCTCTGCTGATGGCTTGTCCTCTTCAACTTACAGCTTTCACCCTGAAGCCTTCGACGGGGGTGGAGAGGAGAGGAAGAGAAAGGGTCACAGGTTCTCTGTGGAATGTGAATTACATCATCAACTTCCTTTCTACTTTCTGATTCAGATATTCCCTGGAAAACATCACCAACCAGCCCCAAGGTTTTATTGCCTTTGTCTTCACCTCCCCTAAAAACGTATCAAAATTTAATCATTACAGCTTTCCATTAGCTTCTGACTGTTTTACTAATTAAGAAGTCTGAGCTTTTCCCCATTCCTAATATGTAAAGAAATGGGGAAATGAAACCACCACACTAACTATAGTGTCCATACAATACTGTTTTTATACCGTAATGAAGTAGTTAGCTATATACTGAAAAGGTGTTTTATTGCCCTAATGCCTTACAAAGAAGGGTAGCTGGGGTAAGAGTGTCCTTGTTCATGCCTGTGTCTCCCACCAAAATACCTTTGGGTGGGTGCTGAGGATAGGCAGGAAGTCATGATGGCAATCATAAAAAGATGAATGTGGGAACCTCTATGTTGGTCAGAGCATTGTGACTTAATGCTCGTGAAAAAAATTCAGAGAAAGAGTAGGCAATTTTACCAACTTATTTGGACCATCCAAGGCTGCAAGTCAGACACAGGTCTGTGAGAGCAGAGCCGAAGGAATACCATTGGGCAGACAGAGGCTTTGGGCTTTTAAGGTACGTAAAAGGGTAAGGGTGGGGTTGCAGGCCCATCAGGTCAGCCTGCACTCAGATATACCTCTGGGTTCAGGACACGACTGGTCTCTCGTGCTTTTCCATCTTTTTGCAAAGGTTCTTAACAGCAGCATTCCCCCCCTTTTTTTAATATATAAATTTTTAAAAATTAATTAATTACTTTATTTTTGGCTGTGTTGGGTCTTCGTTTCTGTGCGAGGGCTTTCTCTAGTTGCGGCGAGCGGGGACCACTCTTTTTTTTTTTTAACATCTTTATTGGGGTATAATTGCTTTACAATGGTGTGTTAGTTTCTGCCTTATAACAAAGTGAATCAGTTATACATATACATATGTTCCCATATCTCCTCCCTCTTGCGTCTCCCTCCCTCCCACCCTCCCTATCCCACCCCTCTAGGTGGTCACAAACCACCGAGCTGATCTCCCTGTGGATGCGGCTACTTCCCGCTAGCTATCTACTTTACGTCTGGTAGTGTATATATGTCCATACCACTCTCTCACTTTGTCACAGCTTACACTTCCCCCTCCCCATATCCTCAAGTCCATGTTCTAGTAGGTCTGGGGCCACTCTTCATCGCGGTGTGCGGGCCTCTCACTATCGTGGCCTCTCTTGTTGCAGAGCACAGGCTCCAGACACGAAGGCTCAGTAGATGTGGCTCACGGGCCTAGTTGCTCCGTGGCATGTGGGATCTCCCAGACCAGGGCTCGAACCCGCGTCCCCCGCACTGGCAGGCAGAAGCTCAACCACTGCGCCACCAGGGAAGCGCCCCCCCCCTTTTTTTTATTGCTCTCAGATGATACCAAGCCCAGGCGGAGACCACACTGGGTGGGTGTGACAGGCATGGTCCTGCAGAGGGGAGCTGCAGTTCTGAGAATTCTCCACAGGGAAGCAGTATGAGATCAGGGTTTGGATTAGGTGGCCCCAGCCCCACCAGCTTTCCCTGATTCTGACTGAGACTGTCCTTTCCTTCCACTGTGTGCGAGATGACCAACAGGGCAAGCTCACGTTTCAAGAGAGCCCATAGCTTTACTACATGCTCCACATAGCCCTCCACTTCCAGGTCTGTTTCTCTGCACTTGAATAATCAGCTCCCAGAATACTGCTTTGTCCATTCCATCTCTGGCCTATGCATTATCTGAGGGATGCCATAAGGGCTCAGGATGCCCTCCTTGCTGAAATGGCCTTATTTTAGCTGCTGGGTTCACTTCACTTCCACAGAGAGGAAACCTGCAGAGGCGACCTTAGCAACATGTCAGGCACATGTTTTCCTGGGCAGTATGAATTCTGGCAACCTCTGAATGGTTGGATAACTCAACATTTCTCAAAAAAGGAATTGGTTCCCGTCGATGGTGCTCTGAAGAAAATGGGGCCAGCAACAACTTGATTTTGTTTGAGTTATAGAGAGTAATACACCATTATGGTCAAAATTACTAAATAGAGAGTTTATAACTTAGGTTCCATCTTGACAATGTCCCACTGATATATTGTGTGATAACAACAAAGCCACTACTTATCTTCCTTGTTTATAAAATAGAAATGACACCTGACATTTCTGGTAAGCCACAAGAACTATGTACTCTATGTGGACTTTACACAAAGTACCCAATACTGAGAATATTCTTTTTTTAAAATTAATTAATTAATCAATTTTGGCTGTGTTGGGTCTTCATTGCTGCACAGGCTTTCTCTAGTTGCGGCGAGCGGGGGCTACTCTTCATTGCGGTGCGCAGGCTTCTCACTGCGGTGGCTTCTCTTGTTGCAGAGCACAGGCTCTAGGCGTGTGGGCTTCAGTGGTTGTGCCATGCAGGCTCAGTAGTTGTGGCTCGCGGGCTCTAGAGTACAGGCTCAGTAGTTGTGGCACACGGGGCTTAGTTGCTCTGGGGCATGTGGGATCTTCCCGGACCAGGGCTCGAACCCGTGTCCCCTGCATTGGCAGGTGGATTCTTAACCACTGTACCACCAGGGAAGCCCTAAATATTCTTTTTTTTTTTAACATCTTTATTGGAGTATAATTGCTTTACAATGATGTGTTAGTTTCTGCTTTATAACAAAGTGAATCAGCTATACATATACATATATCCCCATATCTCCTCCCTCTTGCGTCTGCCTCCCACCCTCCCTATACCACCCCTCTAGGCGGTCTCAAAGCACCAAGCTTCTCTCTCTGTGCTATGTAAGATAGAAAATTTTGAACTTTCTTTTGACAGACATTCTCTAAAATACATTTACTTTAGTTGACAAGTTGTCAAATATTACATGTGTAAGATTTAAAACTTTCTAAGAATTTAAAATCTTGAAAGTTCTTCTAAAACAGTGAGCAGAAACCCCATTTTCATGTGATGAGAGTAGAAAGGAAGGAGTAAGAAAGAACTGAGGTCTAGGTTTCCTAAAATATATGTCAGGTAACCTATCTCTTATCACATATTTTATTTCTTTACCTGAACTTCAGAACTTAAATGTTTCTGTCAAGTTTGAGAAAGGTGTGTGGTACTGACTTCACACTGATCTCTTTTTTTTCTTTATAGTCTATCCAAACCATTTTCAGACCCACCCCCTAAATCGGTTACCTTCTTTTCTAGGGACAATTAATAGAAAGCAGGCAGGAAGCTTGGAAAGGAGAGTGAGACCTGCCTTATCAGTGGTCTTTCAAGTGACTTTGCCTCCCAGACAGGTTGAGGCAAAGACAAGCAAAAGAGGAGTTTCTGGACAGATCTCTAGTAGAACCGCTCTCAAGAAGGGATCAGCTGCAATAGTGCTAGATAAAAAAGTGCAATTGGGGGCTTCCCTCGTGGCACAGTGGTTGAGAGTCCGCCTGCCGATGCAGGGGACGCGGGTTCGTGCCCCGGTCCGGGAGAATCCCACATGCCGCGGAGCGGCTGGGCCCGTGAGCCATGGCCGCTGAGCCTGCGCATCTGGAGCCTGTGCTCCACAACGGGAGAGGCCACAACAGTGAGAGGCCCGCATACCGCAAAAAAAAAAAAAAAATGCAATTGGCCAGCTTCATCTCTCTGGGGCATAAATTGGGCCAGAGAGTAGAGACTGAGACACATATAAACAAAATGGAGAACACAAATAAAATATTGATTTTTTCCCCCCTGTATTCCATCTTCAAAAGATAAGTAAAGCAACTCACAGTGGGAAGAATGCTATCCTCATAATACCAGCCATTTAAATTTTTCATAAAGTGCAATAGCATGCAGTTATTAGTATAGAGTTCATGCTGTCTCTTCTGACCTAGTACGACTAGTAATTTTTACAAGTTTTAGGTGATGTTATGTCCAAATAAGTTTTAATGCCAAGGTTAGATGATACTGTTAGGGTCTGTGTCACCCATGATTTTGTGTCTGTCTAGAAAAGGTTAGGCAAAGGTAAGAGAGATATGAAGCCCACTGAAACATCTCTTATCAAAGGAAAACTTGTTAAAGAAAGATTTTAACAGCTCAAACTACCTTGGAGGCCAATAAAAGCACCAAACCTGATTATTAGACCATGATCTGAGGTTAGAAAAAGGACTCTGGCGCTGACTGATTGGAAAGCTATTGGAAATAAATAAAAAGGCTACATTATATGAAACGGAGGGTCATAGCATGGGAGCATCTTGAGAAGCCATAGGTACACTGATCACATTTATCATGACATTTAGTGACTGCTTTGTGTATGGCTTGTTTTTTGCAGGTCTTTTGTATGAGATATTTTTAGATAAACTGATTTCACAGAAGAGGAGGAAGGTAATAAGTGTCACCTTGTATTAATACACAAGCTCTCCACCTTTGGGATCAAATTTGGTGCAGGGCACAAGTGAAATGAGTTTGGTGGCCTCGAGCGAGGCCACCATTGATAGTTATCCTTAAACAAAATCACAAATCATTTGCTGGCAGCAGAGATCAGAGACCTGGAGCTGAGACAGCAAGTGTCACAGGTCAGGAGGAAGACTTGGGCAGAGAATCAGCCGTTACCTCTGGGTCTCCAGCCTGGCTTCAGTTCATGCCACCAACCAATGCTTCTCATCCATAAACACTAATATTCACACTGATTTTATGACCTCTCTTTGCCTGCCAAACCCAACATCAATATTCCCAACAACATTTCATGAAATCTCCTGTTATCTACGTTCTCATCACTCAGTCAGTTCTAATAATAGCAATTTCATAGTCACTATGAAAAGGAGGCCTATTTTTAGAATGCTACTTGCCTTTAGCAAAATAATGGAACTTGTTTGTTCCAGTGAATTCTGAGTCTGAACATTGCTGGCTTTCTCTCTACTTAGTGAAGGGCTTCTGTGCTACTCTGATGAAAACACAGAGAATTAGAAAACAATGACTGTGTGAATGACATTTACAGAGATCTCATACTGGAAAGGGCACATTTTATTGTGACTCTGTGTCAAAAGTGTAGTTTCATCAGAGGACAGGAGGCAAAAGAAACAGGCAATCAATACTTGGGCCTCTGATATCTGAACTGAGAAAGAAAATCATTATCCTGTTATTTTTATTGTGGCATGATGCTTGAAATACTGCACTTTGTTTCCATAATAATCCAATATTTTGGGGGTTGCAGATAAAAAAAAACCCTCACAGGGGTAGTCAGGTGAAATCAGAACATAAAGCATAAAAGAATATACACACATACATTTCATGGTCAGAGTTTGGAGAAAGGCAGATTGAGAAAGAGAAAAGTTAACCTTCTGAAAAAGATGTAATAATCCAATTTCATGAATCTATGTATCTAACAGCTATGTTTAGTCTCTGAGTTTCCAGAATCATCAGTAAAGGTTTCCTTGTTTCCAATTTTTGGGCAAAACACACAGACTTCCAGTAGATAAGAGTCCCCTCAATACTAACAAGGTTATTTGGACAGCATTTGCACTTCTGTATTTATTGAAAATTTTGGTCCATTGTTAAGAAACTAAACAAATCCAAGGTAGAAAGTATGTGGAGTTTGACATTTGATTTTAAAGCTAGATACTGTTCACTTCTCACTGGCAAAACACTGGTCACCGAACTTGAATTTTTGCTGACAAAAGGAGAGGAATTATCATTCACAAACCTTTCTGAAACGCCTAAGTGTCCAGCCTTAAGTACTGCACCAGTTCTGCCTAACTGCTTCTAATATGACTGTTTATTGGTTGTTATTTTCAAAACACTTCAAGATATTTAACCTTTCCTTCTCTAGATTTCAGCAGCCAGTTTTTGTTTTTTAATAGATCTTTATTGGAGTATAATTGCTTCAGAATACTGTGCTAGTTTCTGTTGTACAACAGAGCGAATCAGCCATATGCATACACATGTCCCCATATCCCCTCCCTCTTAGCCTCCCTCCCACCCTCCCTATCCCACCCCTCTAGGTCATCACAAAGCACCGAGCCGATCTCCCTGTGCTGTGCCGCTGCTTCCCCACCAGCCAACTATTTTACATTCGGTAGTGTGTATATGTTGATGCTACTCTCACTTCACCCCAGCTTCGCCCTCCCACCCCATGTTCTCAAGTCCATTTTCTATGTCTACCTCTTTATTCCTGCCCTGCAACTAGGTTCATCAGCAATGATAACCTTTTCTGTTGCAGCAGTTGTGGGGCTGCAACAGATTTCTGAATATATATTATGGAGAGTGGGATCATGCCGATCATATGTACACTGCAAAAATAAGTACAGCTGTCCTCAACCTAACTTTCATACTTTTGTGGGTTAGTCATTTAAATTTTGTTTTTTTCTTTTTGAATTATTATTGATGAGATTAGCATTATATAGTTGTGAAGTCATGACCTGCTTTTCCAGGCTGTCTGTTGCAGCCCCACAGAGAGCTAAGTGGGTCCTTAATGAACAAGAAAGGTTATCATGGCCATGGCCGCACGTGGTGTCTCCCAGTCTGCTCTGGCTAGAATCTCCAGCAGCCACAGATAACGGTTCAAAGTCATGCAAATGAGGGCTACTGGCTACCACTTTGTTCCTGTGATCCTTTGGCAAATGCACAGCAGCAGTAGGAAAAAAGGATGTTCCCAGAGACCTAATCCATCTGGGCAGCTCGTTTATTTCAAGTGAACAAACTACTACAAGCTACCCACAAGAATTGCTAAAATTGAGAAAAAATGACAATACCAAGTGCCAATGAGGTTGGGAGCAAACGGCATTTTCACACACTGTTGGTGGGAGTGTAAGTTGGTACAAACCCTTTGAAAAACTGTTTGGCAGAATCGACCAAAGCTGAACCTCCCGTAGGTATAGACCCAGCAGAAATGCCAGCATAGTGTGCACCAAAAGATAGTTTAAGAATGTTTACAGCAGCTAAAACCAAGATAACCGTATGCAACAAGAATTAACTTCTGTATTATGTATAAGAAAATTATGTGTAATCCCACCATTTTGACAGAAATTACTATTTTGGAGCAATTCACATTGTGTAGAGAGTTTGTAACTTGCTTTTTAAAATGTAACACTGTATCATGAATATTTTCTTATGCAATTAATTTTTAAGAATATTTAGATTTAAAAGAGAAAAGGTACATAAAAATAAAATTAACAACCAAAACAAAAACACCACAAATGAATATTCACAGCAGAATTATTCATTATATCTCCAAAGTAGAAACAACTCAAATGTCTACCTACAATAGAATGAAATAAAATGAATAAATGAAATACTTTACAGCAACGAAAACAAAGGACCACTGCTGCATGCAAAAACAGTGCTGAAAAAAAGGCTATACACTCAAGAGTGTACTGTATGACTGTTCATATGAAGTTCAAATAAGGCAAAATTAGTCTGGTGATAGAAGTCAGAGTAGCAGTTATGTTGGGGGAGATATATTAGGAAGGGGCACAGAGAGAAGCCTCTGGGGTGCTGATTATGTTCTAAAACTTGATTTGGGTGGGGATTACATGAACGTGTTCACTTTCTTTTAAAAAAATCATTGAGCTCTATGCTTATGACTGGGCATTTTTCTGTTTACATGACATACAATAAAAAAGTTAACCAGGGCTTCCCTGGTGGCGCAGTGGTTGAGAGTCCGCCTGCCGATGCAGGGGACGTGGGTTCGTGCCCCGGTCCAGGAGAATCCCACATGCCGCGGAGCGGCTGGGCCCGTGAGCCATGGCTGCTGAGCCTGTGCTCCGCAACGGGAGAGGCCACAGCAGTGAGAGGCCTGCGTACCGCAAAAAAAAAAAAAAAAGTTAACCAAAAAACTATCAGTGTAGTTTGTTATTAATTTAATGCCTTTGTCAGCTTCTGAAATATTGATACTAGGAAACAAGAGAAGAATGACTAAGGCAGTTTTCTCCTTGAGTGAAATTTGCCGTAGAATTAAAAAAAAAAAAGCTCCAGAGAAAATACATGTTACATGGTTAAAAAATTTGTATTTCTTAGCCTGGAACTCATAAGGCTAAGTGGTGATTTGGTTTATACCTATACAGTACTTGAGTACTATACAGTGCATTATATCAGAGGTTTTATAAGGAGGGTGCTAATCAGCTATTCTATTTGTGCAGCCATTTAAAATGGCTTAAATTAAAACAGGAAAAATTTCAATTGAACATTAGGAGGAATTTCTGAGCCAGGAAGTTGAATGATTATGGAATCAGAAAGTTGAATGATTATGGAATCAGAAGTGCTGGACATCTTTAAGAAAAGAAAAACATCTGGCAGGCGGACTGATCACAAGAGCCCTTGAGATGTCTTTTAGCAACATCCTTCAGTTCAACAGTGGAATGGTGGAATAGTTTAAAAATCTATTCTTCACAGAACTTAGTATAATGCCTGGTGAGAGTAAGTGTTCAAAAATATCAGCTCCACTGTATCATGGTTAATAATACTTACAGAGCACTGCAAGTTTTAGGTAGGGCTCTAGCCCTAAATTTACTCAATGACAATGAAACATCCCCAAATCAGTTTCTCTCTCTGTAAATCTCTGTCGCCTGCTCCTCCTGATGATAAAGGAGGGAGAAAGCCCAACGGGTTAACATCTCTAAATTGTAGTGATTCTGTGATGAAATATGGTATGTAAATATAAAGAATTATAACAAACCTGGCCATCTGCAACATTGATAGTGCTAGAAATGTCGATTTAAATGGTACCTTGGAACTCTTAACACTGGCTCAGGATTTAAGTAGCTACAGATACCCACGGGCTTTGAGAACCAGAGGGAGTCACCAGCAGGCTCTGAGGAAGCCAAGCTGGGGTAAAAGGACATGGGTCTAGAGGAAACTCCTTAGCAAATGTGATAAAATGGGTTTCTCAAGTAAATGCGAATCAATAATAGTTTAGCTGTCATCTAGAGTTTTCTAGAAGTTTTCTTCCCATTCATTACCTTCCTCTATACTCCTGCACTCTTTCTGCTGCTAAGAAAAATCATATTTCACAGATGTAATTGAACTGCCTTTTTTTGGTAGCTGAAAAATATACTTAGCTAAAATGAAGATGCATATATAACAATTTTTTTTTTTTTTTTTTTTTTTTTTTTTTTTTGCGGTATGCGGGCCTCTCACTGTTGTGGCCTCTCCCGTTGCAGAGCACAGGCTCCGGACGCGCAGGCTCAGCGGCCATGGCTCACGGGCCCAGCCGCTCCACGGCATGTGGGATGTTCCCGGACCGGGGCACGAACCCGTGTCCCCTGCATCGGCAGGCGGACTCTCAACCACTGCGCCACCAGGGAAGTCCAACAATTTTTTTTTTAATTGCAGTATGGCTGATTTACAATATTGTGTTAGTTTCAGGTGTACAGCCAAGTGATTCAGTTATTTTTTTCAGATTATATTCCATTATGGTTTATTACAAGATATTGAATATTATTCCCTGTGCTATACAGTAAATCCTTTTGCTTATCTATTTTACATATAGTAATTTGTATCTGTTAATCCCATACTCCTAGTTTGTCTCTCCCTTCTTCCCTCCTTCCCTTAGGTAACCATAAGTTTGTTTTCTACGTCTGTGAGTTTGTTTCTGTTTTGTATGTAGATTAATTTGTAGTATTTTTAGATTCCACATAAAAGCGATATCATATAGTATTTATCTTTCTCTGTCTGACTTGCTTCACTAAGTATAAAATTCTCTAGGTCCATCCATGTTGCTCAAATGGCATTATTTAATTTTTTTATGGCTGAGTAATACTCCATTGTATATACATACATACCACATTAGAAGAATAGTTTTAATGCTTTCTAAAATGTCCTCTTGAAAGGTATATGATTTGAAATCAAGCCCTTCAGTGTTAAAGTGCTGTCAGGTTTTTACCTTAATTCCCATGTAGTTTTGGAGATAGTGGCATTCTAAAACCTGCTGGGGTTCTTGCTCGGTAAATGGAAACTGAGTTACAGCAACTAAGGTCTGAAGAGTCAGAAGTAGACTTTTGCTTCATAAAGACCTATGTAAGAGAAATAATTATATGGAAATTTAAGGCCCTTCCAGTTTCAGGTTTCTAACTTCCTAGAGTGGCTTTCTGGTACAACCAAGGCACTGGTGCTCAATTATAAGCAACACCGCAGTTCTCTGAATTACATGACCAATTATATGACCTTATCTTCTGGACACTTTCCTAGTTACTACTAAATTTCCACATTATATATGCTGCAATTACATACTGCACAGTATACTGTCCTTTTGGCATGTATCTATGAGCTTCTGAAAACTGAAGTGTGGGACCAGTGTCCTGTGTGAGACTGTATCTATTTAAGCCAGGACACAGAACCACGAAGTCAGTCCAAGAACAGACACTTCTGCAAATTTCACAAATCAAGTCTAGAAGAACTATCACATACATTTGAAAACAATCAGTTAATTAAAAATAAGCCAATTTAACCATTTTTATGAGCTCATAGTGACCCATGGTTGACGGTTTGCTTTGAGTTATTCTCACTCACTTGAAACTTCATTGGCATGTTCTATGAGTACAAGTACTGTGCTAGGGACAGATGGAAGGGCAGATGGCCTCTGGGAGCTGGCCACAGTGTGCTAAGCTGACTGTCTGAAATTGTAACAACACAAGAAAATACACGGGTAGGCGTCAAAATAAACATTTGAAGTTCAGAGACGGAGGTGCTCACACACTGTGGAGGAGGCTACCTGCCACTGTACTCTGAGAGATTTTGCTGTGTGTGTGTGTGTGTGTGTGTGTGTGTGTGTGTTCTAGGAAATAAGCTTGGCATTTAATCTATGAGCTTTCACAAACTATGAAAGACTTCAAAGGTCAAGCTAAAAAGTTCCAATAATCTAGTTTTCCTTTCAGTTATGCAGAGTCATTGAAAGTTTTTGGTCAGGAAATAATATCTCAAACCAGTGTTTTTCTAGCAGTGGAGATGATTTCAATGCAGTTGTTCTACAACTATTGACTGAGCTATTTCATTTTTCAAACAGAATAATAATTCTTAATAGATAAATTAGTTCTTGCCTTAGATTTTTTCTGGAACAATGTGGCATATCTAAACCTAGCAATAGTTACTGGATAAGAAATATTATCAAATGAAAAATTTTTCCCATAATTTTCTCTTAAATCTTGGGTTATTTTACCACTTTTCTACAGGTAGCCAAAAAAGAACTAGTAAACAAATATACAATGGGGAGTTTTCGGAGACAACACTGATCATGCTTAGCTCAGTGGTCTTTATGGGAGGAGAGGGGAGATGGGTATACTACTGGTTGAAATTTTATATTGCGTACATATAGTATGGTGTTATTTTATGTTAGTAGAATTGTTTTTATAAGGGAACCAAAACACATATTTAATGAAGCTTTGCCAACTGTACTAGAACACATTTGAAAACCACTACTTTTATATAGCCATATTTGAATCTATTCACTTTCAACAGATTTGGAAAGAACTATAGGGAACATTGTCTTTACCACACAGGAATTTATAATTTAATAGAGAAGGGCAGACTATGGTTTCTGGCTGATTCATGGTAAAGTGGAATAGTAGTTGCATCTCTAATACATGCATGTAAATTCTCTAAAGTAAACTAGTATACTTTCATATGCTTCTCCCTTACTAACATTGACTTACAATTAAGTGGGATTGAATGAGTTAATGGCTGCCCCACAGAAGCTCTCTGTATTCTCAGCTCTTGACACACACAGTAGGTGCTTCATAAACATTTTATATATCAATGAGTTAAATGTCTTAATATAGCAGGGAGTCAGAGATTTTAGGTCCTGTTATTGATTTTGTCATACATTTATTTATCAAATAGATTTGGGAATATATATCTGTGCTCGTATTTTCCCCTCTGTGAAATCAAGATGATAAAACTTCTTTTATAGAAATATGGTGATGCTTGAGACACTGTGTGCAAAATGGTTTGTACTCCTTGGAAGAGAGGTTTCTTATAAATAGAAGGTATTGTTCAGGTTACCCACAGCATTCAAATTTAATTTGTACCACGTGGAATATGTGGAAGGTCCATGACCTCAGTAATGAAAGCTGCTGAGCCCTTGATGCCCATGGAAAAAAGCTTTTTCTCCGTGTTTTTCTGCCTGCAAGAGAGTGGCTGCTGTTTCCCCAGCCTGCCTGGTCTAACTACGATGCACTTATTTTCTTCAACCTCATCCAAATTTCTCATTATGAATACTGAAATGAGCAGATCCTATAAATTGGTGAGGGTAGAAGGTGCATAATCTGAAAGAGCCATAATAAGGGCCCTCAACTTAAGAATGAAGAGTTGAGAGAGATGGGTAAAGAACACTGACTAGGACGTGCGAGAAAAGACAGATCAATCCCAACGATTCATCATGCCAGGAGCTGTCCAAATAATCAAAGGTATCAGCCAGGGTGATGTATAGCTGATGTCACTGGTGAGACCCTTAACAAGGCAGCTAGTACAACAGCTGCTGCTGGTCAGTGAGTATCACAGCACATGCCAGGCCAGGGCAGGGGAACACAGACCATCCATCACTGACCCAACTTAATGGCTAGGCTTATTAGTAAACATTCTCTGTGGCTGACAGCCTGTAATGGTACAGGATGTTCCCCTACTGTCCCCCAAATAAACTGACCCACCTGACAGACGTGTGAAGTCTGTGGTCCCTCTTCGGAATAAGTATAATTTACTCTATTTTATCGACAGAAGCAATAGTGGATCTTTAGGAAAAATAAGAGAAGCTCCCATTTAGCAAACGCATTTGTAATCAATTCTTCTCCCAAGATAGTTTTTCTCTTCTTAACGGTAAAGTGACAGTGCACGTTGACATGCATGCATTATTTCATAGGCACTACCGTAGGTGAATTTCATCTATATCTCTCCCTACTATGGATCAGAAATTCCCAAAGTGGAAATAAAATCCACTCTCTGTACTAAAGATATCTAAGTCTACTTTAACTACATTATGTTCTTGGAGGGGATATCTTAATGGACTAAGTATGAGGTTTGAAATATCTAGACTTCCTGGAACCACAGGTTCAATTCCCAGCTGAATTGGCTCAGTCCTCCAGTCTTCACTGGTAGATAAATTAAGATACCGAGAAGCTTACTATGCACAGATCTCTTAGACGAGCTGTACTAACCCATAATCTCATCTATTTTTTAAGTGCACATTAAACTTGGTTCTGGTGTTTCTGACCTTGTTGAAAAATTCTGTATGATATGCATGGTCAGTCTAATGCTTGTCGTTCAATAGGGATGTACCATTTAGGGGAGAATGCATCCTCCCTCAAATTTAGAACTTCTTACGCATCTGGGCTTTAAAAACGGCCAGGTTATTACAGTTTCAATTACTCCTTCCTAACTAACTCTTCGCCTTTTGTTTGCCTGGACTTGAGCTGTCTTGCCTCACCTTTCAATGCATCTTCCTCTTGGCCTGACCTTGGCTTGTCTCTCTAGTTTTCGCTATTGACCTTGCTTTTAATTCTGGCACAGGCTAATTCTTCTAGTCCTACTTGACCACTTGGATTCTGGATTTTCTCCTATTCTGACTTCCAAGATTGGAGGGACCCTCCAAGTCTTACTTCAGTTTCTGTAGATGGAAAAGGAACATGGTATAATGGAAAGATCCTTGGCTTTTGAGAAATTAAGACAGTTTCCAGCAAGACTGTTTCCTCAACTGCCCCTATTCATTCTTGTCCTGTGCTCTAGTACCAGCTCTGCTACTAAGTGGTTCTGTAATTACTTGATCTATCTGCATTAAAAAACTTTTTTTATTGAGCAAATAAAAGCAATTCACTTGCTTTATAAAGCAATTCACTTGCTTTACTTGCATAATTCAATGATTTTTGGTATATTTACAGAGGTATGTAACTATCACCACAGGCATAGAATTTTTTTTTTTTGCCGTGCGGCATGTGGGCTCTTAGTTCCCCAGATCGAACTCGCGTCCTCCGCATTGGAAGCGCAGAGTCTTAACCACTGGACCGCCAGGTGAGTCCTGATCTATCTGCATTTTGATCTGTAGAATCCATGGGCTGGGTCTCATTAGCACATGGCTCCTTCCCAGGTCTAAGATTCTTGGATCCTCCTTTGAGAACCCTGTCACCCAGCTCAACAGAGAAAAGGACTGGAAAACGTTTTAAAACTTAAATTTTATGTATCATCAACATCAGTAATAAATGCTGTTCGAGCATTAACACTGTTAAGAATCTTAGAATTTTATAGAATGCAGAGAGTATTGGCATTTTGGAAATTTATATCAAGAGAAAGGAGGCTCTATAATGTAGCCTCAGAAAATTTTATTTTTATTTTTTTATTGTGAGGAATGGAAGAAGTGAAGTTTACTAGTCAGTAAAGAGTGGTGGTGAAGAGCATGGACTCTGGAGCCAAATGGCCTGCTTTGAATCCAGGTTCTGCTACTTACTGGCTGTAAGACTTGAGCAAGTTGCTCTCTATGCCTCAGTTTTCTCATCTGCAAGATGGGGGTAATGATAATATCTACCTTATATGGTTGTTATGAGGATAAAATGAGTTACTATTTGCAAGGTGCTTTTACCTGTGTCTGACACACAAGTACTATATAAATGTTGGTTAAATAAAGACAAATACTGAACCTATAAATTCCGTCAGGCACTTCAAAGTATGTTCCTATGTGTATCCAGAGCATTAATGAGTAGCAGAGATATTAGGACCCATATTTAATATCTAGAATTAAGCTGTAGGCTTACGCATACAGAAACATTGATGTGATTCAATATCATTAAGATTGCTGGAATCACCATCATGTAAGTAGAGTGTGTGTGTGTGTGTGTGTGTGTGTGGGAGAGAGAGAGACAGAGAGAGAGAGAGAGAGAGAGGAGAGATCTTTCTAATCCACCAAGGAAAAGTCTGTCTGTCTCTAAAATACTTTTAATTTTTTCCCTAGTGTATTGTGTCTAGCTCAAGGACAGGATATAGAACATTTGTGTTGTTAATAAACCTCCCATAGAGAGCACTGACACTTGAATAGCCCTAAATGTTTCCTCACATCTGGCCAAAGCTGGTAACAGATGCTTCTATAGGTTGTTTTCTGCTTTTGGAGCATCATTCAGATATTGCTGCAGGACTGTGTTGGATTCCCAAATTGTACCCAACATGTAGGTAAAGGTAGGCATAATTTAAGCCTTGAACTAGATACTTTGCTAGAACTGGGGAAATAGTCTGGCTAACATTTATTAGATTCCACTTCTGTGCGAGCTGTTATTTTAAGTGCTTTACATGTATCAACTCATTCAGTTTTTATAACAACCATATGAAGTAGGAACTCTCCCATTTTATAGATGAAGAAACTGAGGTACAGAAAGATTAAGTAATTTGTCTAGGTTATACAGCTAGGGAGTACCCAGAGCTCATTGTCATGCCTTTTAGCTTACTGGCTGGGGTTTAAGGCCAGATTTCAGGCTTCTTGGGAAACCAGATTAAGAACTAGGCACCACATATCTGAGCTGAAGGAGAGGCTGTTGTGGTGTTTTTTTTTTGTTTTTGTTTTTTTTTTTTTTGCAGTACGCGGGCCTCTCACTGCTGTGCCCTCTCCCGTTGCGGAGCACAGGCTCCGGACACGCAGGCTCAGCGGCCATGGCTCACGGGCCCAGCTGCTCTGCGGCACGTGGGATCTTCCTGGACCGGGGCACGAACCCGCGTCCCCTGCATCGGCAGGCGGACTCTCAACCACTGCACCACCTAATAGACCCTTTTGGTTCCTGGCTGAGGGCCTCCTACTCACAGGGAGGGTAAGGAAAGGGTAGGAAAGGAAAGGGAAGGGAGGACACCACGGTTTAACATCTGATGCTCAGCTCAAAGAGGAGGACTGGTACGCTTCTCAGCACTGCCTTCACGCTGGTGACCCATCAGAGCTGTGTTCTTGTCCATGCATCCCCAAGGGCAAGGGCTGAATCTTATGCTCTTTATCCTCAACCTAGCACAGTGCCTGGTATGCTGTAGGCACCCAATAAGCATGTGGGAAGTTTGAATACTCTTTCCAGCTTAGGGAGTTCTGAAATATTAAGATGAAAATTTTATTTTAGTTTTAATATTTATTGCATAAACTTGGAAGTGAAGCAAGAGAATAATGAGCTTAAGTTGTCTGGAAGGATCAACTAGGTTGGCAGAAATAAACCTTTTTTTGTTGTCATAAAACATTTCCAGTTTTTCACTCACAGGTTCAATTCGTCGCCACAACTTTTTTTTGCCTTCATCTTGAGTATGTGTTTTGCCTGGTGCTGAACACCAGTGTTATGCTCCCCAATTAAAACACCAGGAAGACATTTTAACCTAAACAGTATTCTTCAGATTAATGAAATCCAATAGCAACTCCTTCACCTCTGGGCTATTCCAAACCAAGCGCTAATGACCACAGACCATTCCTCACCCTGTGCTTGGATAGGGAGCTCTGAGAAATGAGTCTTGGGCTCTGTCCATTTTTTCTTGGAGAGTACACACATCACAAAACTTCATTTTAAAATTCACCTCCTTGCTGACAGTCTCTGTTGGAAGGTCAGAACATCCAGGCTCAGACTTTGAACTGAAAAATCCTTCTCACTTTTCAACAATGCCCCTGTGGGATGGAATGCAGGTCTAGCCATGGCCACTCCTGGGCTGTCTGCTCTAGGGCTAAAAAAAGATGCTGATTTCCTGGAATATCTGCCCTGCAATTTTTACAGGAACAAGATTCATTAAATTAAAAATAATAAACCAAGGAATTTTCTTATCGAAACCTATTTCTTAGAACTTGCTGTCTGCATGGGAGCCTTCCAGGATGTATCCTCAGGTCCATGCCAGGTTAGGGCCTCAACAAAGCTTTGTTTTGTGCTAAACTTGAAGGTCTTTTTCTGTCGATTCTTCCAGAACTGCTGGGTTGGGACAGGGAAGATCTTGCCCAGCAAAAGAATAATTTGTTGATTGACAACTCGAGACAAATAAACACATTTACACAAATAAAATAATCGTTTCTTAAGTTTGTTCTCTGAATGAATAAGCAGGTGTGATTCCAAGACCCTAAACTTTTATTAGACAAAAATATATCGAAATGGAATAGAATAGAGGCGTAAAGAATATTCACTTGACTGAAACTTGTATAAAAATACACTTGCATAAAAAAGACATATGTAGTCCTTTATGATAATTATTGTCTCACCTATTATCTCATGTAATCCTGATGATGGAGGGGGTAGATGTGATGTAGATGATGAGGAAAGAAGGCTCTGGCATTTAAGTTGCTTGCACAAGTCTCATGCCAGTCAGGGGACAGATGCAGGCAGGGCTTAGGTGTCTCTGTCCCAGATTCTTTAAACCATTTAGTGCTCTTGAGTTAGTGTGCACAGTGGTTTTCAGCTACACAAGCTACACGTGCATCACCTGGCACCTTAAAGATACACTTCCAGAGCCTCACTCCTATTCCACTGGATCTCAGGATGAATTTCTGGTTGAGGTCAATGGACATTTACATTTTTAAAACAACCTCCTCTAAATGATTCTATCATGCAACCACGTTTGAGGGGCACCTTACACACTAGTTCTTTCAGACCAATATTTATACCTTTACTTCAGAAACAATTAAATACAGTGGGCTTACTGCAGTAGCTGTTGTGAAAGCATGCACTGCAAAAAGACATGCTGAAGAATGAGGGTTGAGTGAAAAACATGAAAACTCAGGTGCGGAAAGTAAAAGCAAATTAACTTAACAACTGATGCCATCTGAGGAAGGGTACCACACAAATACTTTACGTAGGTGAGAGGATTTCAGAAAATGAGTTAACCAATGAATAGTTCAAGAAGGCAAGGAATTTTAGCCTGAGACCTGATAACTGTCTCCAAATATTTGAAGGGCTGTCCCATAGAAATAGGGAGTATCAGGAGAACTAGGGTCTGTGAGCTGAAGCTAATGAAAGGACGATGAGGCTCAGCATTAGAAAGCTCCTTCAGACTCTGGAGAGCTGCCCAATCCCCAGCCCTGGGGAGCAATGATGGCCCTGAGGTAGGGAAGACCACCTTACTGTAGCAGAAACTGTGTGACTTCCTGTTAATAGACTCCTATGCTAACTGGCGTGTTGGTTTTTTCCTCTGTAATTCCTTATGCTCTCCATAGTCCTTATTCATTCTTCTCAAAATATCCATGTAGAATAAATAAAGATCTACATTACTGATATGGATTTTACAGCCAGAGAAATTGAATCAAGAAGCTAAGCTGCTAAAAGTGATGTGTTTGCTAGCAAAGCTGAGGACAAGTCTGTCCTTCCTGGGGCCTTCTTCCCTCTTGTCCCTCCTGCCCTACCCTATAAACCACTTAGGTGCCCCTTAGGAAGCCCTAAAGCACCTTGGAATATAGCCTGAAAACTGACATTTTAGTGGCGGTTGAAACTTAAAATGCAGATTCCAGAGCCTCACCTCAGATTAGCTGAATCACAATCTGTGGGAATGGGACCCAGGAATCTGTGTGCACAGCTAGGTTGGGGCACCACCATTTTAGACTTTCTTCTCTCTGAAATAGAGGACAGGAAATCTGATAACCTTGTGTTGTACATTCTATCCTTTGTAACTGCTGATAGCCTTCTGTAACTCCAAAACCATCACCAGGTGAGCACCTTTCCATATAAATGTCTCATTGTCCTTGCTTTATATCTACATAGGCACAAATATTTATATAACAATCATAAGTTTATGTATTTACAGAAGTAGCAGATGGCTGCAAAGGTGATATGAATGTATTTGAGTCATCGGTAAGGGTTCCCTGTGTATTTACAGGCCTGGGTAAATATCAACCTTTACCTAAATTAAAGCAGCATAGACTGTATGGATATGGGAATAGTGCAGAGTCAGAAAAAAATTCCCTGCCCTGCCCATAAGCTCTGAGTAAGTATCCCATTGGATTAACTGGAGTCCACTTGATTGCTACAGTTTCAATAGCTTGTTCAGACATCGATCGCTGTCATGTCACTAGGAGAAAAGGATTAATAATAGGGTGCTCAGGTTGGCTCAATACTGCGGACAGTGCCTGACAAAAGACCGTTAGTAGGACTCCCATGGGGACACTGCCTGCGTAGGAAAGCTGCAAGCAACATCATTCAGGATTCTGCAGAATAATGATTAACTCTAGAACTTCAGCTTACAAAACCCAACCAACAGTTTCTATTATTCGCTCCCTGACCTTTCTTTTCTTAGGTTCACAGATGATCCGGAGCCATATTTCATAGTGGATACCTACACCTGTGATTGTATACTTGTATAAGTCATTGTGCTTTGATTATTTCCAAGAAATGCATTTTTGCATCCCGATCTTGGGAAACAGTAAGAAACTAGAGAAACTTGGTTTGGTGAGTGCTTCCTTGGTAAATTTTACAGAAGAAACGCTCCACTTCCACTGGGAACTCTGTAGCAATTGTGGCCAGTAGGTATCAAAATCTGGGGAGGCCATCAGTTCTGGGCAGCTCATTTAAAAGAAACCCTATTTCAGCTACAGAAAATTAAATGGGGCTACTTTGCAATGGGGTTCAATGTGCAACTGGAATTAAGATGAAGGAGGATATTAAGAGGAAACAGGTATGACTCTTCACATCAAAAAAAGTGAGGGCTTCCCTGGTGGTGCAGTGGTTGGGAGTCCACCTGCCGATGCAGGGGACACGGGTTCGTGCCCCGGTCCGGGAAGATCCCACATGCCACGGAGCGGCTGGGCCCGTGAGCCATGGCCGCTGAGCCTGCGCGTCCGGAGCCTGTGCTCCGCAACGGGAGAGGCCACAACAGTGAGAGGCCCGCGTACCGCAAAAAAAAAAAAAAAAAAAAAAAGTGAAAGAACTACAATGCTAGAATGTGTGGTTTTGCTGGGCTGTGTCTTCCCTATTTCGCCAAGGTTTAGAGAAAGGGACTAGAAAGAAGGGGGAAATTCTGAATTGTAGTAAAAATAAGGACAGTTTGTAATTTAAACAGATTAAATATAATACTATAAAATTTAAGTGCAACAACTTTTCTCTCTGGCTCCCCCACCCTTATAGGACAAAATTTCCAAGCTGTTTGGTTATTTGTTTTTAGTAGTGAAAGGTGTTAAGGGCATTTGTCTCCACAGCTAGCAGTGTAATCATTACATGGCTTCTTATTCAAGTGCATTTAGATAATTTTCTAAGTTTTCATAACAGCTTTATTTATATTTTAATGCCTTTCCTCTTAAGAGCTCTAGATGCTGGTTATTTAACATTATACATCCAGATATGAGGATTAAAAAGGCATTGGGGGGCTTCCCCGGTGGCGCAGTGGTTGAGAGTCCGCCTGCCGATGCAGGGGACACGGGTTCGTGCCCCAGTCCGGGAAGATCCCACATGCCGCGGAGCGGCTGGGCCCGTGAGCCATGGCCACTGAGCCTGTGCGTCTGGAGCCTGTGCTCCGCAGCGGGAGAGGCCACAACAGTGAGAGGCCCGAGTACCGCAAAAAAAACAAAAGGCATTGGGTGCCATACTGCTGCCTCCAATGATAGCTCCACTAAAAATAACACAATTAACTTGATGTCAGCACTCAGCTTGTTCTTATATATAGGTTTCTTAAAAATATCCAGACTACTTTAATTAGAGCAACAGACTATTTTAATTATTCCTAAAAGACTAAGTATATTCCACTGACTACAGTAAATATATGAGATAGAAGACAGTTCTCCAGGAACTTACATATGCTAATGACTATGTTCTTCAGTCACTTTCCTGGGAAGACGAGCAATTGTTCAGGATGAAGTTGGCACATACATGTGGCTATACATGGACAGTTGAGAAGACAACTGAGGCTCTACATGTCACCTGGCATGAGGGAAATGGCATCCAGAGCCCAAAACATCATCAGAAATGCAAAATTCTGAGATTCAAGGACAATGAGTTGTTCAGTTCAACTCCATTGTAATGAGACCTTTATTCAGCATCTGTTAGGTGTTAGGTAATGTCCGGAGAGCCCTAGGGGTACCAAGATAAATAAAAAATAAATTTAACTTTCAAGGAGTTATTTTTCTGGTAGAAGAGACAGTCAAATGAATAACACAATAGATATAATGAATAAAAAGCAAAATTATAGACATATGCATTAATACACAACAGATAAAAAAGATGCGTAGTGGTATGATAATGGTAGAACATGTATCAGTTTTGAAATCATGTGGACCTTGGCTTAAATCCTAGATCTGTCCATTGTTTGCCATAAAGCTTGGGAAAATATTTTAACTATTTTTAGCCTGGTTTTATGTTTTTTGAGAATGGAGATAACATCTACTTTGAAATGCCTTGTGAGGTTTAAGCAAGGTAAGATTTACAAAAGCATCAAATATAGTACTTGGTATGAGTTTCCTAGCAGGAGCTCAAGAAATGTTAGTTTTTTCTGTGTGTGTGTGTGTGTGTGTGTGTGTGTGTGTGTGTGTAATTCACAGAGTAGACAAAGACTGAACTGGGTTTAGAACGATGAATAGGATTTCTCTAAGAATAAAGGAACAATCTACGGAAAAAAAAAAAAGTAAAAAGTGGGGAATATCTGGTATTGTTGATATTTAAAAGGGGGAACGAGCAGCAAAGGGAGATGAAGCTAGGGAGGTGGCGTAGATTTACAAAGGAACTGAGAAATGAGCAAAGCAAAAATGTATATACTCAGGAAGTATCACAGAATGTGTGACCAAGGAGCATCAAGCATCATGACAGCTGAAGGTCTAAAAGTAGTGGACTGTCCTAACTTGCCACAAAACTATGAAGTTTGAACAGTCTCAAAAGTTAGCTTTCAGTCTTCTAGTGAGTTCATCAATGTCACTAATAGACTTCATTTAGTAGCAAACTGCAGAACAAGATCAACTAAACAAAATTCTGGAATGCAGAATGCAGTCATTTTACCCTGTGCCGAGGTAACAACAGCAGAATACCCAAGATGCTACTGTGCAATGTGTTAAATTGGGATCAAAGAGATGTTAAATTGCCCATGAGGCACAGCATTTAGTAGTGAAGCAAAACTAAAGATGGCTGGGAATGTTGGTGTTCACCTCCCAGATCCAACTCATAGCACTGAGAGCACATTCTTTGCAAGTGTAAAATGATATTCCATTCCCAAAATAACATCACCCAGAGGCAAGTCTCACGTGTACTTGGACCAGAAGTAAAACACACTAGAACATACTAGAAGATCTGTCTTTCTTACAACAGTCTGGTATATAGCTCAAGGGACCACACTTCCTTCCTCTTTTTTTTGAGAAATAGCTTAGGATGATCCACTGATTTAAGAGGGAACCACCCCAGGCTTTTGGATGGAGCTGCAGACACAGTTTGAAGGATAAAATTCATGTGGGCCCACCAGAAAAGATGTTCAACCTTTTTTTTTTTTTTCAGTACGTGGGCCTCTCACTGTTGTGGCCTCTCCTGTTGTGGAGCACAGGCTCCGGACGCGCAGGCTCAGCAGCCATGGCTCACGGGCCCAGCCACTCCATGGCATGTGGGATCTTCCCGGACCGGGGCACGAACCCGTGTCCCCTGCATCGGCAGGCGGACTCTCAACCACTGCGCCACCAGGGAAGCCCTTCAGCCTTTTTTTAATAGTTACATTGGCATAGGATGATGGTGTCCTTTCAAAGTCAGGGACAATACAATTGACCACAGAGTTAACAAGTTGAGAATGCTTCCTGACAGTCCTTCATGTATTCAATAAATATACCCTGAGCACCTTCAAAGTTTTAGGTACTGGAAAGCAAAAATAAGTAAGATAACTGCCCTCAAGGAACTCCGTCTAGAGAGGAAGGGGACAGAATGTAAACAGATAGTTATAATACAAATTATCATTTGTATTAATTATCATTTGTACCAGATTCCATGGAATCACAGATGAGAGTAACTAAGTCTTCCCAAATCTGGAACGTTGCATTATTGTTATTGGAATACACCCTGTGCAGAGGTTTATGCATCATAGCAGGTTCTCAATAAATATTCATTGAAGTAATGAATAAAAAGTGATAAAACCTCAAGTATAAATTTATCTGTAGTATTAAGTATTTAATCACTAACTGAGATTAAATAAAGAAATTTAATTAGCACTTGGCATGAGCTTAGCAATCTGTAAAATGCTATGGGACCACGGAAGACAGTTTGTCAATGGAGGAGGAGGGACAAATAGGGATGCTAACTGATACTGTGAAGTTTGAGTTGAATCTTGAAGAAGAGTAGGAATTCACCAGATATACAAGTGGAAGGAGCAGGATTCTAGGCAAGGAGGAAAGCACATGCCAAGCTATGCAGGTATGTTTTGGTCCAGGGGACCACTTGGGTACATTTTAGTGTACCTGGAGGCATAGGGTGCTTATAGGGGAGTGAGAGGAGATGAGGCCAGGAGGTCGTCATAGTAATACCTCATACTGTCAAAGTACTTACTATGTGCCAGACACTGGGCCAAGCACTTTATATGTATCTTATCATGTAATCTTCAAAACAACACTAAGAGGTTGTTAGTACTATAAGAGGTACTATTATTATCCCTATTTTACAGATAAAGGAAATTGAATTCAGTGAGGGTAAGCAACTCGCCCATGATCACACAACTATGAAGTTGTGATGCTGGGCCTCAAATTCAGCTCTGACTCCAGAGACCATCTACTTAACCAGTAACAGTTCTACCTTATACATTAAAAAGACGTTTGCTATGACTCAACAACTCCAGTTTCCCAAATACAGTAAGAGGACATCATAAAGTTTTCAGGACTACAGTAAAATGAGAAAAAGAAGAACTATAAAATGATTTTTTTCCCATAAAGTTAGAAAACTATTCAATTATTTTGAATTTGTGTTCATCCTATTTTCTGACTTCAAGATATTTCTTTTGTGAAATTATGTTGATAGAAGTTGACAGTTTTTTAAAAAATATTCTTTTCAGAGTTAAAAACTGGCAATCCCATGACACTTCTCCAAACCTAGGAAATCACTGCTCTAAGCTATGAAGCTATGCTGCCTTACGAAAGGTTGTGTAGGTCATGCTACAAGATTTAAATCTGTCCTGTAAGCAATGGGTATTTAAGTATTTTTAGCAAAAAATTATAAAATGTGCATTTAGAGGGATTACTCTTTTATTAGCATTCTTTTTTTTTTTTTTTTTTTTTTTGCGGTACACAGGTCTCTCACAGCTGTGGCCTCTCCCGTTGCGGAGCACAGGCTCCGGACGCGCAGGCTCAGCGGCCATGGCTCACGGGCCCAGCCGCTCCGCGGCATGTGGGATCCTCCCGGACCGGGACACGAACCCGTGTCCCCTGCATCGGCAGGCGGACTCTCAACCACTGCGCCACCAGGGAAGCCCCTATTAGCATTCTTTTATTAGCATGAGGATAGACTGGAGGGGGAATGATGAGAGAGAAGACAGGGAGATTAGCTGGAAGGTGATCCTAACAGTCCAACAAAGAGATGATGAGAAACTTGAAGGAAGACTAAGGCAAGAGAATGAAGAGAAGGGGATGGTTTCAAGAGACATCGAAGAGGTAGACTCAGTGGGCCTTGGTAACCAATGAGATATTGGGTGTGCAGGAGAGGGAGAATCTAGGATGAGTCCCAAGTTTCCAACCTACAACCCTTTGAAGGATGGACCCTCCTGCTTAAGATTTTTTATACAAAAAGAAGAGCAGGTTGGTGAGAGGAGACACAGTAAGTTCAGTTCAGACATGTTTTGATTTCAAGGACAATCAGGTGAGCATGATTTTAAAATATTGATTCTATCTTACCAAGCTTCTGAAAAAGAAAATAAAAGATTATCTAATATAGTCATGAAATTTGACAGAGGTTTAAATACTCAAGGCCAAAAAAATTTTGCTACATGAAGTAAAAATTTTAGTAAATGTACAAAATTAATCCCAGGCATGAGTGTGGAGCTGTGTCACATGACTACTCTTATATTGTGAGCGCCGTCATACTTCATTGTTAAGATGAGTCAGAGAAACATTAGTAAATTGTAAATTGTTTGGAAGGTTTTTTTGGGACCTATTAGAAAGACTAAAATAATGATCACAAAGTGCTTTGAGATCCTCAAATGAAAGATGCTCAGACAAAGACATTATTAATGTTGTCTATAAAGATGTAGAAAGAGGTATCTTTAGTTACCCAGAAAAGCCTGTAGATAAAAGACAATGCTCAGTGACTCGGAAGCAGAAATACCTGATATTACTTCTGAATTCCTATGAGAGTAAATAGTAACAAATCAAGTGCACCCTTTAAAGATATGAACACTTGTGACAACAGCTTCCTAAGGATGGATATTCCTTAACACGATATCCATCTGTGGACAATGAAACTCACATTCTCTCCTCACGCCACCACAATTAAAGGGAAAGAATCTCGACCTGACAATCTGCCCTTCAGTATCTCAGACCTGGGCTGAGGGCAGATCTAGTGACCTCCTCCTGAATAAAAAGGGGAAGGGGATTGGGCAGTAAATTCTGTCCTGGCGAACATCAGCTCAGTAGTAAATCGGAATCCTCTCCGTGCCCTCTTTATTATCACATTCACAGCATGAAGTTATGAGCTTCCTCACAGCTCCCGCTATAAAAATGTGATGGATGGTAGGGAAACCTCAGGGAGTTAATCTATTCTTCCATTAAATTTTACTTTAATTGGTCTGTGAGTCAATCAGAAACTCACTAGACAGTGAGTGAATTAAGAAAGAAAAGAATGAAACAGAAAAAGAGCTTTCTTTTGCAGTTACTATATTATAATGCAGGATTATTCTTCCATTTAAAGAAAAGGGAGACCATTGGTCCATACAAATAATTCCTGGCGCTGTAAAGACAATGAGAGAAAAACAGGCAACCATGAATCCTACTCACTGGTGACATTAATGCATATGACATTTACACACACTCACACATACCCCACCAAGAAAAAGCAGGCTTCTCAGACCCCCTCCACCACCATCACCAGTAATTAGAATGAGAGAGAGAGAGAGAAAGAGAGAGAGCGAATAAACCTGAATTGCTGCCTCTAGGAAAATTAATACAAAGAAAAATAAGCTGTTAAGAATCTCTATCATCAGAAACATAACTGTAGGTACAAAAGAAGGTAGATGCTAAAGACCAAGGATGGATCAGCTGAAGTTTTCATGGGTTCAGTTAGTAAAATGTTTGTGCAGTATTTAAGGCCATAATGGGCTCTGATAAAGATTCTCAGAATCTAATAATGGCCTCTCTGGACTTCTTGTCTAATTAGTGGAATAAGAAGCGAGCCAGCTTGAAACTGAGCATTGCTTGGGATGAGGAAGAGGGAAGAAAAGGCAAAGCTGAAAGAAAAATAAACCAGAGGGAAGGAGAAGAAAAACAAGAGCAGCCAGGGCTTTAAAAACTGCTCCTGAGCTGACAACTGAAGTTTATGCCCTGAAATATATGATAATAAGGTTTTATGGGAGCGAGCCCCAGGGACCCAAATGTCTCTCTGTAAACAACAGACTTCAGGGAAAAGCCAAGGTTTGAGTAATGTACTCAGTCTCTACTCATGATAAAAAAAAAAATGGCAAAAAGTAGTGAAGACAGGAAATAACTCCCTTTATTCTAACTGTAGAACCCTGAGTTGCAGCAAATGCCCTCTGAGGGCAAAGACGATTGACAACCAGTGTAGAAATACAGTTGTCCCATGTTAAGACAAGGAATTTAAGCTTCAGCTGCCTCAAAAACCTGAGGTTGTAGGAGAAGAATCTAGTAAAGTGCTGCCTGTCCACCCCTAACACGTGGGTAATATATATGTCCAGAGATATATATATGTCCAGAGACCGAATGGTTTACTGTGCAGTGTAGTTCCAGTGGAATTACTGGAGGGACATTAGCATGACCGAATCCTTGGAGTGCATACTCTTTTATCTCCAGTGCTGCAAAGGGTTAAGCCTTAACGTGCTGCCTGTTCCCACTGGTCCACATTTCGGGCCAGGTCACCTAGAGGGATATTACCAGCTGAACTCCATACGCAGGATGATGATTTCCTTTCGAAACTAGGGTCAGGTAAAGCTCAAAGGTAGTCTTTTTTTTTTTTTTTTTGCAGTACGCGGGCCTCTCATTGTTGTGGCCTCTCCCGCTGCGGAGCACAGGCTCCGGACGCGCAGGCTCAGCGGCCATGGCTCACGGGCTTAGCCGCTCCGCGGCATGTGGGATCTTCCCGGACTGGGGCACGAACCCGTGTCCCCTGCATAGGCAGGACTCTCAACCACTGTGCCACCAGGGAAGCCCTCAAAGGTAGTCTTAAGCAACAGCTAAATGATCAAAGTCCCTGGTGTACTCTGAGACTACATCAGGTTGCCTTTAAAATTCTTCATCCTCAAAGACAACAGCTCTCTCCTCTTCATATAAATGTAAGGCCAAGAGACAGTGAAGTGCTATTTCTATAGGCGTTAATTCCACCTTACATATTAAAAAGGTATTTGTTGTGCCCTAATCACTCAGGTCCAGAATCATAAGGGACCTTGTTTCTTGGTGGGAGGCTGTAGTGTGAAAGGTTACTTAGTCATCACTAGCCTCTAGCGATGCTGGAACACTACACATGGGGCTCCTCAAACAGGAAGTCAAAGCCAGGCCTGACCCCTGGATGAACTCAGTGCATTTTCAGGCAAGAGGCCTGATGAATGTCCAGGGACAGTACTGCTCTGTGCCTCTGTGTCCGTATGTATGTGTTTACTCCTCCGTGTGCATGTGTGGAGGTGGGTGGTACTGAAGGGAAGGAGGGTGTGAAGGTTCTGGATAATTATGAAAATTAGATCTTTTACAGCAGGCTTCAAGCTCAATTTGGGCTGACAGCTCATGAACAGATTATCTGAAGTCTTAATAGGCCAATGCTGGTTCAATAGCTGTATGGTTAAATCATGCACATTTGTGCCACAGCTGACACAGAAAGCAGACCCACATGCCTCAGAGGGATCATGTAGATGAGTCTATATTTAACATTCTTTCTCCCTGGGGAAGGCCAAACAAAGCGAAACAAAACACATCTAACATCATGCCTACGATTTTTGCCAGCCAAGGAAATATTTTAATATTCTTTTTGCTGCAAAACATCTAGTAGTAGAAATGATACCTGATTAATAAAGCCATTCTAACTATGTTTAATATTGATGTCTTTCCAAAGCATTTCTGAATCCAGCAGTAAGAGATATTATGTTCTAAACTGCTTATATTCAAAACCAGCTGGCTGGGTCAGGGTGGGCAATTTTTTTCTACTTTCTAGTTACCTGTCCCCAAAGCACAGACCCTCCTGCTTCCCGTACTCTGGTGGTAGCTTTGTAAAATGATGTCAAGATATCCAGTCCCCTGACACATCCTGAATTCTCCAAGAATGTGTTTCCTGAACATTCCTGATAATGGGCTTAGTACTAAAGGCGTTAATGAGGTTGGGTACAGCAGCATTTCCTGCTTAGAGGAGGAAAGAGTTCAACATTAAAAGCATTTTCTTCTTATTTTTCTCTGTGTTTGCAGTAACAGCACCTCACAGCTTCGCGTGGGGGAAGGGGTAGAGCTAACCTGCTTGGCATCTGGCTTCCAGCAGGGACAGAGGCTCATCCACCTCACCCCTCAGGCTTCTTTAACTGAATTAGCCGTATTAAGTGCCTTGGTAGCCCAGGGAATGAACGTCGTCGATCAGTGCCTGGGAAGGCATGTTTGGAGGGTATAATTCTGCCGGAGGAGAATGGACTCCCCAGCACATGGGCCTAAACTGCAGAGTAACAGAGCCCTAAATCTCCAGTTGCAGATTTACAGCCTCCATTCTCCTTCTTTACTGCAAATACAATCCGGCAGTAATGGTCTAACACAGAAACACCATCACCAACTGGCTGATGGCGTGCATAAAAGCAATGTCAACCAAAAACTATGAGTTTATAAAAGGGAACAAACCCTCAACAGTGACAAGAACATGAAACCCATTAACAATTTAAACACTCTCCATTTTTTATTTCCTACCTTGGAGCTATTATTGCTGATAGAAAGCTTCTCAGTGGAGTTAACCACTGCAAGGGAAGGTTAGAAGCTAGCTTAACTCCTAAGACAAGAGGTTATGTGGTTTGAACCATTTGATGGTGTGGTTTGAACCTTTGCTAATAAGAATGCCACCTGGTAACTTGTAGCGCAAAAGAAGGTCTCAGAAAATGGCAGGTGTGATAGGATCTCCCCTAGTAGGCCTATCAAATTATTCTCAGGGATCACACAGAATAAATATGGTTGGGACTTGCTGGTCTACTGAACATGCTAAGATCTGGGCCTGTACTGTAGAAGGAATGATAGAATGCTTTGTGGAGGAACTTCTGTAAAAACCAAGGATCAGATCTTGGCTTTATGATATTCGGTGTTTATATGAGGTTTAATTTCAGTGATAGCTCTAATCCCTTGAAGGGACATTGCCACCAGAATATTTCTACTTTGTGAATTGACTATACCTGGGCTATGATGTAAAATATAGCTTGTCACACACTATTACCTTCAGTCTTTAGGTAATCAGGTACAAAGATTATAACTAATTTGCCCAACTTAACTACAGGACTCTCACATTAAGAAAATATTACTATGGAATTCTCTGAGGAAAAATGCTTGAGCAAGCCATCTTCTCCCCCACTCCTCCCAACCAGTGAAAATGAAGATAGGACCTTAAGGAGATACATAAACTCATCATACATAAGCTCATCATTGGGTGATTCACCCCAAAACAAAGATTCTTCCTTCTGTTCTTTAAATGACAAACCCAGTGGCAATAACAAAGTCATTCCTTTTGTAATTTTGAGCTTTGTGTGTGTGTAATTTGGTAAACAATTCATCTTTTAGAAACAGGATTGTAGCATTAAAAAGGAAAGAAACCAGGGTTTCCCTGGTGGCGGGGTGGTTGAGAGTCCGCCTGCCGATGCAGGGGACACGGGTTCGTGCCCCGGTCCGGGAAGATCCCACATGCCACAGAGCGGCTGGGCCCGTGAGCCATGGCTGCTGGGCCTGCGCGTCCGGAGCCTGTGCTCTGCAACGGGAGAGGCCACAACAGTGAGAGGCCTGCGTACCGCAAAAAAAAAAAAAGGAAAAAACCTTGTTTTTCCAAAGAAAAAAAAAGACTATGTTGAATATGTCTACATATATTCACACAAATAGTGCCAATCTTTATTTACATATATTGTGCTGATTATTTGAGTAATTTAACATAAAATTTAATCTGTACTAATGGGCCTGGGGGAAGTACGAATAAAACTGAGGAATAAATAATTATTTTGCAGTAAAATGAATACCATCAATATATATCAAAACACCAGTTTCAGTGATGCACAAGTATTATATTGTAAGAATTTTCCCATATTTTTGGCACTTTAGAAATGCATTCCCTCACAAAGGAATATCAACCTACTGCAGGCTCTCTTAACTTGGGCTAGTTTTAAGAAAGGGATCATTTCATACTGCTTTGATACATGTACATAGATATTGAACCGAGCAGACATTGCACCTGTTGGTCTTAAGTGTCTCCTCCTCCGAGGAAAAGACATTGAGGAGAAGGAAAATAAGAGAAGTTAAATAAAAGACAAGAAACAAGGAACTAACAAAATAAAAGTTATTTTTCCTCCCAGTGGGCAAGAAAATCAAGCTACATTAATTTTCATTATAACAGTGTTAGAAAATGCTTAGCCTTAATGCCTGGTAATGACCAGAGCTAATACGGTTCTGCTTTCAGTTTGGGTAATGCTTAAGAAGTAGCAGGCTGCATGGCAGCTTTCTGGACCTATACAATCAACCCCAATGAAGCCTTTTCTCTAGCTTGAGTCATAACCATAAATACCACCCCATCCCCACATTCCTGTAACAAAGTCCTTCCTTCCTCCCATGCCCCTAAACAAAGGGGACAACAGTGTGTTTGGTGGGAACATCTTGAAATAAGATATCACTCCCCAAATGGAAGGAAGTCACAGGGGAGATTGACGCCATAAAGGCAGTTCCATCCTATTGAAACGCCAGCAGATGGGGTCATAAACATTTCCTTCTCCCCTTGCTAACAGCCACCAAGTCAGCTTCATCTTTATCTTTATCTTTATCTTCCTGTCAGGTCATAAATACCTCTCACTCAAGCCTCACACACAGCTGGGCCATGCCAGGCAAGTTTACTTCCTGTTAAGGGTTCATTTCAGCAAACATTTAGAAGTAGGTGGGGGGAAGAAAACTGAAAACTCTGCTGATGATACAGTGCAGTATTATAGTGCAGTAAAGGAACTTGGGAACCTCAAAGAAGGGCTTGGTCAGACTAAGAAACGACCAAACTGCTTAGCAAAAAGCATGAAGATCCACTTAGAAGAAGATACTTTCATAGGGAAAATGGCTCAAGTAATTAGCTAAAAATTATACTTGTTACAAACAAACAGAAGAGCTGAATAGTGTCAGTGGCTTCTGCTCTTTGTTCTAGAACCTCTAAAATGCTGCATGGGTTCTTTCCATTTGTTCATGGGTCTGGAACCTGGACCATAATCACACACGATGGGAACAGGAGATTTCCAGGAGTAGTAACTCAATACAAGTCCTTGCTTAGTCAGAGGTTGGAGAAAGAATGTACCCCTTTTACTTACAGAAGTTGGGTACCTGGGGAAGGACTGACCTTCTGACTTTCCTTCATTCCTGGGGAGCAGTTTTATGCTTGGGAAGCAATCTGCCTGAGGGACTCTTAGCAGCTTCAAAATTGTGGAATCTAAAATGGTAGAAGCCTGGAAGATAGCGGGTATCTTCCTCCTCAACTTGACTGGAGCAATTGCCCCTCCTGAATTTCTGGGGTATCTGTGCTCTTCAAAAGTGACTGTCATCTTTATAAAACACAACCAACAATCTGATTTTGAAAAAGCAGCATTTTAATGAACATTTTCTGATGAAACAGTAAAGTCTTCTTAAATAAGAATGATGTTTCTTGCTCAGATTGGAGTTGGGTAAAAGTGCCTTCATTATGCTTTGAGAATGGCTGCTCTGTGTAACTTAGATACTGTGTAACTTAAAGAGAGAAAAATGAAGCTAGCACTAATAAGTTTTCTATAAGAGTTATAGCAAATGGGTTTGACTCCCAGCCCTGACACTTCACTAGCTGTGTAACCTTGGGAAAGTTACTTAATCTCTGTGCCTCAGTCCTCTCATCTACAAAATGGGTACAATAACAGCCCCCCTCCGTCTTTTAAATTGTTGCTTTATTTTCACTGAAATCTATTTTAAAATAATATTTTAAGTTCATCTCATAAACTTCTTTCTTATACACTGAATTTCATAGCTTTCCTATTTTATTCCATTTCAGCATCTTTTCTTTCATTGTATCTACATTATTTTCCTTCATATTCCCTTTCTCATTGGGTTTTTTTTTTTTTTTTTTTTTTGCAGTACGCGGGCCTCTCACCACTGTGGCCCCTCCCGTTGCGGAGGACAGGCTCCGGACGCGCAGGCTCAGCGGCCATGGCTCACGGGCCCAGCCGCTCCGCGGCATGTGGGATCCTCCCGGACCAGGGCACGAACCCGTGTCTCCTGCATCGGCAGGCGGACTCTCAACCACTGCGCCACCAGGGAAGCCCTCTCATTGGGTTTTACAAAGATAAACTAAATTAACCTATGTAAATTACTTAGAACAGAACATGGCACATTGTAGGAGCTACTGTAAGTGTTAACTTGAATATGAAATGGAAGGCCTATGTAATTTAGTCATCTGGATGGCATCTAAAGCAAAGGATATTGGTCACATTCTTAAAAAGCTTCAATTAGGCTGAATATTAGGCCTCAGACTGGCATTCAAGGTTTTCCATAAACTTGGCTGATTTGCTTTACAGTTCTCTCTCTTCATCTTCCTACAAGTAAGGAACCCCTGACAGACTGGACTACTTGGTGTTTCCTGAGCACATCCTGCATTTTCCCACCCCTACACCTTTGTACATGTAGCCCCTTCACCCTGAAGTTCGCCACTCCCACTTTTATCCTCCCCCATCTCGACCTACTGAAATCACAGAACCGCAGAGTTTCTCTCATTCAAACGATTACTTTTCTATTTTTCTATCCATCCAAGACCTGACTCAAATGCAGCTACTTCCTGAATTATGGAGTTTTAGAGCTGGAAGAGCTTAGAGACCAAATGGTCTAATTTCTTTTATTAGGGCTGGAAGAGGTTAAATGATTTGCCTAAAGACACCAAATTACAGCTCAGACTACAACTGGGGACTCCTAACTGTGCAGAGATCTCTGAGAGCAAATCACGGAGCCTCTTGTTCCTCCTCATCACTCTGATCTTTTTTTTTTTTTTTTTTTTTTGGCGGTACCATGCAGCATGTGGGATCTTAGTCCCCCAACCAGGGATCAAACCTGCACCCACTGCAGCAGAAGCACAGATTCTTAACTACTGCACCACCAGGAAAGTCCCCTCATCACTCTGATCTTAACCTGCCTGGTCTTCTTGTAGTTGTTACAGCACCCAAGCCTTATCACATAATCTCTTGAATTGCAGTTATTTGGGTACATGTCTTATCTCCCACCATGTCTCATGTACCTTTGACACCTCCATTTCTATCCCCAGAGGGCTTAGAACAGAGCCTATAACTAGGAGGTACTTAGTATTTGAATTAATGTATGAATGAATGCTCAAAAGGAAGGAGCTGAACAGCCTTTTCATCGCACTGACTCATCTCTCATAGTCTCAAAGTTCTTGCTACTCCAGCTATCTGAACAGAACTATCAATTCCAGGGCACAGTAAATAAATACTTCTCTATCTGTAGAAAAGTTAGTGTAAATTGTGTCATTATATCTTATACATATGCACTAATTCACTTGCCTGACAAAAGTTTCTGAGCATTCATGTGCATTTCACTATGAGGTATGCACAGGAGATCTTGGGCTGATAATTTACCAAAGAAGTAGGAGACCAAACCCTGCCTTCCGATTGGTTGCAATCCATTGGGAAGAACTATATATGACACAACTAGAGATCTATTAACTGAGCACCTTGAAAGCACATATGTGAAAATTAAGGCAATGGCACGACAAAGAGGTACAGAAAGGCTAGGGAGTAGTAGTTATCAGAGGAAGCTGCTGATATCATGTAGCATGTCTTATGCTGTCTTTTTTATGGGCCTCCAATTTGCAAACTAAGCCCAACACTTCTGATTTGTTTCTCTTTGTCACTCATTTTCTTTACTCAAAGGTTTAAGAGTAACCTTCCTTTCCTTCCCTATAAAAGTTTTGGTTGCTGACCAAGGTTTGACTAAATACCATTACATGTGTACTTTTCCAGCTGGGAACAGTAATAGTAACAATGTGTGAACCATTAAAAAAATTTCAAAGTGCTTTTATATGTCTCTTTCCATCATTTTTTTTTTTTTTCAACAAACTCAGGACGGAAGTGTCAAGTGCAAACTATATGCCATAGATGTATATGTGATGTATAGCAGCTATACATCTATTTTGCAACTTTATTCTACTTTATTTCTGGAATTTCTCTTCATGAATTTTCCCAAAGGAAGAAAGGCATATCTCTATTACAATACCCTGCTTATTTTCTTAATCACACTAATCACAATCTAATTATTTTATTTAGTGGTTTACTTCCTTATTACTAGTCTCCCCAATAGAAAGTAAAACCCCACGAGGACAGGAATCTCATCTATCTTGTTCTTTCATTGTAGGCACTGGACAAGAAATCGCTGAATAAACAAACAAATGAATGATCAACAATACTGTTTCTGTTAAGGCAAATAGGTCATAATGATGAAAGAGGCCAATGAACAGACCTCTTAGTGTAGGACTGATTAGCTCCAGTTTACCCATTTGTCTTCCAGGAAGGATGATGGGCTACAGAAAAACAAGTAGTTCTCTTAGTTTTTAGTTTTGCCAATCATCCACCAAATAATTATTGAATGTTTTCTCGGCATAGGGTACTGCATTAAGAACTGTAGGCAATAAGAAGTTTAAGATATAATCCTTGTCCCCAAGGATCCCATGTGATTACAGCAATACAATAGTAATATAAGACAGCAAAGACAAATTTGGAATAAGTGATGCAGACAACATTTGTTCTCAGTCAGAGAAGGAGAAAGTGCCTTAGATTGGTGTGGTCGGGAAGGGCTGCCTGGGTGGGGGCGGATTTTGAGTTGAAGATAAATTGAGTTTCCATCAATGCAAAGGGTTCACTAGAAGGCCTTTAAAATAAAATCCTGTAACTTCAATATGCCTCAACATATCCCACAGTTAGGTATGTTTAATTAAATAATGGAAATACTTTGAGGTCCTCCAACAGACAGTAGCTTGTCAATGCAAAACAGCGCTATTAGACTGTTGGGCTGGCCCCCATAGCAGGTTTTTAATGGCTTTATGTATGTTTAATCACACTTCTTTGGTTTGTCCTCTCAGCTTCAGTCCCATTAGAATTTAAAAGGTCAAGTTTCAAAAGCCTAAAAAAGTGATTTAGAATAGAAATGTCAACTTAACCTTAACCACGGCTAAACTAATGCTATAAAAGTATTGAAAATTGTACCTCGTATAAAATACATGAGTGAAAGAAGAATATTAAAACTTTTTCATTCTTTTCTGAGGTTATATTTTAAAAACAGAATTTCAGTAAAACTAAAAAAAAACACAATTTGAATTTTACTAAAAATTATGGCTCACCGATAACTGTTGACACATATTGCTTATCTGGGAGAGCACAGAGGCCCCATAAGCGAGTGAGAAAGGAGACTAGGTAGACCTAATAGCATGGAAAGGGAGCAATCTTTTGAAAATGACATAGATTTGTTATAGCTCTGAAGGGTAAGACAGGGCCTGAGGAGCACTTTCTGCAGCTTGCTGGTTGGAGCTGTTGCTTTTTACCTGAAGCATCCTATCCAGAGCCTCTCACCTTCATTCACACTTCCATTTAAATATCTCTTGCCTTTTCTCACAAACGCATTCCTTGATTACAATTTTATGTTTTATATTAAAACAACTCCAAATTGTTACAATCTATTATGGTTTATAATATAAACCATATTCTTTTTCCTGCCCTGGAAAGAGATGATTTTTTAAACTGACCCCTTTCGCTAACAGAAAAGTCAGAAATTAGCCAAAATAAGTGATTCTCTCCTTAAAAAAAAATGGTTTTGTGGTATTATTATTTAAAATCACAATTGTGTATTTTTATAATCATCTCTGTTATATAACTCCATCTATCAGGAATTATAGTTCCATTTCTGATATTTCCACACCTGCAGATATATAGATTAAAAAGTGGATTAAGGGGCTTCCCTGGTGGCGCAGTGGTTGAGAGTCCGCCTGCCGATGCAGGGGACACGGGTTCGTGCCCCGCTCCGGGAAGATCCCACATGCCGCGGAGTGGCTGGGTCCGAGAGCCATGGCCGCTGAGCCTGCGCGTCCGGAGCCTGTGCTCCACAGCGGGAGAGGCCACAACAGTGAGAGGCCCGCGTACCGCAAAAAAAAAAAAAAAAAAAAAAAAAAAGTGGATTAAGAAATGTCACCATAAAGCAAGCAAAGTCCTGAGGGAGACGGCCTGGGTGACAAGTGACTTAGTATAAACGGAAGGTGCCAAATAGTAATAAAACCAAAATGGGGAATCATGAAAATAAAATAACTGTGTATTAAAAATATATTTGGACCAGTTCCTCTGTGCTGGCGTTTTGTAACGTTAACTGTTTAAACCTGCTTAAAATGAGAGCTTTGAGTTCTCAGAATCCTTTAATTTGGTTAAACATCCGCTCCACTGAAAGGGCTCCACAGAATCCCATAAAACATTATTTATCTGTGTGCATTAACTGCACGATACTGTAATTTCCAGAATAAATGCTGGGTGTAAATTGTTGTTTATGTTGGATCCTGACTGTCTTTACGAGAAACAAAGTGAAAACGGAATTGTCATAGCTTTATTTCTTCCGTTAAAGTCTATCCTGCAGCAGGAAACATGCCTAGTGCAGTTTCTTAATGAACACTTATAAAGCCTGTTGGTTAAAACCAAGTATATAGAATCACCTCCAAGTGTATACCCTCTTTTATTCCACATTCTTTTCACTTAAATCAAGTTAAATTAAAGTGAAAGTAGCACCATTCACATTATTATAGTTAAGGGTCGTCATCATTTTTATGCAAAGCCTGTTGTCAGAAGTTTATAACTTGGAAGGGACAAGGAGAAAATTTTTAAAAACCCAAAACTTTAATACAAAGGAGCTTGGCCTGGAAATGAATTTTTATTTATTTTTAATGACTTTTAGAAGTCCATCTTGGCCAAAAGATATAGACATCCTAGTAATTTAAGACATCTGGTTGGTATTTTCTTGGTTTTTTTTTAAAAAAAAAAGAGCTTTCAAAGGCATTCCAGCTACAAAATTGATTAAAACATGAAATTGTCTATGTGCTTGAATTTTCTAAAGAATATTAAATATTAGAAATCCCACCGTATCACCTTCCCACTTCCTGCCACACACACAAAGCACAAATAGTGTCCCCCTACCCAGTTTTTTTTTGCAAACTCAAGCAAGGGGAAGTTAGGAGGATTTCAAAGTCAAATGGGGTAGGACTATGTAAAAATTTCAAAATTCTCTTTTTGACTCTTTCCCTGAATACTTGGTAATTTTTTCCTTCCAAAACACTGTTGCTAAATTCTAAACAAGAGCACACAGTCTTTCACTGCATTCATAAAGCATTCATTTACCATTTCTTCTGGAAAAAAATAACTGCACAGATTTTAAGCCCAAGAATTTACTGCGCCTGTGCAGCAGCTGCTCTTACCTGATAAAACTGTGATGATTCTTTCTAAGCGATTATGACTTATCAGGTCAGTGACCAACAAACTATAAAATAGATTCTAACAGCCCCCAAAGGGTTGGCACAGACTCTTGAGTAAATAATATATATATAAGAGAGAATGGAAGAGAGAGAAAAAGAAACAGAAAGAGAGAGAGAGAAGAACGCACTTATGAGTGACCTAGTTGGTTTGTGTAGTTGATATAGGACAGGAAGACAGGACCCTTGATTTTAATCCTGGTTTTCTCACTCAGCAACGCTTCTTAAGACCAAGAGTCAGATAAGGAGGTGGCACTGTTTTCAGCAAGGGCAGAGGCCCCATTGCAACTCTATAGGTATATGCCGTCTTGCCCTGGGTTTGATATAAGCCACAAACTAGTTGTTACTTTGCCTGTATTTTTACATGTAGCTGAAAAGACAGCCACTGACTCATGGGAAAATCTACCAATCCTTATAATAAGCTCTTAAAGAAGGAATATGAGAATGAGCATTATCATTTTTGTGTCTTGTTCTACTTAAGGCCTTAATGAATAGAAGAACTGCTATTCAAATAAGTTAACATTGGATTTAAAGGAAGTCAAGGAAACTTTAACAAAGAAATTAGGATATCATGATAAAATGACCAAAGCTCTAAGACAGTACGTGTGTGCAAGGGTACACATCTGTGTGTGTAAAGGTCCAGTCACTTACAACCACAGCCAATATGAGGGAGGAACTTTGATTTATATACTGTACTTAAGTCAAGTTTTCCTAATTGTATCAGCTTCCCTGGGGGTCTCTGCTGCTTTCTTGCTGGAGTAGATGCTATAGAACTTCTCTGTGGTTTAACGGCATGGTAAGAGTTGTATTTGCCTTTCAGATCTTGAAAACTGGGTACAAATTGTTGCTTAGGTTTTAAGACCACAAATTGAGTGGCATCATTCTGGTCCCCAGTAGGGACATATCACTCTGGTCACTCCTCACTTAAAGAAATGCAACTTGCTGCACACCCTAACAAAGAGTAGTCCCCGCTTGCCGCAACTAGAGAAAGCCCGCACACAGCAACGAAGACCCAATGAAGCCAAAAATAAATTTAAAAAAAAAAAAAAAAAGAAATGCAACTTGAAGTAAGCATGATAAGTTTCAGGTTCTGAGGTGTCCTATCACTAAAGGGAAGGCTCTGAATCTTTACCTCTCTGGAGATTTACAAGGTCAGAGAAGAAAAGAGAGGCTTGAGGCTGAAGCACGGACGATATGGTTCCTGCAAGTCCAATGGGACTCTTATGAGTCTAAGTCTAAAAACTTTAAGGACTGTACTATTTTTTCTGGGACAGAACTTGGGTCTTCAAGCTGGCAAGGCCAAGAATGAAAGAGTGTGGGGAGGGAGAGGGAGGAAGGAAAGATAAATGTAAGAACTAAGATGGTTTTCCAGAGATGAGTGTGGGATGTTTGCCAAACAACCAACACTGCTCTTGACTCAAGACGGTGCTAGCAGTTTTATGAGCAATGGCTTCATTTCCCTCTAAAATTACACAAGTGGCATTTCTTGGTGTGATTTTATAGAGATCATATTATGGTGGTTGTTTTCTCTAAGGGGACCCAAATTAGGGATGGGTTAGGATGGCTTCAGGAGACTTCTCTTAGGCGTAGGTGCTGGACTCATCTCTCCGCACCTAACCGGGACCCCGCTGTGTTCTGTAACGAGTCCTCTTCTTCTAAATGACTGTGGAAGGGACCAGGGCCAATGCTGCCTCACACCTTCCCTATCTCCCCGTGAGAGACCAAGAGATATGTTGGCTGCCACCAAAGGGAGGCAAAGGAGCCAAGTTCAGATAAACTTCTGATAAAGTGCCATAGCAAACCCCCTATCAGAAGGTAGGAAAGGTCACACAGTAAAAAAAAATAATAAGAAAATATAACTGCTTTCTTATGAGGAAAATATTATGAGTTCTTCCCCTTTTCAGCTTTTATGGAAGGAGATTCTGCCAGTTCCTTCAGAAAAAAATAAGAAAAAGTAGTTTTAAAATGAGATTATGCACCTTCAGGGTGCCATTAGGAAGTTTTACTGTACTGAGATGACATGAAAGCTCTGGAATTAATATCCCAGAGATGCTTCAAACCTGCAATAGCAATTATTGTACTACGTGTCCCTGGATAAATAATAGGGCCATTCAACTAATTAGCTTCAATGATTTCAGCTCCCTGTAAATTCTCTCTCACTCAGCTATAAAAATAATACTAGAAAAACTTTTGGTAAGAGAAACTTCTTTCAGGAAATGTTTTCTTTTCTTTTTTTCCCCCTTCAGTTTATGACGCACATTGTGTAAAGTAATTTTCATTCCTAATCACAAAGCTAGAAGGGTATATACAAAATTTGCACATTATTAATTGCTATTTGCTGCTACTGAACATACCGATTTAACTGTCTAATTCATGTGTCCCATGTAAGATACAAACACTTTGAGAAATTTCGTTTCTTGATACACAGTATAAGCAATCGGGTGTGCACGGACAGTTTGAACCCTAAGTGCACATTACATATTTGTATGATTAAAGATAAAAGCAAGAATTACGGGGCTTCCCTGGTGGCGCAGTGGTTGAGAGTCCGCCTGCCGATGCCGGGGACACGGGTTCGTGCCCCGGTCTGGGAAGACCCCACATGCCACAGAGCGGCTGGGCCGGTGAGCCATGGCCGCTGAGCCAGCGTGTCCGGAGCCTGTGCTCCGCAATGGGAGAGGCCCGCGTACCGCAAAAAAACAAAAAAACAAAAAAAAAAAGAAGGACAACTCTTAGCAAGAAAGGCAAAAAAAAAAAAAAAAAAAGGCAGCTCCCCTACTTTAAGAGATATGGGAACATATGTATATGTATAACTGATTCACTTTGTTATAAAGCAGAAACTAACACACCATTGTAAAGTAATTATACCCCAATAAAGATGTTAAAAAAAAAAAAAAAAAAAAAAGCAATGCCAAAGATCCGTATTGTAAGTATGGTTTAAATGTGAGAAGATCTATTAATAAAGTGTATCCTTTTAATAAAAAAAAAAAAAAAAAAAAAAAAAAGCAAGAATTACTTATATCCACATTTCATTATATTATCACTGTTATTTCAGACAATCTTGACAACATGCTAGCCTTCTGATGGTGCTCATGGAACATTAATTCATTTTTTCATATTTACTGAGTGCCTATATGTAAGACATAAAGTTCCTTCTGCACTTTTTCTTGGAAGAAAAGTAGATTTAAACTTGGTATCATACATCCTTAAAGTGACAAGAGTTCCCCTATTCTTCTGTCCACAAGAAATACCAGTAAATTCCATAAATTCAAAACAATAAGAATGTGAACTTCAATAATGCAAGCAACTAATTCTAACATCATCAGCAATTGTCTGAAAAATCTATGATACGACCTCAAGAGACCTAAATTTTCTTAAAGCTTCAGGTTATGTTTCATTTTGCTTGTTCCTTTGGGTAAGCAGTTGAGATTTCTTCTTTCCCTTTCATGGAAATTTCTATACACATTGAAATGAACCAGAAGCTCCTCCCGGGATGGTCTGGTACTCCCCCTTCAAGTGCTGAAAGTCATCATAGCAGAGGGACCTAGTGAGAGTCAGATGGTGATAAGCTTCGTCCTTGGTGAAGAAATGAAGAGGAAAAGAGTCTGAAACTTCTTCTTGGGCTTATCTTGTCTTTAATTAACAGAATATAATTAAAATTAAAGCCAGACAAAATGACTGGATCTTAAATCAGAATTATGTCTAACAGTAGAGACTGCAGTCATCTGTTTGTACTCATTAGAGGTGACCTACACTACTTTGTGGGTCTCCCATTTTGCTCCACTACTTATAGGCAAGTTCTTTTTAATTTCTTAGCTACATAAGAAAGGTTTTTCTTCTTTCCGTACCAATACTTACTAAATATATATATAAAGACAGATGTACTGAACATTAGGATGAAGAATACAGTAATAGATGAAAAAAATCATGACCATCCTCTGAAGCATTATGTAATTATTAAATTCAAAACAATTCCCCTAAAATTGATAATTATGTAATCTGGCAGAGACCAAACTTCCAGTCAAAAAGTTGAATATTAAAAATGTCCCTAGCTTAACCAAAATGTGGCCAGAGATTAAACTTTTTATTATACAACTATCCCATGTTATTCATACATTCTAGTCCCCCCCTTCTCAAAGTCTACACCCTAAGAGCTACCTGGAGGTTCGTGATATCAACCCCCATAATTTTTCCTTTGAAGAGATCTGCAGCCTCAGCTTATGAGAAATGCAGTCGGTTCACCCTAGGAGAATATCAGTCATAACGTTTGTTTTGGAAATCTATTTTACCCAATATTTCTCAATGAAATAAATTGTATAAATGAAATAAAACTGACACCGCAATATTTACTAAATCTCTACCATCTGCTCTCTGTTTAACACTCTTGACTACCACTGGTTTCCCCTTGTTCAGTTTAGCAGGCAAAAGAGCAAAGGAAAAAGGCTTCTGCAAAGAATGCATTTTAAAATCAATAAAAATAAGATTATAAAATAGTCAGGTTTAGCATGGTTTCCTCCTTACTTATTACTCCTATGCATTTGTCACTTCCTTCATACCCGTGTATATTCTTCAGTTTACCAAAATGTGTGTGTGTGTGTGTGTGTGTGTGTGTGTGTTAGGAGTTCATACATGAAACTAGGTCAAGAAAGTCCAGAGAGTAGAGGAAGAGAGAAAAATTCAACTAAATCAATCTCATATAAACAATGGTCTGATATTACATGATGAAAATGAAAATAAAAACTGTGAAAATAATTAACGTTCACAGTTGAAAATGACTATCAATGAGAACTGAATATTTAAAGATGAAGACACTTAGCAAAAAGAATAAAATTTTCAATATCAATTGTACACATAAAAGGAAATAAAAATATTTCAAAGTCCCATAACAGTGTATTTTTCTTTCAGTCTGTGGCATTATACAGTCATACATTTTTTGCATTGACAATGAAGGCAACTAGACCTCCACCAGCATCCCAGGGCTCCTACTTTTCAGGACAGCTGTAAGGCAGTGTTCTCAAAGCCTCATGAAGAGAAACTCCCCTGTACTCTTTGGAGACGCTTTGATTCATGGAAGAGCAGGACTGATCTGAGCAGTTCTCGGTGCTCAGAACGTCTTCTAAAGGACAATGCCTCTGATACAAGGGAAGGAGGGTAAAAATGGGACAGGAGGCTCTGAAGTCTCCTCTGGCAATTGAAGATGGGGAAGGAAGGAGCCAAGCTATAAATAAAAAACATTTCTAGAAATGGTATGTGGTTGATGCATTATTAATGATTGTGAAATAAATCTCAATACAGAAAGGAGAGTGGCCACATCTCAAGATGGAATAGAGCCAGTATCACAAGACACTTGGTCCAAACACTGCTGGTACTCTTATGATTTAAGAAGGATTCAAAATACTCCCTAAAGTCAAAGAGAGTTTTAGTAAGTGTTCATAAGTCTACTTGATTAAGCACAGGGATGATAGTAAAGAACTGATATGCAATAAAGGGATGAAAAAACACTGAATGCTATTTTGATAATCTCAATTTTTTAAAGCTACCAACAACTGTATGAAAACCTAGCATATTGCAGTTTAAAAAATATTTTATTGTTTTTAAAAATCTCTATCTTAAAACATTTTAAAACAAGTCTCATTGCCTACTGAATTTGGAAAGTATCGTAGCTTGTTGCAGGTCATAGAACTCAAGGATTCCTGACTTAACATTCCCTGTTTTAACCACTAGCTGTACTTTCTGTTAACACATTCTGGGGCTCAAAACTGTTTGCCTTTTCGTATTTACTTGCACTTGCAAATATGTATCCAAACAGTAGCTAGACATTTTTGTACAAACAAAAATCTTATATGTAGAGTTATATAAGAAGTTACCATAATTAGAGCAGTAATGCAGATATGGGTAAAGATGATGAAAACAGATCACAGATGGTCACAAACTTAAGATTTATAACTTCAAAATGTAGTTTCATTTAGATGGACATATTTGTGGTACATCCATGGACATTCATAACATTTGTTGGGAAGTCATGAGGGAGGGAGAGGAGTAGTAGGTTAATATACTCTTTTTCTTTTCTTTTCTTTTCTTTTCTTTTCTTTTTTTTTTTTTTTTGCTATCTAGATGGGAGATTTAGTCCTGCTGCCTGAATTTGAGGGTCTCTACACTGCTCATCTGAACAATCAATTTTTACTGCTGTAGAAGATAATAATGGTAATAACACTACAGAAGAAAACTACCATGACCCATAACTGTAACTTATTACAGTCTTTTTTAAAATAACTGTAGTGCATGAAGCTTCTTCATTTCTTGAAGCAGAAAAGGAGCTGACAGTTGGAGCCTCTGAGGCTGTCTATATATCCTGAATGTGTGCAAGAGGCTGATGTGCTCACAAAGGAAGGGCTGCTTTGGGTGTGGGCTCCGTGGATGAGAAAAGTGACCCAACACCAGAAATTTGCTGACGATAGTCACCTTCTGGTCTGCCTATCTTCTTACACCAAGTGCCAGCAAAAAGCTCTGTCAGAGTGACATGCTAGTGCTTTATCATCCTACACCAAGAAAGCCAGGATTCTTGGCCAGTTAGAGTGATGCTCTAATGCAGTAACTCATCGGTATTCCCACCAGGACTGTCTTCTATGGTGCTTTTGATACTGAAATTTCAAAGATCTCTGTTCCCCCGAGTAAAAACCATAAACAAAATCTCCTATAAAGCCCAATATCTTCTTCTATTGCATTTATCAGAAAGGATGCAAAATATAAAGCTTTATTTCATCCTAGTGCGCTGATTTCCGCATGCTTAACAAGAACTCACCTGGTTTCTATATTAGGTGAAAGAATTGCCCTTGTAAGACAAATTATATTCCAGACACTTTCAAACGAAGTGGATTCACCAAGCACACCGTTTATCTTCAGGTCTGGAAGCCTTCCTTAAAGCATGACTTTGCAACAAAGGAGTTTTAATGCCACTCCACTCTGTAATGCACTGCATACTAACAAGATTTATACACATTACTGGTGCCGTTAAGGAAACTTGAATGACTTGCAGTTTCTCTAGATGAGATTAAAAAAAAGTCTTAAAAAGGGTGCGCAGCATACAAATGAAATCAGATTACATTAGAAGTTGTTTAAAAGTACAAGCATAATACGGCTTGTGTACCAGCCAGGGAACACACAGCAAAGATTTGTTTTACTTCTCTTAGACAGCCATTCTACAGTCACTGAACATAAATAACCATAAAGTTACAGCTGCTTTTAAAATGTCACTTAGGGACAAACTGTATAGATGGGAAATTAGATAGTATGGAATGGTTTCAGAAAAGGACTAGCCCTATCCTCAATAGCCAGCTCTGCATTCATGAGAAATCATAAAATATTCCTCATCACTAACCCATATGCTTTCACATGTAGATACATACATCTACAATGTGATCCAAATGATTTCTCAGAGTAAGAGTGATTAACTAACACTTTCCAAAATATTCGTAAAATTGAGTCTAGTTACGTAGTATGAAAATTGAGAAAAATGAGGTAGGTGAAATTTGGGAGATAATTAAAAATTTAGGCTAAAATGGGAGATTCTACAGAGCATGCTGCAGAAATGACTCAAGCTAGGGTTTCCAGTTAAATACACTAAGGACAAGGCAATATACTTTTAGTAGGCTGAATAAAATGCAGAATAACCTGCATTAAAAGAGCACATAACAGTGTCAAACCTTTAAGCTTCCATCCAGAGGATTTGCAATAAAATGAAATCATTAGGCAAAGAGTGGTCACTGCTATGATGAGAAGAAAAAATAACTCAAAATTCTCATATCTGTTATTATATTAGAAGAGTCCACTTTCTTCTCTACATAATAACATTGGGCATTAAAGAGCCATTATGCATACCTTATTATTATTTACGAAATTACAAGTACACATTGTGTCTGATAACTCATCTCTCTGTATTAAATAGGAACATACATTTTTTAAAATGTCTGTCTTTTACAATGTGCTAGGTAACAGCTTTCCATAGCATAATCATGAAGGCATTATATAATGTGCTTTATAAGAAGTTATTAAAGCTTATGACTACAGCAACATAAACCTAATATAAATATGAATAAAGCATTTAGGAATGGTATTTTCACTCAGACTGCTACCTATATAATTTGTAGCGATACAATTATCATAGAAGACATACCACATTTACAGAAAAAGCCGTTTCCATGAACATTAGTAAAAATCTTATAACGTAGCTATTTTTTTTTTTAGCAATTTCACAAAACCCATGCCTTTAAAAACATGAGAAGAATCCACAATGCCACCTACAGCATTCTTGACGGTAATCTTGTCTTGCAGGAAAAAATCAGCCTTATTTGAAAAGCCAGGTGCATGTAAATTTCCAAACTGCAAGTAGGTGGCAGTGGAGATATTTCTGGATGATTTTTCTCAGTTGGAAATGTAAAAGGAGGAAAAAAACCTCTTTAAAAACAAGTTACAAGCATACTAAAATAAATAATGTCCTGAAATGTAACCTTCCATAGCAGATCACTGTTAAGAGCTAATAAAATATTTGTCTTTAGGGACCCAAATCTTACCAATCTATTAATGAAGACATTTGTAGCATGGAGAGTGAGCAGCACGGATGACGAAATTAGGAAAAAATGGAAAGAGAGAAGGGGTGGACAACTGTCTTCCACAAATCTCTGAGTAAGAATTAGGAATTTAATGTGTACAAAAGACTCCAAGGTTTGCAGCATGAAATATATAAATTTAAAACTAGTAAGTTAGCAACTTAAGCCATTAAGAAATCTCCCGTTTGAATGTAAATTCAAGAGGAAGGCTAATGAGTTCATTAGGCTCTGGTCTTTAATGAAGAATATCAATTGAGTCCATCAAAAAACTGTTTACGACAAGAGGCTATTAAACAATGTAGACATATTTAAAGTGTGCTGAACTCTAAACAAACACCAGAAACATTAGAATAAAACCACCTGAATTGTCTTTCAAGGTTAATGAGTAGGCACTTAGATTCATTCTGTTCTCAGGTTTACCTGCAAAGACAAGCAGGGTCATTAAGTTGTATTACCAATTCAATCTAATTGCTTTGACTTGTGGAGATCATATTAGAAAGTGGAAAGTGCCCAAGAATAAACTCTGGAGATGTGCGTGTGTGTGTGTGTGTGTGTGCGTGTGCACGTGTGTATGTGTGTGTGTGAATATCGATGGACAGAAACAGGTAAATGGATTGTTAAAGGAAAAAAGAAACTTAATGATGTTATTTATATCAGAATCACAATGTGAAAAGAAAGGAAAGTAATCTTCCAGATCAAAGCTTTTTCACACCATGGTTATCTCAAATCAGCTTTTCTCCTTGCCTTAATTGGTTAACCACGCAGTTAACAAAGGCAACCAAGAAGTCAAGGGATGCAAGAAACCTGGTGAAAACAAATGTCACATTCTCAATACTACTGTTGCCCCTGCCTGGAACATTCTTCTATTCATCTTTTAGGATTCAATTCAAAATCCACCTACTCCAAAGTGCCTTTCAGAATCCCCCATGTGGAATTAATCTCTCTGACGCCTACAGTATGTCTTTTTAAACTTCTATTATAGCAATGATCTCATTCCAGTATTAGAATTATTACATTTGTGTTTGGGTCTGGATGACCCCCAAGTTTGCAAGTCTCAGGAGGGCAGGGGTCATTCCTTGAAAATTTTTGGTGCCATGCTCTCCAAGGAGAGAATGCTTCACGTGTGTTTATCTGAACTAATGGAAAGGATTACTTAAAACCATCTCTTAAAATATGACCTGTTTCAAAGCTGCGGATAGTGAGAATTCTGTGTTCTTCTGACCAAGAGAAGGGTGGCTTGCTCTGAATAGATCCTTATAAAGCTGAAGAAGAAATGCGGCACCAAGCTGTACCCTCTTCTTATATACAAAGGAGTTCTAGGCAGTGCAGGCGTGAGAATCATTGATGCCCTGGCCTCATAGGAACTGTAGGGGGTGCTTTACAGCTCAGGATCCTGGTGGAGGATGTGCTCAGACTGTGTGATGGGAGGAGCCTACAGAAAACCTAGTCATTCTTTTGGTAACCTTTTCAATGTAAGCAGCAGGGGGTGTAAGTCAGGTCTTGCAGCAGTGATCAGAGGCCTGGAGTTGAGGGTAGGGTGGGTGGGTGGGGGGATATGAAAACTCTAAATTCAAAGGACGGTCTGAACCCAGACTTCTCAGATTAAGGGAGAAAGTTCTGAATTAATAGGGTGTGTTACTTAGATTTGCATCGTCAAAAGAGGTTTGGGGGGCTTCCCTGGTGGCGCAGTGCTTGGGGGTCCGCCTGCCGATGCAGGGTACACGGGTTCGTTCCCCGGTCCGGGAGGATCCCGCATGCCGCGGAGCGGCTGGGCCCGTGAGCCATGGCCGCTGAGCCTGCGCGTCCGGAGCCTGTGCTCCGCAACGGGAGAGGCCACAACAGTGAGAGGTCCACATACAGAAAAAAAAAAAAAAAAAAAAAAAAAGAATGATAGAAAACTCTAGGAACACAGCTTCAGAATAAAAACTGCACACATTTTTTGGCTGGAAAACTGCAGTTTTGGATTACCTCAATCCATAAAATTTTGTCATGCACTGAATTGGGCAATAGTGACATTGGATTTTAGTTTATTTTATTATAAAGTATTATAGTATATTTCTGTTTGATGAGTAAAGATTTGAACAATTAAAAGAAACAAGTATATTGTAATATAATTGCATGAAGATTTCATTTTCCTATTCTATTGTACACTTAAAATTTCTTACCCTGTTTTTTTTTTTTGTTTTTTTTTTTTGTTTGTTTTTGCGGTACGCGGGCCTCTCACTGTTGTGGCCTCTCCCGTTGCGCAGCACAGGCTCCGGATGCCCAGGCTCAGCGGTCATGGCTCACGGGCCCAGCCGCTTCGCGGCGTGTGGGATCTTCCCGGACCGGGGCACGAACCCGTATCCCCTGCATCGGCAGGCGGACTCTCAACCACTGCGCCACCAGGGAAGCCCTCTTACCCTGTTTTAAGAAAAGCCCATAAAACAGTTTTTGTGAACATATGTTTTATGGGTCAATGCCAAAATAAGAGTGGTAAATCCCTCAATCACAGACATAATCTTTAAAAGATGACAATTATGCAGCCTGTGGATTTTCAATATTTAGATATTTCATTGCCCACAAACACTTCTTTTAGAAAATGGGCAGATAAAAGAAGAAGAAGAAATGAAACTCAAACTTGATGATTTGGATACTTCTAAGATCACTTGAAATGTGCGGGCAAGGAAAAATGTTAAAGTGAAAAGATAATCAAGAATTGGTATTAAGGGGACTTCCCTGGTGGTGCAGTGGTTAAGAATCCACCTGCCAATGCAGGGGACATGGGTTCGATCCCTGGTCTGGGAAAATCCCACATGCCGTGGAGCAACTAAGCCCGTGTGCCACAACTACTGAGGCTGTGAGCCACAACTACTGAAGCCTGTGCGTCTAGAGCCCATGCTCCGCAACAAGAGAAGCCACCGCAATGAGAAGCCTGCGCACCACAACGAAGAGTAGCCCCCGCTCTCCGCAACTAGAGAAAGCCCGTGCACAGCAACGAAGACCCAACACAGCCAAAAATAAATAAATAAAAATAAATAAATTTTAAAAAGAATTGGTATTAAGTAAAATTAACTAAAGAAAAGCTTTCATTTTAAAACAATATTCCATGTTCAATTTTTTCTAATTCCTTTAAAAAAGTTTTGGTAAATGAATTGTGGCCAGGATGTTTCAAACTAATGCAGTAAATAGATTTTCATTTCCAAAACTTACCTACTTAAAAGCATTTAAATTTTATTTAATATTGACTTTTAGATTGATTCTTCAGGAAAGTAAGATCTTGTCATTAACTACCAGCAGGTGGTGGTATTCACAAATAGGGTATAAGAAATACTGGAAGGGCTATGAATATAACCAATATGTGGTTCAGATTTATGGATTATGGATTTTAAAACATTTTTAATGGAGTTGTCAGCACTCGGAAACCACTTCCATTCCCATCTGTTCAATATGAATGTGGAAACTTGGAAGTTACCTTAAAATATGTGCCCGTAGAAGGTTTCACATTAAGAACAACAGATTTCTTCATAAAAGAGAAAGTATTTTCTGTTTTTAAATATTTAAAATTTCTACACAACAATGCACTTCAAACAAACACAAATATTCAGACTCTTCCAATATTTTGGGAATGTCCAGGTTTAGAATCTGGTCTATTGTCTGTTCAGGGCAGACGTGTATCAAGAAGGACCACTAACTGTATACTTCAGCCAAACTAACCTGAGCCAATGCTGAATGGCAGGCACTGTGTATACACAGTTGCTAGGGAGAAAATATGTACGTTCTTGTCTCCAAAAATAGAACTCCCAGGTTTCAGAGGATACAGAAGCAACAAGAGGCGGTGAACTGCAGTCGAGTCAACAGCTTCAGGGGCTTTAGGAACAGGCTGAAATTATTTGGTTTTGACCGCCAGATGACCTCCATTGCTGCCCAGTCTGATGGACAGTCGGACCATTAGTTCTTTTAACACACATTCTTTTCCTGAAACACAGACACCACTCTGCATTCGCACAGAGTAAGAGAGGAGAGCAAACGAGAGCATCTGAAAGGGAAAGACAGAGATGTACATCCACAGAGAACCTTCTAAACCAGCCATGACCCTTTCACTGGCCTAAGCCTGGGGCTAGAGGAATTCATTCCGAGCAAAGAGACATCAGATCATTTTCCAGAAAAACACAACTTAAAAATCGGACTCTAGACTACAATTAGGCAAGATTACATCTAATATGTGTCTAAAACAAAGACATGGGAATGCTTAAAATTGACTTTTTGGTATTTTCTAAAGCAATTTCATTTCTACCTTGAAAATCCACACTACTACTTTTTTAATATACAGATCAGACATGAAAGTCTTACTATGTCCCCCCTAATGTTAGTTCAGGCTTAATGCAATATCATTTTCCACTATATGCTACCTAGTTCTTTGTAATCCATTTAATGAGTATAATTCCCAGGCCACATCACTGTGGTGTATGAGATTCAAAATACATTTTATTTGCTTTTTTGGGGGGTATGCATGTGTTTTGATGTGTGCGAATAAGAAATAACTTTTGATCTTATTATTCTTGCAGAACAAATCAGGAGCTAAGCTTTGCTCTCAAACAACCTATTAATCCAAAGCAAAACTGCAAAGCACAAAGATTGTATTCCAAAGAGACCCATCAAAGATACTGAACTTTGCCAGGAAGTGGGGGGAGAGAAAAGAGTTTAAAAAAAAGGAAATTTAGGTGGAGGGCAAAATTCTTTATAGATGAATCTTTTTATCTTTAAATAAAGCAAAGTTTAACCTCACATTTAATCAGATTTAGGAAACACACACACACACACACACACACACACACACACACACACACGCGCACACACAAATAAGTCCTCTATCTCCATTTTCTTGTGGCTTGGCTGACAGAATGGCGCTTGTCCCCAGCCTCTTCTGATTTTCCTTTTGGGATAAGTGATGAGCTATGCTGCAGTAAACGAGGAAACATCTGTTTGACTTTCTGAAGCTGGCATGGGGAGCTGAAGTCTGAATCACAAATGCCACTTTCACAAACAGGTCTCCCACAGGAACCCTAATAAAAACATGACTCTACTGGGGTGAACCATGGCTCCGGTGAGTGATGGGGAAAGCTGCTCTCCTCTCCAGCTATTTGAAACATACATGCTCTTTATAGGATTTGTCTGTGGTGGGATTTAATGGATCCCAATCTGTTAAAGGGAAAAAGGACCTGGATCCAGTATCCAGTTTTAATTTGGAAAGTTAGTTCACATTGAAGCCCCAAAGACTCTAAAATGAAGTTTGCTTCTAACAAAGTGGGAGTTTTTTCTTAGCAAGAAACCTATGAAACTGTGGAGTGTGGTTACTGTTTATTCAGAAAAGGCACACAAAACCTCACGTTATTTTTTAAGCATATTGACATGGTAGTTAAAAAAAACTCAGCACACTTTTCCCATTTTATTTAATTCTAGTGTTGTTGCCGTTAGCAGTGTGAATTACTTAGGAGCAGCAGCACTCTGGCTACAGGTGTGTCTAGCTCACTTGGACTATAACCTTTTCACTTTTTTTTCTCAAGCTAGGGAGTTGCATCTGCCCACAGGCAAACTCCTGTGGCAGGCGGGACATGCTGCTGGCCATACTCCCAAATGCCTCTTCCGTTCGAATCTTACCATCTGCACATATTTTTAGATTGTCCAAGTTTCCAGTTAAACTTATTTTTTTAAAAACCTCTTTTCTTTAGTTTAGTGATTTTCCTCTTTATGAAAAATGACTGCTTGCTGTTCGATTCCTCTCTTGGGATATTTACTTATCTCTCTGTTGAACAGGGCTCCCATTTCCTTGTTAGCACTTGATTTGGCTGACATCATAGTGGGATTATTAACCTGTGAGTGAGCTGGAAATATTTTAGGGACAATCTTAAAACAGCAAAACCGAAGACAAAACCAACCTGGTCTAGTCAACCGAAGTATTTATCAAAAATAATAGATTTTGTAAGATATAATCGGATAGGTCTTAATGTAAATGTTAGACTGATGCAAACATCATGCTGCAGGCATATTTCTATTTAGCTTTCAAAGGCAGAGAGCATTTGCGTCAGAAAGGAGTTTCTTTATTATTTAAAGGTAGGTTCCACATCAGAACAGTGGGTGGTTGTTGCTTATGCATGTACATCAATAAATATAGTATTTAAACTGTTAGTGCAAGAAATCAGGTCTGTAACTGGAAATCAACTAAACTTTTAAAATTCTGGTTTCTTTTTTTTCTTTCTCTTTTTAAATTCAAGAATAATATTTCTACCTTATAATTACTAGAGAGAATTCTTAAGTGGGTGAAGTGGAAATGTTCAAATACACATGAAATTGTCTTTCTTCTGTGAATATGACTAACACTAAACATATGATGCTTTCCCTGCTTTGCTCTAAGGAAAGAACATAGCAGATGACAGAATTAGCACCTTGAATATTATTTTACCATGAAAAAAAAGTAATGAAGAGCAATCAAATAATTATTTTTCTCAAATTTGTTTTCTACCTCTCTCCCCATACTCAGGGCCCTGAATGTGCCTATAACATCTAGGATCTTCTTTAGTTAAAATTTCAACTTTAAAAATTTGAACACTAATAAGAATTCCCTAGGATGAAATGAAATTAAGACATAAAGTAGATATATAAGATATTAGGTCTTAGAAAAAACAAAATTAGATACTTCTCAACATATGCAATTTAACCTAAACAATACCTCAATTTTACTTAGTTTTTACAATCAGAAAATAACTTGAGCATAAGAAACAGTAGTTGGAGAATTCTTCCAAAATCAATTTTAATTAAACACACACACACTTTGATGTTGAACATGCTCATTTAATCAACGATTTTGACTCTAAGTTGACATGGTCAGCATTTACACTTAGAATTACCACTTGGTACTAATAGGCATTCTGTATATGAGTCCTTAAGGTTGACACTCAAATTATTACTCTATATTAATCATTAATAACTTAGAAGATGATAATTTTCTAAACTTTGCTTATTTTTCTAAAGGATGGGTATAAACACTGGCTTAGCTTCATTTGCTATTATTAAAATGATTTGTAATTAATTTAATATCAATTAATTTAATACTAGACTGCTTACAAAATTATTTGCTCTATTTCTATCCTTTTCCCATTTGGTCTTAAGTACCAAACCATGGGAGACATTTAGGAACTCCCTTAGGGAGGGTAATAATGGAAACAAGGGCAGGGAGGACTGACAAAATAGATATTGACAGATTAAACGGAGGGAAGGGAGAGGTGGAAAGGCACACCATTTCCTGAGTAATCACACAGAGACCCTTTATATGTATACTTACATTAATACCTCAGGTATGTATTATTATGCCCATTGTATAGATGAGAAAGCTTAAGATCAGAGAATTTAAATGACTTCCCTGAGATCATACAGGTAGTTAAAGTAATAATCATTCCAGGATTTGGAATGCTTTACAAAATGAATCTCTAAAATCCTCGAAAGACAGACATTACTCTCTAGTGTTTCAAAAAAGAAAACTTGAAGAGATCTACTATAATAAGCCAATTATAAAAATGGGAAGAGAATGAAAAGTATTTCAGTCCTGGATAGACTTTAGCTATTAACCTAATGATTAGTAGCTAAAGCTCATAACGACAGATTGAAATAATAAGATGACAAAGGACTACTTCAAAAAACCAACAAAACCTATATTACAAAGGTGCTTAATAGTAGAAGGCTCTAAGTGTCACAGTTTTCTAATATATGCACTTTACATGAAAATATACAATCCCTGCCTTACAAACCCCTGAAACTACATAAAATGTATATCCATTGCCACCACTGCGACAGGGAGCCTCTGTGGAAAATACTTAGGAGACTGAAAATAATTTGTTGATACAAAGGGGAGAGATTCAAGTCAAATTTTAAGTTTAATGCTATACGGGCTAAAACCAGAATAAGATTTTTAAGGCACTTGATAAAAATAATTCTAAAATTTATAGGAAAAATAAAAAAGGGGAAATAGCATTTTGAAATTTTGAAAAAGGAAAGCAATGACTGACACGAATAATTATTACAACATTACAGAGCTCCAGTAAGTCCTATGACTGGTGCAAAAATACTCAGAACAATACAACAGAATAAAGATCTTTTAGATATAATAAATTAATATATGATAAGGCACACAAGTAAAAGAAGGTGATTCAATAAATGATTTTGAGAAAGTAGCAATTTAGAATGAAACGAATTTAGATTCTTATCTTACACTAGATATCAAAATAAGTTCCACCTGAATGAAATATAAATATATAGAAGTCAAATTATAGAAAACTAAAAGAGAACAGAAGGTTTAACAAATCTCTGGAGAAAAAGCATATATCCTAAGTTAGAAGTGACAAAATAAGTAAATAAATATTACCAGGTTAAAAAACAAAACAAAAAATAACTTCTGTGTGTAACAACTCTCAATCTATAACAGGACTAGAGAATGTTGCATAAATGGGAAGAGCTTCAGGAAGATGACCCTGAGGGATATACATGCCCAGGCAGGGTTAATCTGCTATGGGGTCATATTCTTGTCCAAAATTACCTTAACCCACACTGTCCAAATTATTGTGCTTCATTGTTCGTCTGCCTTGAATATCATTTTGAGATTCATTTATATTTTGAGAAAATAAATATGTTTTGAAGGATAATGGAGATACTAATCCCTCACAAATTAATTTAATCAGCTCAGCTCCTACCTCTAGGAGATAAACCACACTAAGATAAAGTTTTGAGGGGTAGGGAGGGAAGGTAAGTGATTTGGGAGTTACTAATGCTTTGTATTACTAAAAAAAATGTTACTGTATTTTCTGAGCCCTAAAATAATAGAAACATACAGTAAATATTTAAACCATATAGAAAATATAAATAAATAAAAATCACCATTTGTGACTTTTCTTTCAGATATCTCCTTTGCATATATGCATGTGCTCACACATATACATGAAATCTTAGCAAAATCAAATTGTTCTTTACATGATGTTTTATAACATGCTTTTTCACCTTCTCAAACGTCATGACTATTTTTCCAAAACAAGTAGACTGTTATCATTGTGTTTAATGATCACATTCTATCCATAATTTGGATACATCATAACTTATTTAACAAATTCCCACTGATGGACACTTAGGTTGTTTCCAATTTTTCACTATACTGTAATGATCAAGGCAGCGAGGATAAAGTATAGCAGGTTTGTTCAATTTTGATTGTTACCTACTATTTAAGAGTAGCTCAGAATTCTGTGGTACCAACTGCACTCCCTCAAGCCAGCCAACCTACTCGGAATAGAGCTTCTGTTTGTTTCTACCTCACTTTAGAACCATTTCACTTTCTTGCCTATTCAGTCAGGACCCCAGGGTCAACCACCTTAATCCTTTGTCTCCTTGAGATCTATCACACTTACTGTGCCATTCCCAGCCTCTTGCAACAATCTGAACATTTGCTTTTCTACTCCTCTTGGGCCACAAAAGCACGTCGGAAAGAAACAGAATAATTTAGGTGACTGACATCTTTAAATTTGTTTATGATTTCAACCTCAGTTAGGTTCTTAGTGTTGTTCTTCAGGAATCCTTTAATTCATTTAAAAAAAAATATATTTACTGGAGTATAATTGCTTTACAATGGTGTGTTAGTTTCTGCTTTACATTTTTATTAGGTTCTATTTCTTGTTTCCCACAGGAGCTGTGCCAAACTTTTTTTTTTTTTTTTGCGGTACGCGGGCCTCTCGCTGTTGTGGCCTCTCCCGTTGCGGAGCACAGGCTCTGGACGCGCAGGCTGAGCAGCCATGGCTCATGGGCCCAGCCACTCCGCGGCATGAGGGATCTTCCTGGACCGGGGCACGAACCCGTGTCCCCTGCATCGGCAGGCGGACTCTCAACCACTGCGCCACCAGGGAAGCCCCTGTGCCAAACTTTTAACACTCTTTAGCTCCAACTTCATCTCCAATTCTGTATTAGCTCTATTACTGATTCTTAAATTTTACTATACAAAACTTTCACCTGTGGCTTAATAATGCACTTTCAGGGGCCCTGCCCTCTGCTATTCTGATTCACTAAGTGTAGTGTAGGCCTGAGGAATCTCCATGTTCAATACAAACTCCGATGATTTTAATCTTCATCTTACCTCTTGCAGTCTTGTCTTCAAAGAAGAGGTTCAACCTCCTTCCAATGCTACCTGTTCCACCTTGCTACAATTTCTATCACCTCCCGTCTTCGCCAAGATAATACTCCATCATTTATTCCTCTGCTATCTAACATTTTCAACCTCTCCTCCTCCACTAGTTCTTCTGCTTGCAAAGGCTGTTTTTCTCTAGAGAAAAAGCCTTCTTTTAACCATAAATCCCTTGCTGCTGCTTTATCCCTTATCATATCACTAAACTTTCAGTTTAAACAGTCTATATGCTTCCACTTGTCATCTCCCATTATTTCCTTAACCATAGGATTTTGGCTCCTACTGAAAAGCTACTCTAAATCTCTTCTTTCAAAGTACCCAATGACCCACCAATTGCCCATCTCAATGACTTCTTCTCAGTACATATTCTGTCTAATCTTTATGTAATTTGAGATATTTCTGACCCCCTCCTTGAAATTATTTCCTCTAAGGGTTCTCCTAACTCTCTGATATCTTTTTAGGGCATCCTTGCTATCACCTCTGTCTGCTTCTTCATGTATTGGCATCTCCCAGAGTATTATCTCTGGTCCTCTTGTCTTTTCCTCTGTAGTTTCTCCCAGGGTGATCTACCTCTTGGGCTTTAACTTTTAGCTTTAATACAAGAGAAATACAGGTTTTAATAAAACTTGTCTCCATCTCTGAAAAGTCTTTCATTTAAAGTTCTGAACCTATAGTTTGAATTTCCCAGTTGCATAACTCCTGGAACTTGAATGATGAGTTTGCTTTTGGACATTGTTTGGTCATGGCTATTAGCTGCAAGGCAGAAGGTGACTCAAGCTTGGAATCAGGGGAGCACCCAAGGGCCAGGGGACAGAAACCACAACCCACAATGCACCAATTATAGTTGCTGCTGCTGCTGCTGCTGCTGCTTTGAATATGACCGCCAGATGTCCTCACATCTTCGTATCTCTTGATCAAGATTCAAAGTCTTCAAATAGGAGTGTTCATTTGGTCAAACCCAAATGAGGCGATTGAACCCTGACAACACCAGATTTTGTTGAAGAAAAATTTGGAAGTGTAAGAGGATCACTCTTACTAATGCCACACATAATAGGTGGTAACACAAAAAGGGATGAGTGTTCATAGGAAAGGTGAAGAGTTGATTGCAGATGGCCAAACAACGAAACATGCCCACAACAAAATACTAAGGTTGACTGGTTCCCCAATGTCTTACAAAATAAAGTCTAAACTATTAACAGGAGGTGATGGGAGTGGATTAAGAGAAGAGGAATATTCATATTTTTCACAACTAACCCTAATCTACCTCCCCAGCCATTCTCCCTATATATTCTCCAACATGCCAAGTATTTTCATACAACTTGCCTTTGTTTCCTCATATTTTTTCATTCCAAGGTATCCCTACTTTCCTTCTTTATTTGGTTAAACCTTAATCATCCTTCAAGATTCAGCTAAATGTCACCTCCTCTGTGAAGTCTTCCCTGATTCCCTTGAGCAGAATTAATTTATTTTGTTCTCCCTCCACTTAGCACCTTGCTGAAAACACGAATATATCTCAGTGATTAGGGTTAGCTGTACACATCTGTTTTCCACTGGATTATTAGTTCCTTGAAGGCAGGGACTGGGTCTTATTCATCTTTATATCTTCAGAGTCTACATCAGTAAGCACATTTTAAGGAAGAATTAGGAAGCAGAAGAGGGGATGTTGCTATAATGATGAGGTCTTCTAACTTATGGTTTACATTTTTCAGCTTAATATCTTTTGTTCCATACACTGTACTTTCCTAATAATTTCAAATGAAAGAGTCTATAGAGTTCTAGGTCAACTTTACCCTGGGTCACGTAACTTTTCTTATTTCTTATTCTTTAACCAAAGGAAGCAGAGAATAATGTTCCCATTGCTCTTCACAACTGAGGTGTCATCAGTACTTTCAGAGGTCTTACAAGCAATTCAATTTTGCTTAATTGACAAATGTTTCTTTCAGAAGCACAGATTCAGTTAGTTGCATGCATTTCTCTGTATCTTAGATACTGAGCTTAAAACTAAGAACATTAAAATATCTTATGCAATAAGTGCATTGAGATCTTTTTATTTTACTTTATTTTAATTAATTAATTAATTAATTTTACAACTTTATTGGAGTATAATTGCTTTACAATGGTGTGTTAGTTTCTGCTTTATAACAAAATGAATCAGTTATATATATACATATGTTCCCATGTCTCTTTCCTCTTGTGTCTCCCTCCCTCCCACCCTCCCTATCCTACCCCTCTAGGTGGTCACAAAGCACCGAGCTGATCTCCCTGTGCTATGCGGCTGCTTCCCACTAGCTATCTATTTTACGTTTGGTAGTGTATGTATGTCCATGCCACTCTCTCGCTTTGTCACAGCTTACCCTTCCCCCTCGCCATATCCTCAAGTCCATTCTCTAGTAGGTCTGTGTCTTTATTCCTGTCTTACCCCTAGGTTCTTCATGACATTTTTTTCCCTTAAATTCCATATATATGTGTTAGCATACGGTATTTGTCTTTCTGTTTCTGACTTACTTCACTCTGTATGACAGACTCTAGGTCCATCCACCGTGCATTGAGATCTTTATGTGAGAGACTTTAGACATGATATTATCTCTAGCAAATAGTGTCTGTGGTTATGAATCAGCTTCCTTACAGTAAAAATGCTTCTATGAAATGTCTGTAAAATAATATGGTCAATAAGCATCATAGGCATAAAAGGAAATTTAAGTTTCTTTTTAAAGAATATCTCTTTCACATTACAGAAATTATCTCAGTTGCATAATATATTTTTCAAAAATTAATTAAGAGAATGCTTTTGGTTACCCAAAAGTTTAGAAAATAAAATACAATCAGAAACCAAATTTTAAAGGAAACTCTTATTTAAATTTATCAAATGGACATTCAGTAGCAGTTGAGTATTAAAGTTGTACTCCTAGAAAACTAGATATTTCACGGCTAACCTGTGCTTTAGGCAGACCCCAAAACCTTAAAGTGACAGACCTTCTGTCATTTGTGGGTAGTCCAATTCCTCTGTACTGAAATTAAATATTAAAGAAGGTCTGATTTATATAAGTATATGGTGCATTCCTTGAAGAAGACAGTTAACAAGACTCAAAATCTGAAGATGTTGAGTTGATTTCCTTTTAGGTTGATTCTGACCGTATTCTACAACCAACAGCTTTTTTGATTTTCCAGTTCCTGGGATATATTTCAAGAAGATGAAAATTTGAGGATTTGGACTGACCACTCAAAACAAGTGGAAAGGTTTTAACAAAGATGATAGAAAAGTACTCTTCATGAACAAAAGGAAATGCTTCATCAGCTTTATTTGTTCTGAGAGAAATTATCAATAGCTAGTGCTGGTTATATTACCTCAATGATGTGGGAAACTATTAAGCACCCTCTACAACATCTAAAGGACAATTATTCTTTGGGTTTGTATTATATTCCTGAAATACTTTCTAGCACAAAGAATCTAACTTAAAATTACACACACACACACACACACACACACACACACACACACTCCTATTTATCCTCCCAGACATAATATAGTCACTCTCATTACACAGCTTTCTCTGATGTGCCAAACACAACGCTAATCACTCTCTCTGCTCTATTACATTTTACCATTTTAAATCATTTTATTGTATCTCTATCCCACATTAGGCATTGAGCCCATCCTAGGCTGGGACCCTTTTCCTTTTGTATTCTCAGCACCTGCACTATGCCTGACACACTAGATGCTCAATAAATGTTAGCTGAATGAATAAATGAAAATGTAAATTGCATGAATAAATCCTAGTATAACAGGAGTGACATGAGGGTGGAAAAAAGGATGAAATCACACAAAGTCTTTCTGGATGTGTTAATGATGTTGAATCCAATTCTAAGGATAACAGAAATCTTTGAATAATGGCAGCCATGGTGACCTTATTAAAAGAAGCTAAGAGTGAATTTGGGGAGACCAGTTGGATGATTACTAGACGATTCCAGATGAGAAATGGTAATGGCTTGGGTTGGGCAGAGATGGTGGGGATGAAGAGTAATGGATGTATTGAAGAAACATTTAAGAGGCAGGTTGTAGGAGTTGGTGAATGCTGGATGTTGGGGTTGGATAAGCGAGAGCAATGGTCAAGGAAGACTGCACCATTTTCCAAGAGAAAGTAGAGGAGATACAGGTGTGGGGGGGGGAACAAAGTGTCAGGCATGTTGAATATGAGGTGCTGTTGAGACAGCCACGTGTTTACTGTGAGGGAGGAACTATTCCTATCCTCCCCCCTTACACACAAGACAACTGAGGCTGAGAGAGTTTATTTAACTTGCCAGCCGGTAGAGCCTGGAGTCAGCCCCAGCTCTGTCTCCAGAGTGAATGCTGTTAACTCCCGTGCCATATAGCATTATGGTCCTTTGTTTAAAGAAAGCACCAACACACAGCAAGCAGAGTTGCACTGTTGACTTTCTTCCTCCTGAGCCCAAAGTGTTTCTCAATGGAGGCAACCATGCCAGAGCGAGAAGCCACTTAACAGCCTCAAAGCAAGGCGGTGATATTCTTAAAGCCCACCTTTCCACACATGTCTCTGCCTAAACAGATGGCAGAGAAGCCATAGGGCACTAGAGAAAGACATGGAGCAGAGAAAAAATGGAGGAGCCTCAGGGCACTGGCAGCAGTGCAAAGGTCTTATTCAGGTGAAAGGAAATGTGTAATAAAATTCACTGGTTCAGCTGAACAGGCAATTACAGAGTTAATAAAACAAGAATTCCTGACACAATAGATTCTATACTGCTGTGAGTGTCATAGTCACTAAGTGACTTTTCAGTTTGCTGATCATTGATCCACTAGACACTAACAGCTCCAATCAGATCAATGCAGGATAACATATGAGGAGGACTTTTGCATGTTAAAAATCTACTGGAAATTTTACATGAAAGAGTTCATTATCTGGGTAATGTGACCTGTGTCCAAATGATACATGTGGACCATCTGTCAGGTTTTTTAATGGCAAAAAGTGAATTTTTTTCTAAAAGCTTAATTATGTGAGAAATTCCACTGCCGAGAAATTGAAGCCACTTGGGTATCATGAATTTGTAAACATGTTAATTTGAGCTGTGATACCTAAAGAGGTACTTTTCAACTCACTCTCTCAGCTTCTCTTTCCTCAACACCTCACCCCCTCCTCCTTTCCTAGGGCCAGCCAACACTCTGTTCTTGGGTCTTCCTCTCTCTGTAGACTGGGTCAGCTTCATTTTCCCTGAATCCCTCTCTCCTGTGCTTACAGTTCCTTCTAGGACCTTGTCTTCTAACACCAATATTTAACCCAGTGTCCCTCTTGCTATCTTTGTCCCCCTGGGGCTCTGTTGTTATACAGTTTTACCAGAAGAGGGTAGATAGATAATATGTATATAGCAAAGAATTCATATATCCCTTGGTTTTAGAATAAGTAGGAAGACATAACCTACAGTAATAACAATAGGCTTTTTTTACAGAAGCCAGACAAATTAAAAAGGTTCTGGAAAATGTATTTTATATATTTGATTTTGAATATTTTATTGAGATATAATTTACACAAAATAGAATTCTTTCAAAATGTACGATGTGATGAATTTTGAAAAAATATATTATAGGGACTTCTCTGGTGGCGCAGTGGTTGAGAGTCCGCCTGCCGATGCAGGGAGCACAGGTTCATGCCCCGGTCCGGGAAGATCCCACATGCCGCGGAGCGGCTAGGCCCGTGAGCCATGGCTGCTGAGCCTGCGCGTCCGGAGCCCGTGCTCCGCAACGGGAGAGGCCACAACAGTGAGAGGCCCACGTACCGAAAAAAAAAAAAAAAATCTGCCAGTGGTGTGACTTTTTTAATTTAGAAAAACAAAAACCTAGAACAGACTTATAAAATGAATATTACTATCCACTAGTCTATGGACAGGTAAGAGAACTTTTAAAAATTTCTAGTTCATCTTAGCTATATATTTTTAGCATTGTAGCAATAAAGAAAACCTGAATAATAGTAGCTAAATATAACTAAGAATCTATATTCTAGAATTTTAAAAATTACATTAGCATATACTTGATTCTTTGTGCACCAAACTATAAGAATGGCAAAAAATCCCTGGTATCCAATGATAATACGAGTTTGTCTCAGCTAACAAAATCATTTAGAAAATTCTTATGTTTGCCCAAAGTCAAACTGTGCATAAGTTTTCTTTTTATGTCTTTCATTAGATTAAAAAAGTATTATAAAAAATTTCAAAAATGTACAAATGTAGAGAAAAATGGTATAATAAACCTCTTGCACCTATTACCAATTATTGTAGCTTCAACAATTATCAACTCATGGCCAATCCTATTTCCTCTATTCCCCATTCACCCCTCACTTCCACCCAAATTAATGGCTTTCTTTTTTTAAAACTTTAATATAATTTTAGATTTTCAGAAAAATGGCTAATATGGTAGAGTTCCTATATATCCTTCACCAGCTCCCCACAATGCAAACACATTACAAAACAAGTGTCACTGTCTACACCAAGAAACTGCTTTTATTTTTCTATAAGAAAGACTGCATAATTTTTGTGCTCCTCTGCTGTGTGCAAATCCACCCATTTGAGGGACAATAACTATAAAACACCATCCACCCTTAGCGTTTTGTAATTCCTTGTAATTATTTTCTTAATTTGGCTAAAAAAGAGCAAGTACTTTAAGATCCCTGAAATAGCCATAAAAGAATGAAATTTTTAGTTAATTTTTAGTTTGGGAGAGTCAAGTTCCTATTTGGGCCAGAATATGATCTAATAATTATCTAAATACAGAAATACCAGTAAAGCTTTGGCTCAGACACATTGGCTATTACTAAAATGTACATAATTACAATGTCAAGAGACTCCTGCTCTGAGTCTCCTGTGGGATGTTCAAGAGCAAATGAGTTTCCCCCTGCCACACCAAATTCCCTTGTTAATCATGAAATATAAGTTATCCAAGCCATCAAATATTTGGGACCCTCGGTCTGAGGGCCTTGCAGGGTAAGTCTTCCTTGGCAAGGTGACTAAACCGGAACTTAAGAGCTGGTGGGTTGACATGCTGCCCAGTTTGTAGCTCCCGTAAATAAGAGGACTATGGCAAGAAACACAGCTGAGGCCATTTTGGAGCTCACAGTTTTGTCAGGGTCATCAAAACAATCACATGTCTTAAACAACTTGAGAAGAGCTCTGAGGCAGCATTAACAACAGTGGAAAATAAAGAGCTTAGAGTCTTTAGAGAAAATACGTAACTGATGAGAGAATACAGAGAAAAGTGATTGGCGTGGACTAAGAGAACTGGAGAAAGTTTCCTACGGGAAGATCTGTTTAAAATTGTATCTAAAATTTAAGTGCATGTGATTAAGACCTCATAACATAGTGGTTAAAGTCAGATTAGCTCTGGAGTCAGACTTCTTGGGTTGAAATCTCAGCTCGACTCCCTCAGTCTGTGACCTGGGTAAGTTTTTAACCCTTTCAAACTCAGCTTGACTCCAGTTGCTTATAATAACCCCTGTCATCTACAGATGCAGCAGGCTTGCACCAAAAAGACCCACACAGAGGAGATCAAATGTTTGTTGGCTTGGCTGACTGGTGATTACTGAAATCTGGGGTCAGGCAAGGGCGGGGTCTCACTGGTACCTGAGCACTCATCCACAGTTACAAGTGAGGGCTGGCTACCAGCTGCTGCTCCCTTCCATTTCCCTGGGGTGGGGAAGTAACTCAGGTGTCAGGACAATGTGCTCTCAGGCTGCCTAACTGACCCTCTGTCTGGGCTTCTTGTACCTACTTAGTTCCCCCAGGGCAGAAGGGGGACTCCAGCTAGCCTCCTTCTCTGAGACTAGACTCCACTTCCTCCCTGTCCCACATGGAACTCCCTGATGAATGCCCCAGACTCTCATCATCATCCTTTGAACACCATTATTCAGTCTGTTTTTATGCTATTCCTTGCCTAGTCTTTTTATGCTGAATATATAATATAACTTTGGATATAACTTTGAAATTGTTTTCCCAGCTTAAACTCATTTCACAGGAAAACCAGCTGCTCCCTCCCTTTTACATCCCTGTACGTTCCTATTACTCCTTCCCTGCTCCCTGCTTCTCCCTAACTAAATCCAACATGGTCCCTTCTCCTAGCGGGAGCTACCAACCTGTTAACTGGCCAATCCAACATCATTTATGGCAAACATTTGTAGTTGTTCTGATTTTAATTAGGAGATTCTTCATAATAATTTTTTAAAAGTAGGTCATGAATAGAACTGCTAATAAAGATAAGGAATAATTTGTGGAGGTCAGTTTCTTTCAAGACATTCTACGTCAAAGAGAAATTTTATGGTGAGTTTGAAACACTGAAGCAGATCACTGATGGGTAGTTGTCAGAACATGCAGGTAAAATTGTTTGCCACCTTAGCATAGGTTATTTATGAAACGGCATTCCTTTCAGTGTACTCAGAGGCACAGGGGCCCACGGTGAGCTCTGCCAATTCCGGGGGTGGTGATCTGTGAAGCAGGCTTGGATGTGAATACACAGGTGACTTCTATGTTCAGATGTATTCTATCACCATGTTCAGAAATAATTTCTGAAAAGCACAACTGGCACATTGTGGGAAAAAATACACTTATATTAGATAGGTCCCTTTTCTATGAGTAACTCAAGGATTCAGATAATCTGTGACGATTTCACTCTCCTCTTACACTAGAGGACATGATATCTATGCCAACCTGTATATATTTTAGCAGTCCTGGAAGCTTGGAAATCTTAAGGAAAACTGGACTTTAGCCAAATCTGGGAGGACCTGGCTTTCATGGACTGCCAAAGGATTTGGCACAGACATACATGATAAGACTGAAGAGCATTTGGGTTTTGTTCACAAAATTCAACAAAAATCTCCCACCGTAGTCATTAAACTCTGATCAAGTTACCAGATTAGTAGTTTTCAGCATCAGATGCCAGGCAGTGCACACTGAAATTCTTAGTTGCCTGAGATTTATGGAAGTCATATTGAAAGACATGGAGGTGTGGATTAGCCTACAAAGCAATGAAATGGAGAGTTCTCTCATAGTAAGTCTGAGGCCTCTTAGGACTCAGAGAGAAGGCCATTTTTTTTTAATGCTTTTGGTATACTCTCACTCTCTAAGCTCTCCAAACCTTCACAGCCATCTCTAAATATTCTTTTGGAGTATTTGTTCAATTTCAAAATGTTATTAGGGATGGGAAAAGAAGCATTTAGCAAAATATTCAAGCCATTTCTGAGTGAGCAGTGAATAAGATGGGAGAGGTGATTCTAGGAGAGGAACATAAAGCTTATGTCCACCTACCGTCCTTTTTTTCCCTTCCAGATTTATTGAGAAATAATTGACATGTAACACTGTGTAAGCTTAAGGTATACAATATGTAGATTTCACACACTTATATATTGCAAAATGATTACCACTATAGATAACTTTTGCTAACATCTCCATCACATCACATAATTACCATGTCCTTTTTTGTTGTAAGAACACTTAAAATCTACTCTTAGCAACTTTCAAGTATATAATACAGTATCATTAATTATAATCACAATGCTGTGCATTAGATGCTCAGAACTTACTCATCTTCTAACTGGGATTTTGTATCCTTTGACCAACATTGCTCCATTCCACCCCACCCACCAGCCCCTATTTCTATGAATCCAACATCTTCAGATTCCACATGTTATTATATACTTATATATAATAAGTCTTCCTCTGTCTGACCTATTTCATTTAGCATAATGCCCTCATTTCATATACCTATATCTATATCTATCTCACATCTTTTATCCATTTATCCACTGACAGACACTTAGGTTATTTCCATATCTTGGCTATTGTGGATAATGATGCAATAAACATGAGAGTACAGACACCTCTTCGTGATACTTTTTTCATTTCTTTTGAATATATACCCAGAAGTGGGATTGCTGGATCACATGGTAGATCTATTTTTAATTTTTTGAAAAACCTCTACTGTTTTCCATAGTGTCTGTACTAACTTACATTCCTACCAACAGTGCACCAGGGTTCCCCTTTCTCCACATCCTTGCCAACACTTGTTATTTGTTGTCTTTTTTAACAATAGCCATTCTAATAGGTGTGAGGTAATATCTCACTGTGGTTTTGATTTGTATTTCCCTGATGATCAGTGATGTTGAGCATCTTTTCATGCACTTGTTGGTCATTTGTATGTCTGTTTTGGAAAAATGTCTGTTCAGTTCCTCTGCTCATTTTTAAATTGAATTGGTTTTTGTTGTTGTTATTGAGTTGTATGAATTCTTCATATATTTTGGATGTTAACACCTTATCAGATGTATAACTGATTAACTCTAAATAAATTAAAGATAAAACATACGGAATAGGGCTTCCCTGGTGGCACAGTGGTTGAGAATCTGCCTGCCAATGCAGGGGACATGGGTTCGAGCCCTGGTCTGGGAAGATCCCACATGCCGCGGAGCAACTAGGGCCGTGAGCCACAACTACTGAGCCTGCGCGTCTGGAGCCTGTGCTCTGCAACAAGAGAGGCCGCGACAGTGAGAGCCCCGTGCACCGCGATGAAGAGTGGCCCCCGCTCTCTGCAACTAGAGAAAGCCCTCGCACAGAAACGAAGACCCAAGACAGCCAAAAATAAATAAATAAAGGAATTCTTTAAAAAAAAAAAAAAACCATAGGGAATAAAACATAGGCAAAAGGCTCCTTGACATTGGGCTTGGCAATAATTTTTTTTAGATATGACACCAAAAGCACAAGCAACAGAAGCAAAAATCAGTAAGTGGGACTACATTAAAGACCTATTCTCCTTTATACAATGCCAACTCCTTTTGCTAGTCATGCTGGGTCTAGAGAGAAAAAGGGAGCCCATATGTCAGTATTTCCCATGAGCCCTTTTGATCCTTTGGACCTAAACAAATGCTGTGTTTTTATCGTTCATCTTTTTCTCCATCAGAAATGATAAAAGCAAAAAGAGTCATGTACCACAATGTTCATTGCAGCTCTATTTACAATAGCCAGGACATGGAAGCAACCTAAGTGTCCATCAACAGATGAATGGATAAAGAAGATGTGGCACATATATATACAATGGAATATTACTCACCCATAAAAAGAAACAAAACTGAGTTATTTGTAGTGAGGTGGATGGACCTAGAGTCTGTCATACAGAGTGAAGTAAGTCAGAAAGAGAAAAACAAATACCATATGCTAACACATATATATGCAATCTAAAAAAAAGGTCATGAAGAACCTAGGGGCAGGATGGGAATAAAGACTCAGACCTACTAGAGAATGGACTTGAGGACACAGGGAGGGGGAAGGGTAAGCGGGGACAAAGTGAGAGAGTGACATGTACATATACACTACCAAATGTAAAATAGATAGCTAGTGGGAAGCAGCTGCATAGCACAGGGAGATCAGCTCGGTGCTTTGTGACCGACCACCTAGAGGGGTGGGATAGGGAGGGTGGGAGGGAGGGAGATGCAAGAGGGAAGAGATATGGGGATATATGTACATGTATATCTGATTCACTTTGTTGTAAAGCAGAAACTAACACACCATTGTAAAGCAATTATACTCCAATAAAGATGTTTAAAAAGAAATGATAAAGGCCATTAAGAGCAAATTTATAGTGAGAATAGGAGACAGAAATTCTGAATGTTGTTCCTTACTCTGTCCATTTTCTCAGACATCTACTTTGGGAGTCAAATATAAATTAATATTCTTGCTTTGCCACAGCTGAGTAATATGGTCTTGGGAAAATTACTTAACCTTTCTGAGTCTTAGTTTCCTCATCTGTAAAATAGGGTTGGTAATACCTAGTTTACAGAATTACTGTAAGAGTTAAAATGAGATATTATATGGAAATCAGCCAGTATAATGCCTGGCATGTACAGGGCTCTCAACAAATGCTTGCAATTTTAATTTTTGGTAATTAGTAGTTACTTAGCTTGGGTAAAAGTCTTCGAAAAGGTTGGGAAGGCTACCTCAAATGCTTGGTGGAAGGAGACAATATATAAATGAGGAATTAATCAAGAAAAAGACAAGAGAGACATCACTCACATTACCTTATAGAGAGGATTGGCTGCATGATGCTAAATTTTAGGTATTTTTGAGTCGGGGACTATTGTTAGACCATAGTAGGGAAGTTGCTTCAATTATATAGGGAGGCATATAAGAAATGTGAAGCCTGGAGTACATCACAAGGCTTATTTTCATAACCTGCAATGAAAGGTATTATGCAAGTATAAATTAAACTCCTTCACTTTTATAATTACACCTAAACCACATATTCCCAGAAGATGTCATTATGTAATTCTTCAGACGTAACTTCGTTTCTTTTATAAAGCAATGTGCCATATAAAGCCCTCTGTAAAAGAAATCATTACTAATCACGTATTTACTACATAAAGAAGAAATGCTCCTCTAAACATTCATACTTATATTGCCACATTAGCTACTCTGAAATTGTTATTGGACAAAGCTAATCATCTATTCAAGGCAGGTAAAATATTTATAAATATGATTCAAATTTCCTACATTCAGAGACTTCATAAAATCTTTATCCAATAAACTTTCTTCTAAAACTCCAGAAACATATTAATAGCCATTAAATTGCTGTGCACATTGTAGGTCACTTGCCTCCAATTCTGGCTCAAAATGGAGATTATGCAAACTAGTTTTATGCCCAAATTCTCTCCATGTCCTGCTAAATTTTTATAAGAAAGTTCTCTGCAATATTGCCATTGCAATGGCATTAATATGACTTTTCAAATGGCACATGTAGGATCTCTAAATATCTGAAGTAGAAAAGCAAAGATAAAGCCTATGAATTTGGCCCAGAGGCAAACAGCTAACTAGGAATCACCAAGTGGACCAAAGCTACATAAGCATTTAATAGGCACACAGTATTTGCAACCAACATCTACAATATCCCCATAACAAACACGTACACTTGACATCTTCCTCAAGAGCAAGGATTCTTTTTGGCTTGAAATCACCTTAATAATTCCCCCTCCCCTTATAATTCCTCTTCATATAGCTCCTTTTAACTAGCTAGATAATTTTAATTACTTCATGAAAGTCACTTGGTAAATTGTACCAGTGCCACAACTAGAACAGTCTCTTACCACCTGGTTCCACATTTCCATTACCTGTAGTCAGCAACATCCCCCAAACCTACAAATTTCACAATAACAGAAAATGAAAAATATATCCAATAAGCAACTTAGAGTTTAAGAGAATGGCAGGGTAGTTACATTTATTGAGAAGAAACAAAAGTAAGACTATTATATAATATTTCGTTCCAAGATCCTAACTAAAAGAGTGTACACAAGATATTAAACTTGAAGGTGTGAAGGGAAGTGATACATGATTGCTAGTAACATGGGATCATGGTATAATTCAAAGCACCGACACAGTTCCTACTAGCCACAGAAAGTTTTGGTAAGAGAAGAAAAAAGGGAGCAGTTTCTGAAAAACAAAAATACCAATATATAGCACACTTTTATAGAAACTCCTCAGTACTCATTTTATATATTTTTAAACTATGAATTACTAAAGCATGTTTAAATTGATTAGTCTATTTGTTATCAGTTAGTTAAATGCTCCTCAGATTATAGGGATCATTAACCTATCAATCAAATAACAGCCAGCTGCACATAAGGTCTCAGGCAAGAGACCAGCTTGCTTATCAACATATATACACAGACTCAAGTAGAAAAGAAAGTTTATTTTAAAATGCATATTCTGAATTGTCCACAATAAATATTTGACACAGCTAACCAAAATGTTTTAGCACACTCTTACACCTTAAATAGCAGCATGATAAAAACAGGTAAGAGAACAATTCAAATTAGACAAAACTCAAAGCTATGCTGTAAATCTATATTAAAAAAAGTAAAAACATAGACTTATGCAAGAGGAACTGGTATATCTTTAATTTAATTACTATGTATGTAATTACTGTGCATTTAGTAACAGTGGTATTTAATTTGACAAATACTCAATTCTCTTACAGATTATTTGCAAGTCTGTCTGATTCCTATGAATTCCTGGGAGAGTTTAAGCCCGGTGGTAACATTTAATGGAGAAATGTTCTGATTAATTATCTCTGAGTGATCTGTCCAACATAGGGTGAGTTATGAAAGTCATCAATGATTTCCCCTTATTTTTATTTTTATTATTATTTTTTTTGCGGTACGCGGGCCTTTCACTGTTGTGGCCTCTCCCGTTGCGGAGCACAGGCTCCGGACGCGCAGGCTCAGCGGCCATGGCTCACGGGCCCAGCCGCTCCGCGGCATGTGGGATCTTCCCGGACCGGGGCACGAACCCGTGTCCCCTGCATCGGCAGGCGGACTCCCAACCACTGCGCCACCAGGGAAGCCCGCTTCATTGTTTTTGATAAGAGATCTATATAGCTTGATAAATCTATAAAATATAACTTTTTACATAGAGTATTTTAAAATAAGGGGAGGGCTTCCTTGGTGGCGCAGTGGTTGGGAGTCCGCCTGCCGATGCAGGGGACACGGGTTCGTGCCCCGGTCCGGGAAGATCCCACATGCCGCGGAGCGGCTGGGCCCGTGAGCCATGGCCGCTGAGCCTGCGCGTCCGGAGCCTGTGCTCCGCAACGGGAGAGGCCACAACAGTGAAAGGCCCGCGTACCGCAAAAAAAACCCAAAAAAAAACCAATGAAGCACTCGCTAAGATTGTATCAAAATTGTGGCTGACTTCCAGATTGAAAATAAATTTAAACATGTTAGTACTTGAGGGAGATTGCTAAGGTGTCTTAGCCAACTTGTTATCATAACTGTGTCTACCTAAAGGCAAGGAACAGGAATGCTGGGAAATAGCACAAAACAGTGATTTTAAGAAAATACAAAAATGATATATACATATAAAATAAAAGTATATAAACTTGTGCAGTGTATAGTGATATAGCTACTTGTAATATAACGTGAATAGTGTGGCTTCAGGCAATTGAATAGAGAACTGAAGCTGAACGCCGCTATACAAACCAAATGGCAAATGTGACACCTGATAATGTAAAACAGAGGCATCCCCAGGGCGCCATGTAAAATTATTATAAAGTGGTGAAATAACAGTATAAAGTTAATTTTATTAAAATTAACAATACTTTCCATCAGCATGAAACAATCTGTATTCAAAATTAAAACAGTAGGAATGTTTATCCATTTAAGCATTCTGATAGGCTAAATATTGTTGACTGTTAAAAGAAATGAAGTTTCCAAGCCTCTTTATTTCTATTATACATTTATAAATACTCATCCTTATGAGCAGCACCACATTCAAAGGGCTGAAATTAAAAACATGTTTCCTGATGAAATTTGGTATATCTGGCATGTTGCTATAGAAATGTCCCAGCCTACTGTTTTTTTAAAAAAGAAGTTTGATGTCTTAGAAATTTTAAAAAAAGGATAAATTGGTCAAATTTTGCATGGCACTTTTCAAGCAGTACAATGAAATAGAAATCGGTAAAATTAGTAATTTCATGGTATTATCTAAATCTTGATGCTTGCTGATTCTTACTACTTTCTATTATTTGCAGAACTGATCAGCATACACTTACCAGCTATGAGGTTTTGTGTTAAGTAAATATATCAGTTTTTAGGCTCCTTTAGCTTTCAAAAAAATGAGTTTTTTCTTGATTAGAAAAGGAATACAAGGTCACTGTAGAAAAAAAATTAAATATAGAAACGTGCAAATAAAAGAGTAAATATTACCCCTAATGTTATATTGTAAACTGTAGCCATTATTAATACTTGAAACACATCCTTTCAGTATTTTTTTCTATGCAGTGATAAGCACATGTACTTTTGTTTTAACTTTTATTTTTAGCACATGTGCTTTTTGATTTTTTAGTATTTAACCAAAAAAAAAACCTGAATGAAGACTATACCTTATTACAAAGTGAATTTTACCTTTTCTCCTAAACTAAAGGAATATTTCACAGCATATACTATTTCATCTAAAGAGTAGCTGCAGTTATATGATAAACTACTCCTGGTGAAGAACTGAACATTAGTTTTAAATCTAGGAATTAATTAGTCAATAGCACCATGGAGTGGGGTGGGGGATATATTCTATGGATTAAGATGAGTTTTGTCACTAGGGAACAGAAGGGTTAATTTATGAGATTCTGAAATTTCAAGGAACATCCTATGTTTTAGACACTTGGAAAATCCGTTTTATATATTTGGAAATCTAAATCCACTATGATAACGATCCCTATATGAAGCTAGGGATCGTTATCATATCTTTTTATGTCCTTTATATTTAGAAACCAGAAAACCTGGATTATATAAAGTAAAGCAAGGGAGAAATTTAGGAATTATTTATAATTAAAGATGATATGCTTTTTAATGCTGCTATCAAAGGAAAGCCAAACCATAAAAATTTATGTATTTATAACATTATTAAATTAAATTTAAGCCAAAAACTCTAAGCTGACCCTGAATTCATTCCAACTATTTAACTCTGGCCACTGAGCTGAGGCTATAACAGCAGGTATGCTATCAGACAAGCCACTAGAAATTTCATAAGATCGATGAAATTAGAAGATAAACAAGAATTTTTCCAGCCTCTTTTATTATTATTAGATGGTCTCTTTTATGTTTTTAAAGGGAAGAAGGAAAATCTTACACTCTTATACTCTCTGAGCACAGTCTCCCTTCCCTATTTCATTTCTCTCATATCTTATATCATATCACACCATTTATTGCTCCCCTCCCCCTGGAGGAATGTAAACTCTGTGAGAGTGTGGTTTTTACACTGATGAATCCCTAACACCTAGAACAGTACTAGCACATAGTAAGTGCTCAATTAGTATCTGTTGAAAAAATTAATGAGTTTTCTCCAATTGGATACTTAGAATTAGCAGAAGTCAATTTAAATCTTCAAAACAAAGACCTTTTTTTTTTTTTTTAAACAAGAAATTAAAGATACTTCTTCTCTGGACTTGGATTTCTCTTACTTTGGAAACACATTTTAATAACTTTTGGCCTCCTTCATAGGGTTATTTTGATACCAGCAATTACTAGAGCCTACTTCACAAAAAAATGGATTTGTGAATTCATTTTAAAATATTTCTGAAAATACCATTTATTTTGCCACTGTTGCTGGGGAAAAAAAATGACTCCCTCTGTCCTCTTTCTTTTAAAAAATGTAGTACTAACTGCACAAATCCAGGTAGCTGCCTTAGCTATTCTGCCTCTTCTATTCTGCTAAGGAAATTCTATATCCTATATTCCTACTGAACAAGAGGACCACTCTGAAAAATTTGTATACTGGCAATCAAGCCATTTTGCAAACAGCAACGCAGATTCCAATGATAAGATGAGTGAGCAGGATGCAGGCTCACCTTAAAGATCACCTGCCACACTTGTGTTTGAGGTGCTCAATGGCTGTTTACACCAAGTGCCATCTGGCTCTATAGATATAATAACAATTATTCCATCGAGGTGTGTAGCTCCCTAAATCATATTAATACACAATGATTCCACTAGTCTTATAGGAGTTGATGTCTTTGTGTGCTCCCATTTAACCTGGGTAATGTGCTAAAACAAGTCTGCCTCATCATTAAGAATTGATTTTTTATTTATGGGAATGTCACTGGCAATCCCATGATATCCCTTAGTAATTCAGTTGAACAGGACTGCATACTAGTGTTAATCTATTTTTATGGCATATCTTTAAAAATTTGCAACATCTTGCTACATTTGGATATTTATATAGAGATTTGTGCTCCCTCAGAAAGCTGTTGTTAGCTTTTGAGATCCATTTCACACGGCAATAGGGCAAGTATTTAATATACATCATTAGCTATCTTATATCAGATAAGGGTTTATTTCCTTAAATTCTTTAACCTTGGTAGAACCTACTAAAATCACATAAATTACAAATACACTAATGAAAATCATTAGCTGGACTATTCAAAAACAAAACCAACAGGAATAAAATTAAAACATTCTAAAATCAGCCCCTTGGTGCATTTACCATGATCACCCATTTCTTAATGTTGTTATTGGTCACTTATTTAGACACTGACATCAATAACTTCTCTGATGTGCTAATATTTGTAAAAAATGTCACTTTGTTTTTTCTGGCTAATTCAAAATCTGATTTTAAAAGTCATAGTTATAATTATTTATAAATGTGCCTTAATGACTTCTGCTAATTAAAAAATATTAAAATAAAAACAATAAGCAGTAATAAAGAAAAGATAAATATTTTTTAAATACTTGGAAAAAACACTGCAAAAATTACACTTTAAATCTAGTTTTCCCGAGAGTACTTACAGGATCATTAAATAATTACTTCATGGGGAATTTCTGTCAGAACACCTTTCATATTTAGGTGCGTATTACAGACTTAGAATCTGTTTAGAAAGCAACAGTGAGCTTCTTTTAAAAATCACAGAATTTGGGGTGTGGGGAGATTATGGTATGTTATACATGAGGTTCTTGCCCATTTTATACTGTTGTTTTAAAAGCAGAATTGCTTTTATGCCACTGAGAGTTTATCATATACAATTAGTGATACAACAACTCATTAGGAAGGTGAACAAGTTTCAAAACATTCAAGAAATGAGGCAATACTTCTTCAAATCTAAAGGACTTTGCAGAAGGGTGTCACTGAAAGCTATAAACTATTTTAAGATTCTTGGCCTAGAAAAGTCTCTTGTACATTTCATGGATTATCTAGACAGTTAAAAAAAAAAGAACACTGAGGTAAAATTCATTATTGTAGCTTGAAAAGATATGTCCTAAAACTTAATTAAGGGCTCAAACTTAAGAAAGACATTCATAAAAATCTACGTTTGAGTTAGAACTGTGAAATCAATATGGCTTCCAATGAAATCAACTAATACCTGTAGTCCTTAAACTGCAGTTTTTACAGATATGTTTCCTGAGATCTGTGCAAATTATCTTTATATATTGTACATGTCATAAATGACAAAGAAGCTACTATGTGCTTTTGTATTCAATACATAAATACATTTAATGCTCAGATATTTTCACTAAATAGAGGTCCACAAAGAAGCTGGGGACATTTTTCTGTGCTTTTTAGAACTAAGTGTGGTGAGCAATTATCAGGAATAATATACATGTCAGTTTTTGAGTACAGTATTGCTTCTAAACATTATTAAAAAACCACTTCACAAAGATGATAAAAGGTGGATTCATCACCTAAATGCCTATAAATTGAGATGTAAGGTCAGAGATATCCCCTTCACTCACCCTGTTGTCTCACACGGGGCTGGGTGGTCACAATTCATATCCTGGCGTGCACAAGGCATACACTGTGGTTCAGAGTTAATACTGGCGACTTGGTTCACAGGGCTCAGAAGTTGCTTTTAAAACATAATAATGGTGGTGTCTATGATACTATTCCAATGCTTTATTTTTGTTAAAATAATTCTTTATTTTAGGAATGAGCCAAGCAAAGAGGGAACATGGAGTCAGTTTGAAATCTACTTCAGAGCTCACCTCCATCAGTGAACGGTGAACGCTCTGACAATGACATTCACAGTAGCATCACTGCTGGGTATTGCTATAATTTGCTCTCTATGATCGTCCCTTTAAACAAAAAGCTCTGCACTCAGCATGCAAAGAAGTTAAAAGTGGGGAAAGGAGGGGGAGCCACACATAGAAAGAGGAGAGAGAGGAAAAAACTGCAGATCAATCATTTATAATTAACAAAAATCCTATTGGTGCTTTAAATAGAGATCAATGCGTTCCAGGCTGCCTGGATTGTGGGGATGTATTCACCTTCTCGTAACTCTCCAAGCAAGCTGTCACACCTACAGAATCACCATTTGTTTTCTTAACAAAGCTTCAGGGGGCGCCAGGCTCTCATTGAAATTTCATTAATCTAATGGAGTAAAGTCCTATAGAAAAAAATCAAATTCTCGTTGGACGAGATGCTACCTGGGAAAGATAACCTCTGTTTGAACTCTCAGACTCCAATCGCTCTGCTATTAGTCTGAGGAAACAGACAGCAACAACGTTGATTACAGCCACTGGCCTCAACAATTTTTTTTTCTAACTAGCAATTTCGAGTGCAATGCCACAGTGTCAGCTAAAGAAACACAACTGCGGGTTTTCTGCAGAGCGAAATGGTTCTGAAATGTCACTGAATAGCTCACAAAGGACGCCAATCTACGACAACAGAGACATAAGCATATAGGAGAAAGGGCCCACATATCCTCCTTTCAAAGGTATGTTGTTTACATGCATGTAAGTTGTGAAACCCACAGCTATTCAGTTCAGGGATTTCACAGAAGTCTAAACTAAAATCTGTTTGGAAAGCAGTAGCGAGATTCTTCTAAGAGTCACAGAAGGTTGGGTGTTGGGAGATTATGATATGGTATATACATAAATAGATACACACACAGCGGATGAGAGTCTTCAAGTTTCCAAGACATCAATTATAATTGTTACTTGGTGATCATATTTCAGCAACACCTCCAAGTAATTTGATTTACAAGTGTGCAGATGTGGCCCAAATGTGCATGTGTAACAACATTTGAGAGGAGAATATGGAATGTTGATTCCTCAAAATTCCTTCCAGGAATGTCCCCATGGCTCATCTGACACTCACATGGTAAGAGTATAGGATGGTAGTCATGTACGTGGTAAAAGGGCTAATATGACTAAAGCTGCATGTATCCCAAACTAAAATAGTACTTCATACTGCTTATTTTTTCCCTACTTAAAGTCTATTTTTAAAAAGTTAAAATGACTAATAGACACAGCGGCTTTAGGTACCCTGTAGAGAGTCCAAAGAGAAAATGAAACAACCTGTAGAAAGCCCTCCACTAGGCTCCTATGCAAACACTATGCTTTTAAAGAAGCAACTGGGCAAAAGGAAGTAGACTTCAGTCAGGCAAGATCACAGTCAAGTTCAGCACTGCTTTCTGATTCCATCAACTCCTAAATATGGAAGTGACTGTGCAAACCTTACTTGTGTTAAAGGAGAAAACTAATCTTACTTTAAAGTAAAAAAAGAAATGAATAATATGTATGAAAACTACAACTTATATTTACTTTAAAAAAAAAACAAGGATCTAAAAATTGTAGAATGTAATAAAGAGAAAAAAGCAATACTTTGAAAAAACAGATGACATCCTAGGTAAGTGACTGAGATAACTGAAAAAATTCTGAGTCCATCTTTAAGATAACATTCTTATTTTACAAAAAATTTATTGTTTTTCACCTAGGTCACATAAAGCTTACTGCAGGTCAGGAAATATCTTGTTTCTAAAGTATCTCACAGGAGTGAATCACTACCTATTACGTATTTTTTCCATTTCTCTGTTTATAGGTAAATATTTTTCTACCTGGGATAGATTTAATATTTTTTCTTCTGGTTTAAATTTATTCATAAAGACTTAGTTTGTGTTCATACATAACTCCTTTAATTTCCTGTGTGAGATCCACCTGTAGAATTATACTTCCTGCTCTCTATCTATATCCTGTTTAAAGATGCCACTGAAAGTATATCAATTTTTTAATGCTATGCAATAGAACAATGGGTAAATAACACATTGATGTATCTATGTGTGTGTACTGTTTAGGTAAGCATATACAATACATGCAAATCTATGCACACAAAAAGTTAGCTTACCTAAGTTAAGATTATTCACATTCGTCATGGGAACAAAATAATACACCTTTTCTAGGCATTCATCCCTACTATAGAGACGGAGAAAGAAAGATTGTGGGAGGGAGACACACACATTCAGATGAGCCTTCAGGGAATTGTATGAACTTTTGAACCAGAGGCGGAGAGCCAGAGCCCAGCCTGTTCCCACTTTAATAAACATTTTTTTTCTTCAATTAATTAAGGTTTGGAAAGAAAAAAACCACAGAAGAGAAGTAATTTAGCATGCAGCGCATACTTTACAGATGGATCCTACCTTCGGATGCTTATTAAATCTATGCATGATTGCGCTAGAGAAAATTAATTGCATTGTTTCTCACTATTCAAAAGGGGGCTGCAAACAGCTGAAAAATAAAAAGGAAAATGAAGCAAGGTTGTTGTTGTTGTTGTTTAAAAAAAAAAAGCAGCAACAGTATAAAAGGAATACTTTCAAAGTCCTAAAACAAGTAATACCTGCAATTGACCTAAAAACAAAAAAATTCCTTTAAATTTTTTTGCTGTTTCAAAATACTGTGTATGTTGCCAGAATACATATATCTAGTTTAAGTTTACAAATATACTGGTCTCACTAAAATTTCCTACTCAGTGGCGTTTGAACTGTTCAATTAAGTGGTGAGTTTTTGTTCAAATCCTGCTGTGAAGAAAGATTTACATGAGCAGCTGGGAGTACACACTAGAACACATTCACTGTATCTTGCTTAGTGGGTATTTTCTCCATTCCAGTCTTTGGAAAAAATGATAAATTCCTAATTTAGGGGGTGGGGAGAAAAATATAAAATATTATTATAAAATATTAAGAATATAGGTAATCATTTACAATTTTATTCAACTTTAATTTAAAAAAAACCCATGAGCTTCAGAAACTCAAGTCATTTTTGCCTTTCTGAAGTACTGCTAGTGGAAGTTGAACTATAACCTCTCTCTTAGACTGTCCTGAAAATGACCTTCATCAAACTTGAAAGGACTACTCTCTGTCTAAGGAGTTAGAAGAGCCATTAATTTTCCTAACTCATTCATTTCCAGATTAAAAAAAATTCCTGTGTTACTTCATTGCAGATGCTCCTTTTGATGTGACCCACTTTGTTGTTGACTTGACTAAAAACATTTCACTTAGAACTTCTAAACTTACTTGATTGCATGACCCAAATAGATGGTAGTTTTATTTTATTCTTCCCACTCCAAGTCTATAAATCAGTCTCTCTAATCCCTGGTTAATGTGTATAATTATTTTAAAGTATTTATCATGACACAAATTTGGCTATGAGTAACAAACTAAGGATGTATCATAAATAAATGAATCTGTCCTATGTATAACAGAGTTTGTAAGATATGGGAAAAACATAGATATATTAACGTTGGGATTAGTCTATACAGTGCCCTTCACCAGAAGATCTAAAACAGCAATACAAATGACCTCATAAATAATTATAGCTTTTAAATTCCTAGTTAGGAATGGGACAAAACAAGATCACATGGTGAGACAGGTAGAGCAAAACTTCTAAGACAAGTATTCAGTTTTTGTTCCCTTACTTTACTTCTTAAAATCAGATACCCTGTTAGATCATCAACCAATTAAAAGTAGGGTCTCATCAACGTTCAAAAACATCTGGTTCAGTCCAGGTACTACTCAAAAAAGGAAAACCTATGCTGCTGTGAGAAACTCCAGTCAAAACCGAGCCAATGCCTTGTGTTGCTAGAATTTTTCTTGATGTGACATAACAATGTGTAGTACCTATTTTTTTGATTATTAAAGAGAACAAACAGGAATATATCGGCTTGCACCTATAGAACTTTACCATTACAAGAGACAGTTTAACTAATGTATTGAAACAGGGCCAGATTCAGAAATTTTGTCAGTCTTACTTAAGCTAAACCACACTGATGGATATGAAATGCCTGAATACTACAGGTGGGAAAAAGCCCAAGAAGGGAGATTTCTTAGTTCAAGGCCACTGAAAGATCTCTTCTGTTTGCTGTATTCCAACCTTAAGCAGCAGCCCCACAGGCTGACTGCAGCCTACACCTGCACATTTGACCTGTCTCTTTATTCCAGATTCTCTCAACTGCTTCAACATTTACCTTTTAAATTTCCCCTGGAATTGACACAGTCCTTTCCACCACAAATATGGAGATTGCAAATGAAAGTACTGTATGTCATCCTTAGCTATTGGTCATCTACAGTTCTGGGACTTCCTCTATTAAAGACCCCATCACATCAGGGTACTTTATCATCTTTCTGCAAAAATTCCAGAATGAACACCAAGAAGCAACTAGTCAGCAGCTGCTGGCAGAGCAGTTTTGGTAGCACTAGTGACTCAGGGTCTCCTTGGACCAGTTCTCACTGAGTATGTGGAAGAGTTTATCAAAATCAAGATACCAAAAGCACAAAATAATTCTGGGAAAGTAGATGATTAAACTCACTTTCAAGAATCCAAGAGTTTTGAATATGTTTCAGATTTTGAGATACCCACTGTAAAAAATAAGAATAGTTAAAAGAAAAATTTTAAACACCTAATTGACTTAGTCTTTATTTTATATTTCTTAAAGACCTTACAGTGAATACACTATTCTCTTGGAGCAAACAGCTCACCAATGACTGGGGAATTAGATTCAGGACATTATACTTTGATTTAGCAAATCTCTGTATTCATTTATTATATGGGATCCTGTTTTCCCGAAAGAGTTAAACTCCCTCTATAAGGTAAAGAGCTTAATCATTCTGGGATGAGATATTTTTTTCTATTTTCCAGTGCAATTACTCTTTGTCTTAAATCTAATTGAATTCACTTTCCATGTTACTGGGGGAAGGGAGGTAGGTAGGAGAGATGCTGCATATATTAGAAGACAAATAGTGTAACTTGTAGACTTTTTGATATAAAGGATTTTTCAAAGACAAAATATTGTGATCTGATAAAAATGTTTTAATATTCAGTGTTGTTGGGACAGGGGGAGATTTGGCCCATTAGGAACTGGATTTCGTATATGGAGAACAGTAGGGACATTGCATAAGGAGCATTCATATTTATAATTTATAAAGTACCTTGGGATTCTCTGTATGGAAAGCACCATATAAATATGAGCATTTTCATTTCATGTGGGCTATCACAGATTGTTGACTTCTCAGCATAAACATATTTCAGTAGTCAACAGGATATACACTCTTATGTGGATATGGTTTTTCTGTCATTTTCTCTTCCCTGAGCTGTAACATACGTAGTGGAACCTGTCCTCGTTGGCTGCCTCTTTTCCCTTTTCTAAAGTTCCTGACTCTCATTTGTCTTGGTCGTGTCAGTATATAGCATTTGCCCTTGTACTCATAAGCTATACTACTGAAGGAAGTGAACATTTATCTTGGATCTATCTGGGATACTGTTTTCCACCTTCAGTATTTCTGGTGTCTAAGGGAGGAAAACCTCCAGATATTGTGGAAGGGGGGAGAGAGAAGGAGGCAGTCACTCTGTGGCACATGAAGAAACACTGAGAACAAGAGACTACTATTATCTCAAGGTTCTTTAGGATATGACAAATACGTATATGTATGATCACATTTTTTAGGGTTTAATATGACAAACTCTTATTGAATGTCTACCACGTGCTGAAGCCTGTGAGAGATACAGAAATAATGAAGACACCACTCCTGCCCTGTGGGAGCTTACAACCTGTTGGAGAAGCCAGCACACGTTAAGTAACATAATGCAAGGCAAATGGTGGTAACAACTATGATAAAGGTACTGATCAAGTAAAACATAAGACAAGGAGAGGATGAGGCTAACTTGGAGCAATTAGGAAGCCATGTAGAGAAGACGAGCAGAGCCTTGTTGGATCGGTGGACTGTAGGTGGCTGGAGAGGATGCGAAAGGCATTCTAGGTGGAAGGCACAGGGCTGGGTTTGGGGACACGGGTTCAAGCCCTGGTCCAGGAAGATCCCACATGCTGCAGAGCAACTAAGCCCGTGCACCACAACTACTGAGCCTGCATGCCACAACTACTGAAGCCCGTGTGCCTAGAGCCCGTGCTCTGCAACAAGAGAAGCCACTGCAATGAGAAGCCCGCACACCACAACGAAGAGTAGCCCCTCCTCGCCACAACTAGAGAAAGCCTGCAAAGACCCAACGCAGCCAAAAAAAAAAAAAAGACTCAATGACTTGCCAAAATTATCAAGTGGCTTCCTGTTTGATCCAAATATAAACCACATTGTAAGATCTTGCATTATGCAATATGGTATATTTCTCGAGAATTTTCCCAGAAAGCTCTACAAGTGGCTGAGACACAATATATATGAAAATATAATCAGAAATTGAGCCAGTCACTGTTAATATATTGATATGATATCTTCAATAAATAGACTTCTTTTCTGCAGAGGGTACAAAAACAAATATTCGAATCCAAACGTGTAAGGATTATCAGTGGGAATATACTTCTATATTTTCCTTGGGTATCTTACATGGAATTTCACTAACAGCAAGTTCTGCCATCTCTCACAAACTCCTCCATTTCCTGAAAACCTTAAGGGATAGTGAGAAACAGCTCAAGTGTCACACAACTTCTTTGACACATGTATATACTGAGGTTACTGGCCACTCCTCTGTCCTACATTGCTGTCCAGCTAATTGTAAGCAACATGAAATGCCTAAGAAAGCCAGCAAAATTGGCTTGTTACAGTTGTTTACTTGAAGCATTCCTTTTGAATGGGCCTACCCACCAAAAATGTAAAGAATCCATGGGTTCTGCACAACATTTTAATGCTTCAGTCAAAATCCATTCTCTTTGTCACTGTTTGGTTCAACAGTTCAGGTCAACAAACACTCTGGGAGCACTTACCCTGAGACAGGCATTGTGCTAGTCCTTCAAGGAGCCAGAGTCCAGTGCAGGATAGAGATTTGTAAACGCAGAATTCCAGTACAATGATGGCTGTGATTTGAACAAGTCAAATCATAGGGATTTTTTGTTTGTTCTGGGCAATTCTGTATTTTAAGATAAAATCCAAAGTTTATCTTAAAATATAGATTTGCCCAAATTTAAAACCTAAAATTTAAGTTTTTAGGGACCATTTAGATGTTAATAAAATAAATGAGAGCAAACTAAAAGAAAAAAGAAAAACACTGACTAGCCTACTCACTGAACAGATTCTTCTCAAAATAAAGTTCCTTAATGGCAGTAAACATTTTTACACAACAGTAGTAGGGGCAAGGAAACATGAAAGACTCACTTCAACTAGCAACTGTAAATTTGTCTTTCAGTTATGCTAAGACGTTACCAGGTGGGGGGCCATCCAGTACCACTGTCCTGTGACACTGTTTGTAGGGAAGGGGATCTCCTTGTTACAATACTGTTTTCTCTTTTTAAGGCGCTCTTTCCCTAGATATTTTCCTAGATAACGTCAAATTTTATCTCAACCCCTTCAAATAACCTGTAAATAAATAGTCTTTACATTAATGCCTATGCAATCTGTCAAATAATACTCTGGAGTCTTAGAAATATAAATAGATGAGAATTTTACTCTCAAAGAGCACTTTATTCATCTAGTCTCACTAGAGCTCTATGACCGAAGCTGTTGAGTGAGTACTCCAAGACCATACTGAACACCCATATAAGTGAGGCAGACTTTTAGGACAGACTACTTTCCTTCATGTACCTCCAATTTTGTGGCTATAGAACCACCTTATTTAGAAAAGCTCTAAATGTGCTCAAAGTTTTGTGACAAAATGTCTGTAAAAGACAGAAGCTTGGCAGCTCATGCAGCTCAATATCAAAAAAACAAACAACCCAATCCAAAAATGGGCAGACGACCTAAATAGACATTTCTCCAAAGAAGATACACAGATTGCCAACAAACACATGAAAGGATGCTCAACATCACTAATCATTAGAGAAATGCAAATCAAAACTACAATGAGGTATCACCTCATACCAGTCAGAATGGCCATCATCAAAAGATCTACAAACAATAAGTGCTGGAGAGGGTGTGGAGAAAAGGGAACCCACTTGCACTGTTGGTGGGAATGTAAACTGATACAGTCACTATGGAGAACAGTATGGAGGTTCCTCAAAAAACTAAAAATAGAACTACCATACGACCCAGCAATCCCACTACTGGGCATATACCCTGAGAAAACCATAATTCAAAAAGAGTCATGCACCACAATGTTCATTGCAGCTCTATTTACAATAGCCAGGACATGGAAGCAACCTAAGTGTCCATCGACAGACGAATGGATAAAGAAGATGTGGCACATATATACAATGGAATATTACTCAGCCATGAAAAGAAACGAAATTGAGTTATTTGTAGCGAGGTGGATGGACCTAGAGTCTGTCATACAGAGTGAAGTAAGTCAGAAAGAGAAAAATACCGTATGCTAACACATATATATAGGCCCTAAAAAAAAAAAGGTTCTGACAAACCTAGGCGCAGGACAGGAATAAAGACACAGACATAGAGAATGGACTTGAGGACATGGGGAGGGGGAAGGGTAATCTGGGACGAAGTGAGAGTGGCATGGACATATATACACTACCAAACGTAAAATAGATAGCTAGTGGGAAGCAGCCGCATGGCACAGGGAGATCAGCTTGGTGCTCTGTGTCCACCTAGAGGGGTGGGATAGGGAGGGTGGGAGGGAGACGCAAGAGGGAGGAGATGTGGAGATATATGTATATGTATAGCTGATTCACTTTGTTATAGAGCAGAAACTAACACACCATTGTAAAACAATTACACTCCAATAAAGATGTTAAAAAAAAAAGAAATGTTAGAAGACAAACATGAAAGAAATCTGCTATAAAATAGAACAATGAGAGGATTAAAAAAAAAAAAAGACACAAGCTTGGGAAAAACCTTGGAAAATTTGACTCCAATGACCATTTCTAAGAATGAAGTACAATTATCTGAATTTATCATACCTAGGACATGTACAGGGTTTGGATAATATGGTGATATTTTCTTGCTACCCATGAAATAAATTGTCAATGTTTGGGAAGCCGTATGGCATATAGCTCCATAGACTACTCAGGAGTTTGAATGCTAAAGTTGTAACTGAGGATGTAGAAACATCATTATATATGAGATTTTAAATTTTGTTTTTATCACGCTACTTCAACAAACACTAAGGAAACAGAAGTAAACTCTAGAATGGCTATGAGTTTTAAAGTTAAAAGAAAAAATTAAAGCTTTTTAAATTCACAGTCAGGTTCATTATTTGATTTTAAAGGAAGAGATGATTTGCTACATCTATCATAATACCAAAGTATCATACAACTAAATAAGTTATGAGTTAAGCATATGGATCCCTACAAAGTACTCATTTTAGGTAATAATGACATTTATAAATATTTTGATATATGCATCTTTTGGAAAATCAAACTCTTAAATATGGATAAGGAAAAGAGGTCCCTACCCTGTCCAGTTCCTGGTTCTATCTATCAAATAGAGAGAGAAAGATATTTTGGAAAGGATTCCTTTGAACACTACAATAATAGCTAGGAGAATAAAAAACAATCCACATGAGTAAAGAAAAAATGCCTGGGAAAAGGATGGGAGGTTCTTACCTTCAGCTGCAGAAAGTGATGCAGAAGTTATAGGAGGTAGTGTGGAATTGTGTAGAAGACAGAGACAAGTTCATTGTTATTTCTAAAAAGTAGAGCAAGTGGGCTTCCACTACATCATAAGGGACTCAGGCTAGATACTAGGACTACAGTCCTGATAGGAACAGCAATGAATGTAAAATGGCTTGGTAAAGGAGATAATGAAATCTGTTTCTCAAAATATCAATTAAACAAAGATAATTCTTCATCCTTCTGAGATAGTTTAGATACAGTCTTTTCCAAAGAAAAGGGATAGGTAGGCTTGTTTTCCAAGGCAGCTTTCAATTCTTTAATTACATAGTATTGAATCCAAAATGGTCACCCTACTTTTGGAGTTAGAAAGTGTTTTGAACAGTCGTAATTTTAGAGATCATCTAGCTCAACTCTTTATTCTATACATTGAGAGGCAGCGTAGTGCAGTGTAGAGGTTGGCAACGTATGATCCAGGGGCCAAATCCCACCAAGCCTGTTTCTGTAGGGCCTGCTAGCTTAGAAATGTTTAAAGCATTTCTAAATGACTGGGGGGAAATCAAAATAATAATATTTCATGACATATGAAAGTTATATGGAATTCAAGTTTCAGTAATTATAGAAAAAGTTTTAGTGGAATATAGCCACACTCGTTTATTTGTGTGTTATTATAGGTGCTTTTGTACTACACCTGCACAGTTGTCACTCTAGAGACTGTATGGTCTGAAAATCCTAAGATACTTACTAACTGGCCCTTTACAGAAAAAGTTTTCAGACTCCTGGTGCAGTGGATGAAGCACATAAGGTCTAAAGCTAGACTACTTGCGTGTGATCCTGGAAAAGACAGTGTGCCTCAGTTTCCTGATCTGTAAACTGGGGACAATAATGGTAGTTACCGGGGGCTTCCCTGGTGGCGGAGTGGTTGAGAATCTGCCTGCCAATGCAGGGGACACGGGTTCGAGCCCTGGTCTGGGAAGATCCCACATGCCACGGAGCAACTGGGCCCGTGAGCCACAACTACTGAGCCTGCGCATCTGGAGCCTGTGCTCCACAACAAGAGAGGCCGCGATAGTGAGAGGCCCGCGCACCGTGATGAAGAGTGGCCCCCGCTTGCCCCAACTAGAGAAAGCCCTCGCACAAAAACAAAGACCCAACACAGCCAAAGATAAATAAATTAATTAATTAAAAAAAGAGAATGCAACACAATTCTTTAAAAAAAAAAATAATGATAATAATAATGGTAGTTACCTGATAGAGTTGTGAGAATGAAGTGAAAGTGCTTAGACATTAGTGCCTGTTATAAAGTAAGAATTCAGTAAATATTAGATATGTTTATTATTACATACAAAGAAACTCTGGCCCACAGAGATAAAGTGACTTCACAAGTTCACAGAATTTGCTAGAGGCAGACTGGAAGTATTTTCTGATTCTCCTTGCCTACACTATGTTGTCTTTTTTAATTTTCTATATTGCCGGACCAAGAAAAACATTTTTGTGATTTTTTTTTTTTAAAACTACCTCAAAGCCACTCTAAATGAGAACAACTTTGGTTTCATCAGAGTGGTGTCGTATCAATCCAGTTACCTAAAGTGACCCAAAGGCAACTTGTGGAACTTTTGATTTTCAGTTTTCTACCTCAAACATCTAGAAATAAAGATTTTTCTTTATGCTTTCTAAAAAAGGACAATAGAAGTCCCTTACAATTTAAAATTAACAAGTCTGTTGCTGCGAAAACTTCAGAAACACATAACCGAGGCATCCATAGGGACCCCAGGATTTGAAGGACAGCATATTAGTCCATGAGCGTTCAAGGATATTTGTTATTTCTGGTATAACGTAGCCCCTTTTCTCTTGTCACTTTTCTTCCTTATCAACAGTTGTACATAACCAACACCATTCCAGGTTTTCTTTATTCTGTGAAATCTCTGAAACCTAGTAGAATGTTTGTTTACTAGCCCTGGACAACCACCTTTCTGGGGGCTTTGTTCATAAGAGGCCTTTCTTCATTAAATCCACTCCCAAATGGTCACTCCATTATGCCATGCTTCCTTGTCAGTTGGTATACAATTCTAAACAATTATACATTTGTCACTGCTGTCTAACTGTTCTCCAGTTTTTCTCTTTCTAAGTAGTACATCCTATCTTGCAACAAAACTGGAATTCTTTAAGACCAGGCCACATTTTTTTTCATATGCTCCCACAGTACTTAGTTGAAGTTAATTTACATAGTAGGCATTTAACAAATGCTTCTTGCAATAATAAATGAATAGCCATAAATACATCCTATGAACAGAATTTTAGCTTTAATGATGAATAAATAACACCTTTAAACTACCACTAAGATTGTGAAAATGATAATTTGTTAGCACATGGATTTAAAGATAAATCATCAAAATTAAAACAAATCAGAAGCATAAAAGTACCTTAATTAAAGTGGACACTACAACCCGCAATAGAGAAATTAACTCTAGATCCTTAATGTTTACTCCTTTCAGATACATTAGCTCCATGACACTGGAAAATGTTATATCTGATGTGGATACTGTGGGCATTGGTAAAACTTAACATAAGTATTTTTTTTTAATCCTGAGATCCTACACAACAATAATTTTCATCTGCATGTATAACATACCTATAGCAACATTACTTAATATATGAGTATGTGAAGTATATTTTATTATAATAGTAGACAAGCAAACTGAATGTGTCCCAGGAAGGGGTCTTTTCCATTAACTTTTATAAAGGCTTTCATTTCAAACTTTCATTAACATCTGACAAGCAAGCTGAAAAAGCTTTGCTTAGAGCTTGGGTTAGGGGCAAAATGCATTTTGGCAAAACTATTCCAAGATTACACTGACTGACTGTGCGAGAATATACTAATTTGTTTTGTTTTGTTTTGTTTGGAGTGTGGAGAAAAGAGAGAGAAAGGGAGAGAAGAGTCATGGACCCTACTTTATGGTTGCCATGGAGGCAAGGTCAGCCTTCCACACTTGGATCTACCAGCAGAGTTCAGACAGGTCAACGTGTGACCGGCTCAGGCCCTGGGGTTAAAAGTTCAAGCAGCGATGGAAAAACCAATATGTCCACGCAGAGTATGCTGTACAATTTATTTCAATTTACATCAAGCCATGCATATAAAATTTAGATAAATTCCATTCAAATCTGATGTTGCCTGACACACAATGTATGCAAACAGATGTCTGTGGGGCTTTTTCTGTGCTTTAGAAAACAACATTAAATTTAAAAATATGTCTCTGGGATTTCTTTATTGAATTACAAAATGAACATAATTTTAACTTAAATGTTTTCATTCTTTCTTCCAATTTTTTTGGTGGGAGTCTTAATAATTTCTCAGTTCTCAATCTACTCGATGTCATATTAAAGAGGATAATGTATATTTACAACTACTGCTTCAGTATTATTGTAGTTATAGATTCTATTTATATCCCTTACCACTTTCCACAAATATTTAGTGATTGATATTCCTGATTTATCTCTGGCTTCTACCCTCATCTCCTTTCCTTTCTACTCAGAACAGAGCAAGGGTCCTGGAGGCTGCTGGGTTGTCTTCCAGCCACAAGGTGGCTCCCCCCTCCCCTTCTCACAAGCCAACAGGGTGTACATCTTTGCTGAGTGCTGCAGGCCAACTAGGATTCAGAGGCTAATTATGACCTATAAATACATTATTTTAATTGTGAATTGAATGGATCACAACACAGACCCTGGTACAAGATGATACAATGAAAAATTGGTCTTTAGAAAGAGGAGAAAGAAAAGACTTTCGTGTCCTGCCTAATTCCTCTTCCCCCCTCCTTTCAAGGGTACAGCTGACTAACCTTACGGCAAAATAAGGAAAATAATAAAAGACTGTAGAGGAACCTAATTTTGTTGCCAAAGAACAGACTCACAGACTAGACAGGGCCAATTTTTAAGGATACTATATAACTTATTCTCACTCAAACTGGAACCTGCATTTGGAGTAGGAAAGGGGTTTAGATTTTCTGGTCTGATAACTTCTCCACAAGGAAGTTTTCATGAGGACTTTGAAGCACTTGCTTAGATGCCCTGTACCATGTCATAGATGAAGAACAGTGATCTCTAATACTGCAGAGCTTTAAAAGTTGTAGAAATAGTACATATTTACTTCTTGCTGCTTAGGAAACAAGGTCCATATTTCATAAATGTGATTTTTACAGAATACATCATAATTTTCTACAGATGAAATAGGCATAGAGAGACAAATCATTTGTCCTATTACATGGAAGATCTTTCCAAAAGTCTGAGTCCTAATTTCTCACATTTTCCATTTTCTGTTCTGCTATTTGAGCAAGTTTCATTTTCCTCATCTGTAAAATGGAGATAAAAATAGGGCCTATTCCTCATGGAATTTTGTCAGGATTAAATGAGTTAATATACGTAAAGCACTTACAAGAGTCTTTGGTACATACGAGTCATATAAATGTTTGCTATTATTATTTATCTGAGCTCAGTTCCTCCTTGTTTGCAAGTATTTTGTGACACAAACATTTGAGAAAAATGAACTTTCATGGATTTTGTAAAGACACAAAGAGTATAATTTTCTAGATACTTGAATGCTCTGATCAGGCATAACTTACGATGTCTGAGCTTTTTCCTCCTCAAGAACCTAAAAAAAATAAGCATTTCTTTCCATTTCATGATATTGCTTTCGGTATGACATTAAAAAAATAATGATTTTAATACTGATTTCCAACTCTCAAGCCTGTTTTAGATAATACTTTAGAAATTGCACCATTTTACTAATGCAAACAACCATAAGTGGTGGTTCTAATAACTTGGCTACAATATTCATATTGTACGAGTTTTAATTTTCTTTTTTCCCTATATCAAAAAAAAATCTTCAGTATCTTACTCACGCCAGAATATAACTTTGTTAACCCTCTTGTTAAACTTAGAACATATGAGTTCCCTGCTTCTTAGGTAAATAAACATTTTGAATTCCCTTGTAAGCACTGCCTTGACAACTCTCAAACAGATTTTCTAAGGGTACAAATGATATCCTTAACTTAAGGTGACCCACAATAATTCAACCATGAGCAAAAGTTTATGTGGACATAAAATCCTGCATTCACATAAATCCTTGTTTGTATAGGAAGGATCTGTACACATAGATGTAAATATATATGTATGTGTCGGTATGTATATATACATACAGGTCCACATGTATGCCATCCACATATATTCCAAATAGATGGAAATACATATTTAGAGACCAAGCGAGATAAGCAAATCAATTTTCAGTAGCCAAGGGAAGGAGTATGACATTTTTTAATACCTGCTATACTGTCATGAAACCCTTTATTCTTTATTATCTCTGTCAGCTACTACTGGGTGCCTAGTAGACAAATGCTAGTCCTAGTCCTGGTCATTTATTTCTATTTGGAATTATTTCAAGCCTAACTCTTTAGAACTGCTTGAAAATGCTGTCCTGATATGTTGGCCTTGCACCCTTGAGTGAGGGCTGGAATAGGGCGGTGGAGAGAAATCCTTTTGCAGAGACAATTTGGCACCGTTTTTGAGGGAAGACTGCCTTGGTTTTGCCCACATTTGCACAAATATAACTTTAAAAGACCCCTTTTCCATTCAGAGCAATACGCATGTGCTACCATAAGCAGTGTCTTTTGTTGCCAGAAGCAGTTTTTGCTGCATGCATCAACTTTCACTATATTCTTAGCAACACTTTCTTCCAGTTTCAGACATCAGTTCACAGAATCCCTTAAAGAACAGATGTACTGAAGAAATGCATCAATTCGTTATTTGTTACAGTTTGGGGGTGTCTGTCCTGTGGGTTTTCTAGCCAAGGGCTTATATGTTTCCCAAGAGAAATTTACTTTCATGAGAGAAGAAAATTGAGGCAAATCACTGCTGTTAGACCCTGAAGTCAGAGACACTGGTTTGTTGTCCTTCTGTACATGTGAAGAAAAAGCCCACAGTTACAGAAACAGTCATGTTTCAATCCATCCCTCATTTTTTCCCAGTGTGAAAAATTACAATTGAAACCAAATTTTTCTCTGTCAGTAGAATGTGTATGATTACAGCTGTTCATATTTTCTTTCTAATGAAGGGCTGCACATTTAATTGTAAGATTTATTAGGTACTGTACATTGCTGTGTATATGCAAAACAGTTAATCGACATCTAAAATGCTGGTTGTTTATTCTGACATTAATGATCATATTTCTTAATTTGAAATAAAAAGCATTTGGGGAAAATCTATTTTTTTCCCTCCAAATAAGGAATTAATAAATTCAATGTAAGAAATAAAAAGAGCTGAAGAAAAAAAATACTGATTTATGTATGTGAGGCTAGAGAAAAAAATAAAGATGCTTAAAAAAAAAAAGTCCATAATCCCCCATTCTGCTGGAAACAAGAGAGTTGATTGCCAGCTTTGTTTGATTTCACAGAGATCTCATACGAGGCTGGGTTCATAAACAGGTGAAATGATGGAGTTTATTGCAACGCACATCAACACTGAAACTAAATAACTGTGTTGCCATCTCAGTCCCGCTGAAAGACGGATGGTAAACTTGACCTGCCGCTGGTACTATCCGATTGCCATTTTTTATTCCCCCTTCGTCGCCCCCCCAGGCTGAGCCATGTTGAGTAAATGCATGTGCACGGTCAGGTCAGGCCCCCGGATCGGGTGAAACTCGGTTCACATTTGCATACAGGCGGAGCCTCACAATGAAAGCCCATCTGTTCCCGTCTAGGAGTACAAATCGAATGTCACCCAACTCACTGCAAACGACAGCAGCATGGCCATTAGATGGAGGAACACTCAGCTCAGGTTACGGATATGGAACTGCTGATTTGGGTTTAAATACCTGATAACTGAAGACTTTTCATTATACGCGAACAAAGAATGAACTTTGAACTGCTCAGGAGATACCCTCTCCCTACTTTGGGCACCCCTCCCTAGTTCTATCCATTATTACTAATACTTAACTGCTATATTTTATACTCTCTCTATTTTTGTATAAAAATTAGCCAGGCTGAATGTCACAATGTCCTAAATAATTGCTTTTTTCTTTTTTTTCTTTTTGGAAGGGGGAAAGGTAAGAGGTGGAGCAGCAAAGGATGTTGTAAACAGAAAATGAACTCTGAACTCTGTATGCCCTCAAAGGTCATTAGTACCATGGCAATGTTGTTCCTTGAACTTCTAAATTTTACCAGGGTGGAAATTTTAGTTGCTAGAGTTTAACCAACCTGTGAACTGCCCCAGCCCTTTATCCCTGCCTCCCAACCATTCAGTCAAATGAGGCACCTATCTCCTAGAATGTTGTCCACTCACGGGCCTGTTTATTCCAAAACAGTTTATCCCCAAATAGTTTATCAATCACGATCTGTCAGAGATTATTTTTCTGTTAAAACTTGGCGAGTATCTTAAAATTTACAGACTGAAATCACATACATTAAAACACAAAAAATATAGAGTTGTTCAAGAAGACACCCCAGGATAATAAGCCCATCCAAGCATGGAACATGATAAACACAAGGAAACTCATTAGCAAGTATATAGGTAAGCTTTCATCAAACACCTTCTTGTCCTGTTTTATGGCAAGAGTCTACTTCCATGAAAATCTAAGGAGGATACAAGCATCTGGGGTTTGGTGACTTGTGTTTATATTTGAAATATTTCTGTATTCTGTTACATGAATCACATTTAACATTTTAGTCATTAGCCCAGTTTGTTGGAGCCCTGGTGCATGTGCTGTTGACACAGCGCCACTGTAGAAGAGAGAAAACAGATTGCCTAGTTTTTCTTTTACCAGTTATGCTTCTTAGTTTCCAGTCAGTAATAGTGTCACTTTATGAACTTCAAATGTAATACCTAATTGGATGGAAAAAATATTTTTAAAATATCTGCAAGAACTTTATTTGCTTTAACCAATTATATACTTTTTTCTTGCATATATTTCTCTTTATTAAAACGCTTATTAAAACAGTCTTAAAGAATTTAATGTATTGAGGTTATACATGGAATCCAAAATGTTTAAAGGCTACTGGATCTTAAAGGCTGTGTCTCTTCAGCTGGGGTTTCTTTACCACTATGTGAAACTATGTTCTTATTGTTTGTCCTTTAAAAATAATACCAGGGTAAAGAAAAGATTTGAGAGCTTTTTCCTTTTTCATCCCATGCAAGAGCTTACGGTCAACCTTAATGGAAGTTCTACATGCATTAAAAGGGAGAATAGACCCTTTGTTTCAGAAGAATAACCAAGACAAGGGTGAATTTTGGCTCCACTTTGTCAAGTTTAAGGGGAAACTGAATCCAGGAAGAGAGAGAAGGAGTCAGAGAGAGAGAAGGGGGGCCCCAAACAACTTTCTTAACTGTTTCCTCATTGCCTCCAATTTTAAACTTAAAATATTTTATTGTTATCTTGTAAACAAGTCAGGAATTTGCATTAGGGGACACGTGGCCATATGATCTCTTGGAGAGGGGCTGTTGCATTCCATGCAGCTGGATGCCTTGTGTATGATCAGCAACAAAGCAGAAGAGACCAACAAGCAAGAAATATAATACTAGAGGTATTCTTTCCGTCCACGTCAGGAGAAAATGCACTATTAAGGAGGTGTAACGGCTTTAATTCTATATCCCTGAAGGGATATGAATGAGAATGATTCTGCTTATTTCAAAATGATAAAATAACTTGTTTAGAGAAATATTGGTTGTTTGGTTTCTTGTTATGCACTATTGGTAGGGATGTGTGAACAGGAACCGAACCTTGAACTTAATTTCCCCTTTGAACTCATGACCTTTGACAAGATTCCCCATGCCTTCCCCTTCAGACAAATTTCATCACAATTACAGTCCCTTCCACTTGAGTTAAAGATATATAATCATTGATTTGACCTAATTACCTGATACATCCCTTTCTTTGCAAGGTGAAAGCTAAATGTGTGAACAGAAGCTGACCCGTGAAGTTCTGATAACCAATTTTTATTCTAATTATCATAAAACACTTTCAGTCTTACTCTATTTTTCTCAAGTTTTCTTTTGGCCCCTTCCCTGAACCCACTATTCCTTCAAATTCAACAATACCCCATAGGTTTCAAGCTGCTTGGCAACAGACCTTCAAATGCATTATGCACTACATGTTCAAAGTGACATTTTTAAACAAAAAACTAAAGACTAACTCTGCACTAGAAAGTAGTCACTAATCCCTGTCTTTCATGAAAAAGTCTTCTAAGGAGATAAAAGAATGGAAACTAGAAAGTTCCCACAAGATTCTGAAATTATCTGACTCGTATCAATCTATTATGATTCTCACTTTCTCCTAATAATTTACAAACTTCAGGTTATAAAGCAGATGCAGGCAATATCAGTAGAGTTGGTATAATCAATTTAAACTATGGGGGATTATCTTCTTTTAAAGGAAATGTGTATATGTATGTGGGGGGAGGTGTCCACATAGTTTAGTACAATAAATTCTACACAGAGACTTTAATAAGAAAGCTTAAATCATGGAATACACTAAAAAAATTAAATATGTGATTTAAAAGCAAAACTACAGTTAATAGAAACTGTATAAATTGACTCTAAAAAATGAATCTGTGAGTATTTCTCTCTACCTCAACTTATATTTTTAAAAGGAATAAACTGAAATCACAGAGTTTTCATTATCGTCTTAGACAATTGAAAAATAAAGATGAATTGCAAAAAATTAAACAGCAAAGAATAAACAAAGGAGACTGTTTGCACTTCTTCATGTCACAGTTTATATTCAGGGGCATCATGTTTTCTCAGAATGAAATGACAGACAATTTTCCTTTATGTCATGTTTGCATCATATCACTCCAAATATTCATTAACAGGCATTACAGATGGAAGTGGACAAAAGGTCTGGAAAAAATACACCTATGACGTTGAATCACCTGTTCTTTTGCTGGAGCTACTTGTGTCCTCTCTTACAAAAATTAAACAACACTAAAAGAAGACGTAATCCTTCATCTGATCACCATGGTGGACCAGCATCTGAGTTTTAGTCTCAGCAATTAGTTTTGGTTTTTTTTTAAACATCTTTATTGGAGTATAATTGCTTTACAATGGTGTGTTAGTTTCTGCTGTATAACAAAGTGAGTCAGCTATACAAATACATAAAACTCCATATCTCCTCCCTCTTGCGTCTCCCTCCCACCCTACTTATCCCACCCCTCTAGGTGGACACAAAGCACCGAGCTGATCTCCCTGTGCTATGCGGCTGCTTCCCACTAGCTAGCTATTTTACATTTGGTAGTGTATATTTGTCCATGCCACTCTCACTCCGTCCCAGCTTATCCTTCCCCTTCCCCGTGTCCTCAAGTCCATTCTCTACATCTGTGTCTTTATTCCTGTCCTGCCCCTAGGTTCTTCAGAACCTTTTTTTTTTTTTTTAGATTCCATATATATGTGTTAGCATATGGTATTTGTTTTTCTCTTTCTGACTTACTTCACTCTGTATGACAGATTCTAGGTCCATCCACCTCACTACAAATAACTCAATTTTGTTTCTCTTTATGGCTGAGTAATATTCCATTGTATATATGGGCCACATCTTCTTTATCCATTCATCTGTCGATGGACACTTAGGTTGCTTCCATGTCCTGGCTATTGTAAATAGAGCTGCAATGAACATTGTGGTGCATGACTCTTTTTGAATTATGGTTTTCTCAGGGTACATGCCCAGTAGTGGGATTGCTGGGTCGTATGGTAGTTCTATTTTTAGTTTTTTAAGGAACCTCCATACTGTTCTCCATAGTGGCTGTATAAGTTTACATTCCCACCAACAGTGCAAGAGGGTTCCCTTTTCTCCACACCCTCTCCAGCATTTATTGTTTGTAGATTTTTTGATGATGGCCATTCTGACTGGTATGAGGTGATACCTCATTGTAGTTTTGATTTGCATTTCTCTAATGATTAATGATGTTGAGCATTCTTTCATGTGTTTGTTGGCAGTCTGTATATCTTCTTTGGAGAAATGTCTATTTAGGTCTTCTGCCCATTTTTGGATTGGGTTGTTTGTTTTTTTGATATTGAGCTGCATGAGCTGCTTGTATATTTTGGAGATTAATCCTCTGTCAGTTGCTTTGTTTGCAAATATTTTCTACCATTCTGAGGGCTATCTTTTCATCTTGTTTATGGTTTCCTTTGCTGTGCAAAAGCTTTGAAGTTTCATTAGGTCCTCTGTTTATTTTTGTTTTTATTTCCATTTCTCTAGGAGGTGGGTCAAAAAGGATCTTGCTGTGATTTATGTCATAGAGTGTTCTGCCTATGTTTTCCTCTAAGAGTTTGATAGTGTCTGGCCTTACATTTAGGTCTTTAGACTATTTTGAGTTTATTTTTGTGTATGGTGTTAGGGAGTGTTCTAGTTTCATTCTTTTACATTTAGCTGTCCAGTTTTCCCAGCACCACTTATTGAAGAGGCTGTCTTTTCTCCATTGTATATTCTTGCCTCTTTTATCAAAGATAAGGTGAGCATATGTGTGTGGGTTTATCTCTGGGCTTTCTATCCTGTTCCATTGATCTATATTTCTGTTTTTGTGCCAGTATCATACTGTCTTGATTACTGTAGCTTTGTAGTATAGTCTGAAGTCAGGGAGACTGATTCCTCCAGCTCCGTTTTTCTTTCTCAAGATTTCAGCAATTAGTTTTGATTATACTTTGAAACCAAAGGCCTAAGCAAACAGGAAAAGAAAAAAAGTATGTGGGCAGACTTTCTAAGTACGAAATTATCATGGTGTCCACTGAGGCAAATCTTTAAAAGATTAACTTTTTACGATGTCAAGTGTAACTAGAATTGGACAGACATTACAAAATAGGCTGGAAGTTTCCCACAATTCTGGGCCATTAAGTAGCGTTTCTAAAGGGAACAGCTCAAATCTGCTTAAGAGTACAAATATTATAAAGAACTTGAGGAATACTTGAAAAATGCCTGATTTCTACATCCACTTCTGCCCAATGGCTTGAGGTATAACCAAAGAAGTACAGAAGAGTGCCACAGAATTTCCTCGATAAAAGCTATATATAGCCAGATGGCTGGGATCCATGTTAAAGTCACATCATTTATTTGTAAAAGCATTGCTTCTAATTTTTGTTTGGCTATCACAAAGACCTTTATCAATATATGCTAATATTGGCATATTAGGAGCACTTCAGGAAAGAGAAATAGGGTACCCATGCTGTGGCAGAAATAATGGATTTGGCGTTATTCTGAACCTCCAGATAGATAGTTCATTATCAAAATGGATGAATAGCAAAATATAACAAAAAGAAACTGTGCTCACTTGCAGGTCAGAATTCTAGACTTTAAGGGACTTCCGTGGTGGTCTAGTGGTTAAGAATCTGCCTTCCAATGCAGGGGACATGGGTTTATCTCTGGTCGGGGAACTAAGAACCCACATGCCGTGGGGCAACTAAGCCCCGGCACCACAACTAGAGAGCCCGTGTACCGCAACTACAGAGCCCACACGCTCTGGAGCCCGCTGGACACAACTGGAGAGAAGCCCGTGCAATGCAATGAAGAGCCCGTGTGCCGCAACTAAGACCTGAGGCAGCCAAAAAAAAAAAAAAAAAAAGAATTCTAGACTTTGAGGGGTAAATGTAAAAATTGCACATATATTAATTTTAGAAACGACACAAACAGGGATATAAAAGGATAGAAATGCTGGAGTAGAATATTCAGAAAAAAGTACAAATGTTATATCCCTGGGGTGGTGGGGTGCTGTGAAATGATCCTCTACAGTCGAGATTCTTAATGTGGTATCTGTGAATATTCTGAAATTATATGCAAATATGCATGTGTGCTTGCCTGTGCCTGCTCATTTTTATGGCAAGAAGAACCACTGCTACACAGTGATAAGAAAAGGAATAAAAGCACACAAAAAATGATTATTACATTTCCGAGGAAAAGATGCTGGAAGCCAAAAACAGCCACCATCATCTCTCACTTAAAACAGTGGTTCTTATACTTTTTGAAATTGGTTGCCCCAGTTTCAATTTTTTATTAGACACCAAAATATATTTATATTAATTTACAAATTATATACATATACTACCACTAATCTGTTAGTATTAGAAAACCTTAGTTTCATACACACACACACACACACACACACATGCACTCCCAGCCACACATACACACCCACACACATATTCTAATATTTTTTCCCCATCTTCTGTGGATCATCTAGTACACCTCACTCTGGTCTCTCCCTTCTTCTACTCCTATGCCCCTTATAATCAATTCTACAAAGAGTAATTAGAGAAATCTTTTAGAACTATAAATTATATCATGCCAGTCTCTACTTGGAACTCACTACTTGCTTCCCATGATATGCAAAATAAAATCCAAATACCTTACTATGGCTTAAAAGGCCCTCCAGAATTTAGTTCTTTCTGCCTCTTCAACCTCACTTCCCCACTGTCTCACTCATTTAGCTCTAGCCATACAGGTTTCTTAATTATTCCTTGAACTCTCCAAATGGTTTCTGTCTCAAAGGCTTTGCACCTGCTGCTCCTTCTGCCTGGAATGCTCCTCCTTCAGATCCCTGCCCTGTCTGATATCACTTCATTCAGGTCTCTGCTCAGTGACCCCTTCTTAGCATTGTCTCAAAGAGTTCCACTGCCACCCTTTTCTGGTCACTTTCTATCTCTGTGCCCTCTGGTCTTTTTTGGCTTTGTCTGGTTTCAGAGCATTCACCACAGCCCGACATTATACTATATATCTCCCCTGGTAAGCTCCATGTTGTGAAGGATTTGGGCAGTTTCATCTCTGTGTGCCCAATAACCTGGTCTAAGGTCTAGCACAAAACAGGTCCTCAACGATAAATGAAGAACAGTCAAAGCAAGTGACAGACATCCCACCTGCTGTTCATTTGAAAATGAACCTCAAAAGAACGTTCACGTGACAGAGGCCACCACACTAAGATGAACTATCAACTAAAAATCAGCTCTCTCTTTTCTCAATTTTCCCAACACCAGAACCACAACTTCCTTATGGTACCTATTACTGTTTCTTTTGTGCCATGTTTATTTGCATACAGATCCTATCTCCATTAGTAGCTTTGGTGGGAAAAATCCCAATCTGACCCTTATTATCCTCCTTACCACATCCAACATGTAGCAGGTGCCCAGGTCCTGTATGGGTGGGCCTGACAGTCATATCTAGCCATGAGAAATTGAGGTTCAGCTGCTCATGCAGGAATGAGAGATGCCAGCCCCTTGTAGCCACCTTGAAAGATGATCCTTGACTCTACACTCAGATGGATGTTCCTGGGCATTCATCTGTTGACAAGGCTGAATGATGAAGAAAAGACTCATACTGGAAATGAATCTATGAAAAATCACCAATTCTTTGTATGATAATGGAGGAAAAAACTATTTCAATGTTGATAAAAGAATGATGAACACAAGTGGAGACTAAACTTATCAGATAACCTTCATCATTTTTTTAGAGGTCAATTCCCAAACAGAATAGAAATATCACAAACGTGGCATTTAAATAATAATGCTTAATACAAACAATGTATTGAATAAACTTAAGAAATCAAGTTACGTAATAGGAACAATTTTAAGGATGATGAAAGTGATCAAAGTTTCAGACTAAGCAAAGTATACTTCTATACTTAGACTAGTATGCTGGTCATATAAAATGCCCATAAAAATCTCCTTTCGAAAGCAACTCAAATATACTTGGACGTGAATAATTTTCATGTACAAAAAATTAGATCAAACTTGAAAACAAATGATAGTAAGCAAGTCACTTAACATTTCTGCATCTTAGTATCATTATCTGTAAACTAAAGGGACTAAAATAAATAACTTCTTCAGGTCTCTTCTTATTTGAATTATAACAATTCAAGTAAGAATCCAGTTGAGTTTTTCAGGGTGCTTATGTTAAACTCTCATGAGACATTAACTTAGAAGTTATCAGAGAAGTCCGCAAAAACACAGAGGCAATCAAACGGGGTGTAGAGTAGAGGTAGAAACTGAAGTACTTCAAGAATAAAATAAAGTGGCATTCAATCAAGAAAAAATGGCAATCAACAGGTCTGGGAGAAAAATAATCCAAAATGCCAGTATCCATAAAAAGGAAAGGTTTAGAAAACACAATACCGTTAAAGATCTCATGGCAACAGAGAAGGGCAAGTGAGCTTATATGACACAGTAGCAAAAACAATGATTTTTAGATTTCATATACAGCATCATAATTCATAATGGCCTAGGAAGGCGTTCATGTTTCTACATTCTTATGTAGAAATTGCCATATTGAAACAGACCAGTGGTCCATCCCTTTTGCCATGCTGCTCTGACAGTGAACAGATGTTTCAGAGGAAAGCTCTACTCTCACCAACCCAAATCCAATAATACACCTAATGATGCAATTCTATATCAAGAATATCATTTCTTTTTGACCTCAGATGGCAATTATCTTCTACCCAAAGCAGGAGGCTGGCTCACTTTGATTTCATGCTGGGTGGCCCACTTAAGAGGTCTCACTTAAAATTACATCAAAGCTGCTATCTTTGTTCACTTGGCTTTTCTGACACACTAAACTACTTCCACAATTTGCTGTCTCCACTATCACTATTAGGCTCTCAGGGGTATGGAATCACGTAGGTATAATAGAAATTGTTGTGTTTGTACTAGCAACTGATGATTTAAAAATCTTTGCTTTCTTAAAAACTAAGGTTTTCTATTATTAGCTTCAATGTTTTAAAAAACTTGAGTATCCTCAATTTAATATAAATGATCAACTTGAAGTGGAGACAAAAAGGTAACACAAAACTTTAACATTTGAAGGAAAACATAAATACACAGAGTGGTAACAATAACCTTTTGATAGAAATTCTGTAGAACAAATGAGGCGCTGGGCTTTGTTTTGATGACTCTCTGACAAAGTGAAAAAAAGATAAGTATACTGGAATGGCAAAAGGCAGGCAGGCAGGAGGCAGTCAGGAGTATGAAACTACAGCTGTGTCTCAGTAGTTTCCAGTCTTCTGCAGGTTCAAATGTCCATTGCAGAATCACTTCGGTCATAAATCCCAAAGGTCCTCTCAGCTCCAGAGAATCTCCTTTGGGAAAGATATTCACCTGCCTTTCTATAGTCCTGGAGCAGACAATTTAAGAATTAGAGCTAGAATGATATTTAAGCTAATATGAAAGAATAGGTGCAGGTTTTTCCCAACTGGGAGAATAATGACAAACTTGGAGAAGCCAATCATTTTCTCTATCAGCGTATTCGGGACATAAGAAACCACAGCAGATTATCATGCTCTACAACTTGATCAGAACAGTTATATTAACATTCCGAATATTGCTTTTGAGATGGCTCTTCTCCTTTAATAAAAATTTGAAGCTTTGATAAGAAAGCTTGTGACCAAGTGTCTAAAATATTCCTTATATGAAAACCATCTAACAAACAGACAAACAACCCAAGGTCTTCTAGTAATCAACAAGTGAAAAAACTAAGAAGCATAATTATCAGAATATTTCATAAGATAAGAGATCCAAAGGTATATAAGATAACCCAGGAACAAAAATCAAGCCAAAAGGAAAGAAGGATGAGTTTCCTATCCCCTGGAGTTCTTTTTTTTTTAAGCCACGCCCAGCTTGTGGGATCTTACTTCCCTGACCAGAGATTGAACCTGGGCCCCCTGCACGGAGTCCTAACCACTGGACCACCAGGGAATTCCCATGAGTTTCCTATCAATGATGTCCATTATGCCAGGAAATAGTCTGTCATGAACCACAAATAACCAAGTAATAATTCAAGAACGTATCATCAGGAAAAACTTGGCCTAAGTATGAATTAAATGAGATCTTTGTATACCTTAAAAACTTCTCAATCAATTCTGGGAGCTAAATAAATCAATAATATTACCTTAAAATTAAATTGATTTCTAGACAAGGATGTCTTTCAAAAGCAAAATTTTCCTTTACTATCCCAGAAATAAGGTTGCTATTAAAACCCGTAACAGGGACTTCCCTGGTGGTGCAGTGGTTAAGACTCCACCTGCCAATGCAGGGGACAGGGGTTTGAGCTCTGGTCTTGGAAGATCCCACATACAGTGGAGCAAATAAGCCTGTGCGCCACAACTACTGAGCCTGCGCTCTAGAGCCCGCGAGCCACAACTACTGAGCTCACGTGTCACAACTACTGAAGCCTGCATGCCTAGAGCCCGTGCTCCACAACAAGAGAAGCCACCGCAATGAGAAGCCCACATATCGCAGAGAAGAGTAGCCCCCGCTCGCCGCAACTAGAGAAAGCCTGCACACAGCAAGACCCAACACAGCCAAAACTAAATAAATAAAATAAATAAATTTTTAAAACCCATAACATGGTAGACACTCTTAGTGCCCAGCAAACTTATAAATGTTAAATAAAAATAAATTATTGGGGATGAACTTTGTAACTTGTAAAAATAGTAATAGTTACTGTAGTATAGAAAAGAAAGGAAACACAGAAAGGAAAAATAATGCAAACTTTCTTAGCAAACAAGCATTTCTTCTTATCAGCAATAATAGTAGTTAAAAGAGCAATAATAAAATGTGGTATTGCATACTTGAAAGTTGCTGAGAATTGCTCTTAGGCATTCTCACAATAACAAAAAAAGAAAAAAAGAAAAAAAAAGAGAAAGACTGAGATTTAAGTGTGTGAGGTGATGGATGTGTTAATTACCTTGATCTTGGTTATCATTCCACAATGCATATGTATAGGAAATCATCATGTTGTACACTTTAAATATATACAATTATGTTTGTCAATTATTCCCCAATAAAGTTGGGGGGGAGAGCAATAATAAATGAAATTCACAGATATTTAAAAACTTATTCAACTGTTATCACGATGGCCAGGGAGGAGTAGAAAACAGTGATTATTGAACTCATTACACATCTAATGTTTTCTATTTCTAGTGGAAATCTGTGTATTCAGGCTTAGGCCACCCAAACCAATGGCAGGCATCGAGATAATGAGAACCTTGGCGTGTGAGATCTCAGAATTTCTCCAGTTTGTTTGTTTGCTTTTGTTTCTTTTGAGGTTGTGATAATAATCAGTAATATAGTTAGCAGTCTACAACAGGATGGAGAGAAAAAAGCAAGGGACTTAGATAATCAATAATCCAACCAGATTGTAGAAGGAGCTACACACTTGTACATGTTTTCCATTTACCCAAAAGCAGGAAATGGTTCCTCAAGAAATCATTAGGGCCAATTCCTTATCTTCCTAGGTATAAATATGTAACTCATTCAAGATAGATGGTTAGTTAGCCACCCTATTTTAAAAGATATTCAGGGAACAATATTCAACAATGATTTTGGGGGTCTAGTTCGTCCTCCTCTTTCATCATTTGTAGAGGTAAAATGCTCTCTCCAATCCATCCTTCTCCTTTCCCCCATGCCAGTGACATGGAAAGGTCCTCACCACTGTTCATCAACACCATGGCAAGAGCTTCTTAACCTTGTCTCTAATGTTCCCTTCCTCCCAAAACATAGATCTGACCATGTAAACTCATGATTAAAAATTTTTTCATAGCTGCCTGCCACCTACAAAATGACACTTAAACATGGTCTTCACAATCCACACCTAAATTATTTTTACAGACTTGTCTCCTCTTGCTCCTACCTGTGCAGCACATGCTCCAGCCCAGCCTCTCCACGCTACCCAAGAAAGTCTCCTTTCATATCTTTTCTCATGTATCCTCATTTACCTAGAGTTACATTTCCTTCATTTTTAACTGCTGACTGTACTTCAAGGCTCCTTGAAGTTTCTGCAGAATTTCCCACTTAAGGTGACTCTTACACTCCTTTGTTCTCTTCCCGCATTACAGAATTACCACAGACTACCTTCAGTACATTTTCATATGGAACTATTTGTAAGCTGCTTGAGGGCAGGGATAGTCTTGTTCTCTCCCCTTTACTTCTTGGCACAGAGTTTGCACAGGAAGGCACTGAAATGTTTGCTGAATTATGCATATTTGTGTATGCATATGTATTTAGACCCCTTTCATTTTAAACGCGGTTCATTTGGGTGTAGGGGATGGGGAAATTAGCTCAAAATCTATAATAAAGGGAAGTTCACTAATAATTACACTCAAGGTATAATAGAAAGAGTGGCCTAGACATTTATGTTCTTCTAGTCTTGCTACTTACTGGCTGTGACCAGGGCAAGTCACAACATCCCTGTACAAATGGTTGCTACACTTCTAGGCAACAAGTCTGTATTCCAGGCAGGAAGAAGGTAAAGGGACAAAAGCAAGGGCGAAGACAAGAGGGGCAAAGGGCTTCCTCTGCTTTTTCTTTTTTGAAGAAACACTTCCTCTAGTGACTTCACCCTACACCCTCACGGCCAGAACTCTGTCTCCTGGCCACCTAACTGCAGGTCTATCAAGGCAAGTGTTTTCAGCTGGGTACATGGCTACTGTGGACAAAATCAGGGTTCTGCAAGTAAGAAATAAAGTGAAATGGATGCTGATACACAATAAGTAGAGCCTGTCACAACTTAGAAGAAGGAAGATAGTGAAATTGCTACATTTTCAGGCAACAGTAAAACAAAGCTAGAGAAAAAGAAATCAGGTTCATGTGGCCTAACAGCAGAAAAATCTCACAAGACTGCATCAATCACTGGGCAGAAAAGCGGCAGATGAGATCCAGTGGAGCTGAGTGTTAGCTAATTTTTTTTAGTACTGGGAAAAAAACCAAGAAATTTTACTCACAGAATCCAAATTACACTTAGTGGACTGTGGATATTCAACAATTAAAACCAAAGAAAAGTTTCTCACTTAGATCATTAGAAAGTGATCCTTAAAGACATTAGTCTAATGGACTGCTCTGGGCACAAAACTGGAAACGTTATGATAGAAAGCATTGTGACCTTTATTTTTTAATTAATTTATTTTAAAATTTGTTTAACCAGCATTTATTGAGCATTCCTATGTGAAAAGTACCATGCCAGATGCTGGAGGCTAGAGGAAGAACACAGAGTTGGATTAGGCATTATCACTACCTATATATATATATGAAGGCCTGGACCAAAAAGAGGGATGAGAAGGATGATGCTGAGCGAAGGCAGGTTCCAAATAGGACCATGGGTGTTGGGCATCTACTGCTCTAACACTGTCCCAGGGACAGGAGGAATAGTCTTCCCAGGTCTGGTTGGCATATTTTATAGGACATCTAGCCCTTTACAAACACATGCTGTGCCTGATGTTTGCTCCTTATATGTACTCAAGTCGCTGTGAACTCTTGTGTGTCCTCAGCTGTTAGTCGACGCTTGTTTAATGTCACAAATAATAGTGCACTCATTATAAAAAAAACAAATCAGTGGGCTTCCCTGGTGGTGCGGTGGTTGGGAGTCCGCCTGCCGATGCAGGGGACACGGGTTCGTGCCCCGGTCCGGGAGGATCCCACATGCCGCAGAGTGGCTGGGCCCGTGAGCCGTGGCAGCTGAGCCTGCGCGTCCCGAGCCTGTGCTCCGCAGCGGGAAAGGCCACGGCAGTCAGAGGCCCGCGTACCGCAAAAAAAAACCCCAAAAAACAGTGACCTTTAATTTTAAAAAGTAACATGCTCAAGCCAGCAAACTTAAGAAACAGGGAAACGTACAAAGGAGAAAACACCCACAATATCATAACCCAGAGAAAGCCACTATTAACATTTTGTTATGTGCCCTTTCCATACTGTTTTGTATCCTGCTTTTCCCCTTTCATACATCATGAATATTTTCCTATGACAACAATGACTCCTCTACTGACAACATGATTTTTAATGGTTGTACTGCAGTCCATCATGTGGACTTTTTTCCCTTTCATTCATCATGAATATTTTCCTATGACAACAATGACTCCTCTACTGACAACATGATATTTAATGGTTGTACTGCAGTCCATCATACGGTGTACCGCACTTTATTAAACTAATCCCATGTAATTAGACATTTAGGTTGTTTCCAATTACTTGATGTTCTAGGAGCTATATTGGTTTATTTCCTTAGAATAAACTCCTAGAAACGAAACTTCTGGGCCTAGAGCTCTGCACATTTTCAAGATTTTTGAAAAATAACTTTCATTGTTTATTTTTAATTCTAAAAATAATACATGTTCACTACATAAAATTTAGAAATAAAAGCATGTCAAAAATACTTTGATGAAGAACAGTACAGCCTTTTTTCTATGCACATATGGCATACATATATTTCAAAAAGTAGGAGTTTATGGTATGTGCTGTCTTATAACCTTATATTTTCACTTAAAGTATAAACTCCTTTTGATAGTCACTAAATATTCTTCTATAAACATTACTTTTAATGGTTGTATATATTCCACTGTATGGGAGTAGCTTAGATGCTCAACCTGTTTTCAATTTTGTGCTTTTATAAACAAGTCTGCAATGAACATCCTTAAACATCTTTATGTACATTTATTTTCTTAAAGTACATTTAAAATTGAATCACTAAGTCAAAGGCATTTGCAGTTATGGTTTTTGTTACATTTTCTCCCAATTTACCTCTGGAAAGATTGTACTAAGCAATTGACCCACTTGCAGTGTGTGGCTACTTCCTACACTTTTGCCCAATACTGAGTATTTTCATTTATTGCTGCACAACCTTTGTCAGCCTGATAAATTCCTATTGATCTTTTAAAACACAATTCAGGGACTTCCCTGGTGGTCCAGTGATTAAGACTCCGTGCTCCCAGTGCAGGGGGCACAGGCTCGATCCCTGGTGGGGGAAGATCCCATATGCTGCGTGTCGTGGCCAAAAAAATAAATAAATTAAATTTAAAAAAAGACATAATTCAAATATCCTTGAGAGACCTTCCCTGAGCTCCAGTTTCCTTTCCAGGTGTAGTTGCTGCTCCCCCCACTGTGCTCTCATAACAACATTTATGTTCCTCATAAAAAAAAAATATATATATATATATATATATATATATATATATAAAACGTGCTTACTACTAAGCAGTCAAATTACTCATTCAAATATTGTCTTTCCAAATAGACCGTGTGCTTCTTGGAGGGAAGGGTCATGTCTTATTCACTGCCATAGTCCCAGTGCCCGGCTGTGTATGACACACACAAGGCACCAACAAACATTTGCTGGATGAATGCCAGAACTACCCGTGTTTTCCTACAGAAAATGCTGCAAGCTTGTTTTCAGATTTCAATTCTTGATAAAATGTGCTGTACAAGAATCCACAGGTGTTACAAAAATGGGAAGTGTCCAGGATTTTTAAAGTATAATTTAGTGGGAAGTGTTCATTAGTAAACTTTTTTTTAAATGGGGTATGGCTGTTTTACAATGTTGTGTTAGTTTCTACTGTACAGTGGAGTTCCCTGTGCTATACAACAGGTTCTCATTAATTATCTATTTTATACATATTAGTGTATATATGTCAATCCCAATCTCCCAGTTCATCCCCCACCCCCCTTTCCCCCCTTGGTGCCTATACATTTGTGCCCTACATCTGTGTCTCAATTTCTGCCTTGCAAACAGGTTCATCTGTACCATTTTTTCTAGATTCCACATATATGCGTTAATATACAATATTTGTTTTTCTCTTTCTGACTTACTTCACTCTGTATGACAGTCTCTAGGTCCATCCACGTCTCTACAAATGAGTAATCTTTATGGAAGGAAAAACAAGTAGAATATGGGGAAATTTAAATACATTATGTTATACTAATGTTATAACACTTTGCAATCCTTTCAAGACGGTAAAGCATCAATAATTCCACCTTTATTATAAACAACACAAAATATGAACATGTTTGTATGTACATCTTGCTCTTTCTAAAACTGTCCCAATAATGGAGGGAAATGCATTTGTTTATATTAGTATGGGTCAGACTAATTAGGATGTCTGTCAAAATCTTCCTGTCCCATATTATTCTTGAAACCTTGATAAGTGCATTTGTTTCAAAGCCAGGGCAACAAGAGAAGATAAAAACAAAAGAAGATAAAAGCAGGAACTATCATAGCTTGTGGGAAACTTTACAGGTCAAATGATTCAAGCTCTTCAATCTTCTAGAACTTTAGAATTTATTGGAAATAGAGTCTGTAAGGTTGTCTCTCACTGGAATTTTAAAAAAATTTTATTTATTTATGGCTGCATTGGGTCTTCGTTGCTGTGTGCAGGCTTTCTCTAGTTGCGGCGAGCAGTGGCTACTCTTCATCGTGGTGCACAGGTTTCTCATTGAGGTGGCTTCCCTTGTTGCAGAGCACGGATTCTAGGCGCGTGGGCTTCAGTAGTTGTGGCTCATGAGCTCTAGAGCGCAGGCTCAGTAGTTGTGGTGCACGGGCTTAGTTGCTCCACAGCATGTGGGATCTTCCTAGACCACAGATCAAACCCGTGTCCCCTGCATTGGCAGGCAGATTCTTAACCACTGCGCCACCAGGGAAGTCCCATGGAAAATTTTATTTCCTGCAAACTCAGCAGGAGTTTGAGTGAAGAACTCAAAACTGTGAGTGAAGAACTAATTTTGTTTTAAATGGTTTATCTAGACCAAATTTAAATACTTGGACATTATAGCTCACAGTATAAGTGCATTCCTTTTATGTTTGAAATCATTTTTTTAATCTTTGTTTTCATTCTTATACTGATTGTAGATTAGAATGCAGAGCAGGAAATTAATATGTCCAATAGTTTCTCCTCACTGTTTTTCTAGATTTTTCCTTGTTCTGATGACCATAAGCTTGAGCATTATCAGGATTTACAGAATACTAGGAACTTATTATAAAGCTCTTCAATCCAAAATGCTTTCTTTCCAAAGAACCATTTTAAGTGATGAACACAAGGTGTGTGATAAGAAAACTGAATGGGCAAAGGGTTTATAGTCACTCAGAATGAACCATTAGGGTCAATACACAAAAGAGCAACTACTGCTTATTTCTTCTTCTTTTTAAAAATAAATTTAACTATGTATTTTCCAAAGTGATCGCTAAATATTAAACTAATGGAACACTCTTTCAGTATAAGTACAGAAAAGCATAAAGTTCAAGAGACTAAGTGATAGACCAGAAAATAAATCATGGTTTTCAGATTAGGGTTCGACTGCATCTGCACCTTAATTTTTTCAAAAATCCTGCCCACGTAAAAAATTTTCTTGTAAATCTCTTTTAATCTACATGTTGTCCTTCATCCGTTACTTTTCCTTATAATTTAATCCGTTGAAAAATCTAGGATATTTGTTAGAATTTCCTACTGTCAGCACTTTGCTAATTGTGTACTTGCGGGGCAGTTCAACATGTTCTTTTGTCCTTTTCCCCTGCAAATCGGCATTTGGACCCAAAGGCTTGATGACTCATGTTTGACTTTTTTTGTGCCTCAGTTTCTTAATTTGAAAAATGGAAACCCATACATGAAAGTATCACAGCTCACAGGGATGTCTGTATTTATCACTGCAGAAGGAGTGAAGGCTATGAACAACCATGGAGAGAGTGGGGTCGGAGAACTCAGACCCTGCAGTTGCCCAGCTTCCCGTCTGGGCTCCAGCTCTGCTACATGTGAGATGCATGATTCCAGACAAACTTTAAGCTCAAGTTTCCTCACTTATCAGACAAAGATACCACTCACCTCATGAGATTGCTGTGAGGGTTAAATGGAGCAACACATTCAAACAAGATTTTTAAACTGTAAAGTGCCATAAAAGTAAACAAATTAGTGTCCGCATTACTCATCACCAGGGGCTTAAATACTTTTATAATAAAAAGTTTTAAATGTCTTGGAGAATTAATTTCTTAAGAAAGGTTAGATATGGCATTGACACAAAGCAAGAAGATTTATTGACTTAATGAATACTTGTGAAGGAATAAATGACAGCCTCCCAGCCTTGCCCGGAAACTTATATTATAGCCCTATGACTCAGGAGCTCTGAGTTCTGCAGGATGAGAGCTTGTAAGCATCTAGCATACACAAACATCACAGTACCATTTAAACGACTCACTCCAAAGCCACTTATCAAAATGTTGAGTAATGATTTACATCGGGTGAATACTGAAAAGAAATGCTGATTTTTATTTACCTTTCAACCTGTGCAAATCCATTAATGGATTCTAATGCTCTTCTTCAAAGCACTTTGCCAGGTCACTCCCTCTTTCCCTCCACGTCCTGTTTTCTCTGGGCTTCTCACGCAAAGTTACTTGAGGGTCCTTCTGCCTATTCACCTACCTCACATCTCTGACCTTCTCCTCAGCCACAGCCAACGCCTGCGCCTTCCTTTCTTCCTTCCCTTGCCCACCCAACTTATATCCAATCCATCTTTCAAGAAGTTTCTGAAATACTATTTTCAGGTTGTCTTGACTACCTGGTTAAGAAGTAGCCATTATTCTAGAGCTTCATCCTCCAATATGGTATCCACTAGCTACACGAAGCCATTTATTTATTTATTTAAAAATTTTTAAAATAAAAAAAAAAATTTTATTGGAGTATAGTTGCTTTACAATGTTGTGTTCGTTTCTGCTGTACAGTAAAGTGAATCAGTTATACATATATCCACTCTTTTTTAGATTTCCTTCCCATTTAGGTCACCACAGATCATTGAGGAGAGTTCCCGGTGCTAAACAGTAGGTTTTCATTAGTTATCTGTTTTATACAGAGGGGTATACATATGTCAATCCCAACCTCCCAATCGTCCCAACCCCCCTACATGAAGCCATTTAGATTAACTAAAAATATATATATATTTTTGGCCTCACCACGTGGTTTGTGGGATCTTAGATTCCCCACCAGACACTGAACCTGCGCCCTCGGTGGTGAAAGTGCGGAGTCCTAACCACTGGACAACCAGGGAACTCCCTTAGTCTCAGCCCCCCTAGCCACATTTTCAAGTACTCAGTAGTTACAAATGGTAGTGGCTATTCTAAATACACAGGGCAAATATTACAGAACATGTCCATCACTGCAGAGAGTTTATTGGACAGCACTGTGCCACAGCCCCTTCCCTCTCCCTCTTCTACACAATCTTGGAAGACAATGTGGAAGAAATATGAGCTTTGAAATTAGACACCCTTTAGCCTTTGAATATTGGAATTAAAAGGTGACTGTATGAAACTGTGTAAGTGCCTAGCACAATGCCTGCCAGAGGGTAGGTGCTCAAATAATGGTAGCCATTAATACACTACTGCTTTCCCAAGTAATTCCAGAATCTCCAAGTTTTCCTTTTAGCAGTGTATACAAGTATCTGGAGAAGTAACTGCAAAGGTTACTTCCTTTTCTGTGAGGCTGTGTGGCATCTTGGAAAGATTATGGGCTTTGGATGTATAGAGACTTATTCAAACCCTCCTCTGCCATTTTATTATCTTAGGACCTTGAGCAAATTAATCTCTCTGATGCTCAGTTTCTTCATCTGTAATATGGGAACAATAATACCTACACTGCACAGTAGTAATGATGATTAGAGATAATGTATGTCAAATACTATGTCTGGCATACGGTACGCATTCAATAAATGTATTATAGAAAGCAGGTACTATTAATTCACCTTATAGAATGCCATGTATTCAGCATAGTTGCGTACTAAGTGATTGTTGCTATTGGTGATGAAGGTCTGGCTAGTAAATCTTTTGAGGGATGATGTTATGCATTGTTTAAACACTTTTCCCTAAATAGGGCTTTCTCTGCTATTCGTACAATGCAGCTAAACTAAAGTTTTTCTCTATGGTATTATCAATTCCACTCACAACAGTTCTCTTAAATTTATACGATATGGGGGAAAAAGAGAGTACTCACAATCATCAGACAGTCTTTAATTTACCATTACTCAGTAGTTTTTACTACTACAAAGGCATTTATGGAGTGGCATGCTGGATTGGAACTGCAGAGATTGGCGTAAAGAACTGTCACCATCACTGTCACCAACAAAGGCTGCAGCTTAAAATTTTGCCCAGACAGCAAGTCTGAAATTTCTAACTCCATAGAAAAACTTAAAAAATCACATCTTTTTAAAAAACAGAGATTAAATGCATGCATGAAAAATTGGAGGGCTGGGGGAAGGAGAAGGGAAGCATTGTGTATCCTTAGATCCTCTTACAAATTCATGCTGCCAGGAGAAGGTCAAACAAGAACTGAGTCTCTCCTGTTTCTAGTAGTTAGTACTCCCCAAGTGAGAGCACATTTCAAGGAGTTGTTCCATTTGCTTGCTATGTCGTGTTCCTTCATCTGCTAGAATGCTTGTGGGTCTTTCTAAAATATCCTTGGAGGAGCTGGTGGAGAGCGGTGAATCACCAGTTTAGCATCTAGTCATTCCCCGGGTTGGTGGGGGTGGCAGAGAGTGACCAAGTAACCAAATAAAGAGAGCTAGGAGTTCAATAACGAGGATTATTCCGTGGCAAGGATTCTGTTATCATTGAGCACAATTCCTTTATCTCTCAGAGACAATCAAACTTCAGCCAAGGGAGTGTAACCTTAAAATGTCATAATTCCACTTAACATAGTGTTAAAGTTTGGGGGGATATTTGTCAGTGTTGGGGCTGATATAATCAGTCTGAGGGACCCTAGAACAAAGAGTGGTGGGTGAAGAGTATGCCACCTCCGCGCACATTTGTTTCCTTGATGAACAAGGAACTATTAGCTGCAGAGAAAGCATTATCTAGGTGAAGAAAGATGCTGATTGTTTTAGTTGCCTCTTCCTGAAATTGTGGGGTAGAACAGAGGATTTCGGTGAGTTAAAGAGCAGGTTTTGTTACTGTGGTGCTGAGGATTTTTTTAAAAATTAAGTTTAATTTGGGAGGGTATGTAGACACATAACTCTTCTTCAACAGCAACCAGAAATCAATTTGAGACATAGATCTCTCTTTTTTTTTTAACATCTTTATTGGAGTATAAGTGCTTTACAATGGTGTGTTAGTTGTTGCTGTATAACAAAGTGAATCAGCTATACATATACATATATCCCCATATCTCATCCCTCTTGCGTCTCCCTCCCACCCTCCCTATCCCACCCCTCCGGGTGGACACAAAGCACTGAGCTGATCGCCCTGTGCTATGCGGCTGCTTCCCACGAGCTATTTTACACTTGGTAGCGTATATATATCCATGCCACTCTCACTTCGTCCCAGCTTACTCTTCCCCCTCCACGTGTCCTCAGGTCCATCCTCTACATCTATGTGGTACATGACTTTTTTTAAACATGAATTATGGTTTTCTCAGGGTACATGCCCAGTAGTGGGACTGCTGGGTCACATGGTAGTTCCATTTTTAGTTTTTTAAGGAATCTCCATACTGTTCTCCATAGTGGCTGTATCAGTTTACATTCCCACCAACAGTGCAAGAGGGCTCCCTTTTCTCCACACCCTCTCCAGCATTTATTGTTTGTAGATTTTTTTTTTTTTTTTTTTTTGCGGTACGCGGGCCTCTCACTGTTGTGGCCTCTCCCGTTGCGGACCACAGGCTCCGGACGCGCAGACTCAGCGGCCATGGCTCACGGGCCCAGCCGCTCCGCAGCATGTGGGAGCTTCCCGGACCGGGGCACGAACCCGTGTCCCCTGCATCGGCAGGCGGACTCCCAACCACTGCGCCACCAGGGAAGCCCTGTAGATTTTTTGATTATGGCCATTCTGACCGGTGTGAGGTAATACCTCACTGTAGTTTTGATTTGCATTTCTCTAATGATTAGTGACGTTGAGCGTCTTTTCATGTGTTTGTTGGCAATCTGTATATCTTCTTTGGAGAAATGTCTATTTAGGTCTTCTGCTCATTTTTGGATTAGGATGTTTGTTTTTTTGATATTGAGCTGCATGAGCTGCTTGTATATTTTGGAGATTAATCTTTTGTCAGTTGCTTCATTTGCAAATATTTTCTCCCATTCTGAGGGCTGTCTTTTCATCTTGTTTATGGTTTCCTTTGCTGTGCAAAAGCTTTTAAGTTTCCTTAGGTCCCATTTGTTTATTTTTGTTTTTATTTCCATTTCTCTAGGAGGTGGGTCAAAAAGGATCTTGCTGTGATTTATGTCATAGAGTGTTCTGCTTATGTTTTCCTCTAAGAGTTTTATTGTGTCTGGCCTTACAATTAGGTCTTTAATCCATTTTGAGTTTATTTTTGTAAACACTAGCTTTTATGTAAAATTCAAGAACTTGTTAATGAAACATCTGAGGAGGGAGATAATATATTCATTGAGCATGTGGCTTTTCGAGGGAGCAGGCACCATCCTCAAAATTTAATTCTCAATAAATTATAAACTTTAATGGTGAACTTCTATATAAAATATTATTTCTAAATTTATCTTCCCAAAAAAATTGTTTATCACTTAACAGAGTCTCGTCACATTATGTTTTAAATTAATTATTGCTCTCATTGACTCTAAGTAGAAATGTAACCTGTAATGCACTAAAAGAACTACCTCATAATTTTAGTTTGCTCTTAGAAACTACAAATATTTTAAATTACATTTGTTATTTTAAATATTTTTCTTTAATTTCACCATTAAGCAGAGTTCAGAATATTATTACATCTCTAAGTCACTGATAACATTTATAAAAGAATAACAATATTAACTCTTGTCTGAATGCAGGTTTTCTAGCTTTAGATGTAAAATTTTATTTTTATTTTTGCTGAATAAGCTTATTTTTATCATTTCTTTTTACATGTTATCTGGATATGCTGGACTATGGACTGATAATTTAAGTTAGCATCTTAGAAATCCAGGAACTTTCATACAACAAACTCATTAAAATATATTTCAGAATCTGACTCAGACAACAACATAAAATATCTGCTTTTATCACTTAAAAAATGACCAGCATATTTCATTTTAAAAGGATAGTAAAATTTTCTTAATCAAAAACTTCTCAGGGGTTTTTTACCACATGGATTTACTGCTAACCTGCTGTATCTGCCAGGCCAGTAAACCTGCCAGCCCCCTCAGTCAATATCTCACACTGAGATGCCACATTTTAAAAATCTTCCTGATCGGGTAAATATTATAGAATATATTCTTTTCTAACCCTGCGGATATAGCTTTCATGGGGACATTTATGAGAGCTGAAAGGATTGAGGGAAAAATAAAACCCACACCGCTTTTTAGAGTTTAAAAAAAGTCTTTATTGGAAGTTCAATAATTCATTTAGCAGAGTGTGCAAAAAATTTTATGGAAACTTCTTTTTAATTTTATACCTTTGCCATATATTGAAAATCATACTCAATATGGTCTTATATCATTTGGACTGAAAAACGGAATATGTTAGAATTGTTGTCAGTGATAACTTGGGTAAGAGTTTAAAGAACATTATAACTAAATCAGAACTCAGTTTTTGCCTATTCCACATAGGAAAAGTAAACTTAAAGTTGTGAAAGTTTTTACCTAGGTCTGGTCTCTGTAGCGCTTAGACCAGGATCCCTGCAACACTCTGCACAGTGATTCATACTGTACCTGTTATAACAGCAACACTAGTAACAATCATAAGGAACTGTAAAATGCGCTGTAATTACTAACTCAACTGTTAGAATTTACTTCTGCAATTCCAGCAATTTTTCCTTAACTAACTTCTTAAAACAAACAAAAAGAGTATAAGAAACAACAAAAATGCTGAAGGAAGGCCACCATCAGATATAAAATGTAAACATCCTAAGTTTATAAATTTATGTACCTTTGCAAGTTAGTCTGCATTTAGTTTTACTATGTATATTTAGTGGAGTAACCTAGCCTTCCTAACTAAACTGGAATTAATATCAACCTTTCCAAAATTTGTTCTAAGTTTCTTTGCACCCGATATGCAAAGTCATTATTCATGCATGTACCTTTCTCTCTCATTTAGATAAAGCTGGGACTTCTTATATAGCTGTAAAATGTTTTTCCACTGGTAAGACAAGCCATATATATTGTCTCGTAACACTAAACGAAACATACCTTTTAAAAAGTTAATATATATTTAGAGTTAAATTATAATTTGATAATCTATCCATGGAAAAAATATAAAAGCAGTGAGAAGTTGGTTTTTTGAAAAGCAGGATTTGAACAAGTGAAAAAGACAGTAAGAAGTTTCTTTGGCTCCTTTTTATGTCTCATCCTAAATCAAAAGGGAATTTTAAAGAATTCCAAATTAAGGGAGAAACGCTTAAAAACAACACTACCAAATTTAAATAAATTTGTTATTCTTGAAGAAACAAACGTGCAAAGGATTTCACATGACGAGCTCCTTGAGTTGCCCTAGTGTTCCTTAGGAAATTTTTCTTTGCAGCTGAAGGCACTTGCACATACAGAGTGAAAAAGCAAGGAAGAAATATGTAATCTGTCTTACTTTCAGCTTTAATGATATGATAAGGAAAATAATAATTATTTATAGTAAGACACTTAACAAGAACTTTGTTAAGTTCCTAGAAAGTTTGGCTTTCTAGGAAAATCTCTTCTATCCTACACTTTGACAATGACCATGACACTCCAGCAAACCCTCTGACACCTCCCTATAGCTACAAAGTCAAATATTTGCCAACAGTTTCTATATTATAATGTTATTAACTGTAACTATCCAAGAAATTGGTCATTTTAATCTCCCTAATTTTAATGCTAAAAGAAAGAATAAAAATCTTTAACTGATTAATAAATCTGAGTTCATAAACAATTTTTCTAAAATGAATCTTTTTCCAATAGCCAAGTAAAGACTTACCTCAAAGTAAGAAAGGTACACTTGAGCTCTGTGAAAGTATATATGCTTAATTTTAAATCAATAGTCAAAGAATGTGTATCCAAGATCAGTCGCAATTTTTTGATGACCAAATCAACTGAAATACACACGTATAACTAAGGACCATTTTCCGCATCTCTACTCACATAAGAATGTTCCAAAGGTTTTAAGAAAGTCCACAATTTAGTCTATCTCGTGAAAAGTACAGCCTTAACATGAAAAAAAAATCAGATCCAGCAGTTGCCTGAGAAACCTGATACAGATCAGGCAATAGGGGTGTATAAGATCACCTAAGCTGATTACAGATAAATCTCAAAAATTTTATGTCAAATTACTGTTTTGTAAAAAGTGGAAAAGATAGACTCTTCCTATGAAGATCCATAAATGCTTTGTTATTAAGGGATTTCATCTTTAGGTTTGTTAAATTTTGTCTTCAGGTGTTCAGAGGAGTACCAATACTAAAAATTAACAAATAGCTGAGAATAAAATTTTATTCATACGTCTTAAGGGAGAAGCACATAAAGTGAACTAATTTCCCTATTTGAAAAAAAATAACCAATATCATCTCTTCAAGCGGGGGAGAAAAAAGATAATCAGTCAAAACTACCAGTTTCCTATTTAATATTTAAATCATTATGCTATTCTCACTTATTTCACCTGTGACCAACCCTTTTTCATTTTGTCCTGCTATGTCTATGGCATTCTTCTCTTGTACTTCCTCAATTAGCATAATATTAAATATTTTCTTCTAAAAAATTTAATATTAACAAAGCATGGTCTCAAATTTATTTCTAAGTTCTCAGAACTGCTAAATAGGACCCCATGTTTTTCATTAGACTGTGGCTTGAGCATAAAGGCAGCCTACCTTAACCATTACTCAAGTTTTTCGAGTAGCTTTAAAAAAAAACTACTGAGGGGCAGTGTCTAATTTTAATCTTTTCACCTCCTGGATTGCCATGTAAGGTATATTAATAGCAACTCTTCACTGGTTCTTGTCTGTAGACCAACTATTCCAAGGCAGAACAGAAGTGTTACTTTTAGTGGCCTCCTAGAAAAACAAACATAATTTTGTGCTACATGTAGAAATTTTTTCCATAGGCAATACGCATGAACTCATTTGCGTACCAGTTCAGTCTTCCCTTCATCTGTTTGCTATTTACTAGACATTTATATATATCTGAAATTCATAGAAGGCATGTTACAATAATAAATTACAAAGCTGGTAAAATTAATTTGTTATAGGAGATATAGGATATCTGTTAGAAATGCTAACAATATCCATTTTTAATGGCAAAGAAAAAAATACCTGTAAATTTGGTTTAAAATTCATATTCAAGCCTCCCTCATTTACCTATTTAGGAATATAAACCCCTCAAGATTATGGTTTTATTTGTCCTCCTCCTGACTTGTGTAATAAGAATATACTGAAATGATAGTTGTAAGAAAGTAATATCTTTTAGGTTTTAGGGCCTTAATAAAAGAACAGTATCTTCTCAGATCTGAGTGTGAGTATGTTCTTGGATATATATATATATGTATGTATATAATTTTTATATGTAATAGTATATAATTTTTAAATTCTTGGATTCATTCCATATGCTCCCATGTTGAGAACTTATGTATCTCAGCCTTGGAAGTCAACTACAACAAAACAATCCAGAAAAGCTCAAAAGTTGTATTTTCTTTTACCACAAGAGGGGGCTAGAGAATTCTAATCTCTTCTAAGGTCTATAAAACCCTTTTAACTGCTACTTTATAGACATTCAATTACAACAGGCCATAATACATTAAGGCATTAAAATACACATATATCCCAACATATGCCAAAGCAAGCACTACACTGGCATGCCCACCAGATGATCACCAACACCAACATCAAATAAACACTTAGGCATCTTCCAAGTGGTTTATATGAGATTTTACACTTTAGTGGTTCCCTCCCCAAAAGGCAGCTTTCTTGGTTAGGTGATGCCCTGGGAATGGAAAATATCAAGGAATGTGATAAAATGCCCCAAAATTGGAGAGTATTACAGGGGCAAAGTGAAGTAAGGATTAAGGGAACTGAAATTTATGTAGTTTGGAAAAGTGAAGACTCTGGGGATGAATGTTCACAGTCTTTAAGTATCTTCTAAAGGTAACAATATAAATGAATTAGGGGAATTATTCAGTCTCGGAAGATGGTACAGAAAAGAGCAACGGCCTGAAACTAAGGAAGGAAAAGTTTAGGTTAGACATGAAGAATAAATTAGTAATAATAGTTGGGTGGGAAATATGTCCTGCAAAGGAAGAATACAGAGCATAATGGCTATATTTGATAATTAATTAAATGAGATATTAGTAAGAATGATGTGAATTCATCAGAAGGGCTAGATTAGATAACTCAAGTGATTTTTTTCCCTAAACTGTGACAATCTCTAGGCCCAACTATGTTCTTGGGCGTTCATAAATGTCTTACAATGATGATAATGGTCATTTGTAGAAAGGAGCACTCATGATCCCAGTTAACCCTATGCTTTTTTTTTTTTTTTTGCGGTACGCGGGCCTCTCACTGTTGTGGCCTCTCCCATTGCGGAGCACAGGCTCCGGACGCGCAGGCTCAGTGGCCATGGCTCACGGGTCCAGCCGCTCCGCGGCACGTGGGATCCTCCCGGACTGGGGCACGAACCCGTGTCCCCTGCATTGGCAGGCGGACTCTCAATCACCGCGCCACCAGGGAAGCCCCAACGCTATGCTTTTTTGATTAAAACAAAATCTGGAGTATTATTATGAAATAACGTAATTGCGAAATTAACTATGACAATGATGTTTATTTCTTAGAGCATTCCATTAAAATATACCATACCATATAAGCTATATCCTAACAGCTCATAGAAATGGGTCTGCAGATAATTGGCTAAAGGCTTCTATAAGTGAAAACTTTCCATGAAGGAACAACTCCCCTATAAATCCCAATTTTACAAGTCAGAGAAACCACTTTGTATAATCTTTCTTTCCCACTAGGCTAATGTATCTGGGTTAAAGCTACTTAGGACCTAACATAAAAAAGACTGTCACTCAAAGTCAGAAAGTCAGTGTAGACCATAAGTGTAATTATAGCTTGTGAATTCAACAATCTTCCCCTAGTAGACAATAATATTCTAGATTAACAGGTTGCAGCATTGTTTTAAACAGCATTACTAACATTTAGTTTTCACTTGAAAAGTCAGAGTTCTATGATAAAGCAAAAGAATTTATGGCTAGTAGAAAAACAAAGATCACCAAAGCATGAAGAAATGGCTAAAAATATATATATAAAGCATAATATATATTAAGTATAAATTTATACTTATATAAATTAAGTATATGTATCTATATACTTGGCCTGAAAGTTTTATGCTTAAACAAAATTCCTTCACATTTAAGTGAATATTAAACTTTGAGATAAAAATGGTCAGTGGCTTTGGGGCTTGAAGAAGGATGATCTGCCTCTGACTCATTTATATATCAATCAGATAAATATACTACATTAGCAACCAAACCACTGTATATCATTTTACCACCACTGTAATGACCACACTAACAACTTCAGTAATCATATTCTAGGGCTTTCATATTACCATTACACTCACTGACTAGTTTAGAATTTGGAGAGAAACAAAGAATACTTGAGGCAATATGAAAAAGCTTAATCTCATCAGCCAAATCACTCACTTAAAAATCAACTATTTGCATTTAAAGATGGCCACCGTTACTTCACTACTAATTATAGTGGAAGCTCAAAAACTGTTTGACCTTTCAAAGAATGGACTTTTGCTCATATTCCCAGTCTGGAAAAGATTTCTAAAAACACTTTGGCTACAGCACAGGCCAAATCTTATCTTGACTTTCTTCCAAACCACTGCAAGTCCAACCAGTTGGTTTTTTTTCTGAAAACTCTGTCCCTGAAAATCAGCCCTTGTGATTATGTACCATATATTTTATAGTGGGGGTGTCTAGTCTTCTCTCTTCAGCTAGATTATTTGCTCACTAAGGAAAGGAATCACATCTTATTTCTTTTTGTATCCTCCGCACAGCCTCTAAACTCATGATTGAATAAAGGTATTCAATATAGGTATTCAATAACTAACTCTTTATTGGCAGTATATTAAAATCTATAACATGGACAAAAAGGCCAAAAAAGATAATGAATTAGTTCTGTGTCAATTCAATAACTAATTGTATGCTGTTCACAGTTATAATTGTTAGCTTTATGGAGCCCTTTGAAATTCTTTATAAAATATAGTGCTTCCAAATCATCCTGGGAAGAAGAAAAGAACATACATAGGCCAGAGAGACACACATGTCTGAAGGACTTAACTGAAACTTGTGAGAAATAGCTTAAGGCCCATAGTCAGGCAAAGCTATTTGGGTCTGCACTGAAAAGCATGCTGAGATCATGCAGGGGAGGGGAGGTACATAGTATGGGTCAGGGGAGGCCACAGCCAGGTCCTGGTTTCTGTACTGGTTCTGTCTTGCTGACCATAAGACCAGGCACTCAGCCTTTTTAAAAATGTAGTTTCCTCTTTGGTAAAACAGAGATTAGATCAGGTGATTACCAAGTCTCTTCCATCTCTAAAATGCCATGGTTTTAATGTTAAAGCATGGGTTAAATTTGCAAGGAGTTTTTCCTAGTGAAAGAAGCATTATGTAAGATATCCAACCATCAACACACGTGAAAGTGCTTTACTGAGCACTGGACAGAACATTAGAGTTTAAACACGCACCAACAGCCCAACATGCTGGGCTGAAGAATGAAAAATGGGTAGTTCATAGACAGATAATTGTTATTGTTTTCTTATTCTTCACAAAACATGTATAATCCTTGGTAATCATTTGTTTAAGTTATATAAATTACTGTCAACTTTGATACCTAGTTTGTCATCTTCATCTGTGATTTATACCAGACTATATAAACGACATGATGTCTTAGATCTAATAAGACATTTATCTTCATGAAGGAGGCCACTGCAATCCTGAGTGACAGCTTACTTACCCTTATCACAGTTAACTCACCATTGAGTCCTTAATTTCTCCCAATGATCTGAAATCTGATGGACTCACCTGGAGCCAACAGAAACTTGTTCAGAAATCTACCATGCTCATGAAAGTATGTGTTTTACAGTAGGAATTTGTTCTTTGGCCCTCAAAACACAGACATGGAAATCAGTTTTGTGTTCCACAGTGTGTACTCTAAACACATGGATATAACTTCTGTTAGGGGTGACAGGAGTCATGTGCCTTTATTAAAGAAAAATATACCTGCATGCAACGAAGATGAAAGCAAGTGTCTGAAGAATAAAAAGAAAATGAGATAAATGCTTGTTTGAATGTATGTATGTTTATTTACATAATCATATATGGAGAGGGACTATCTGAGTCACTTTCGTTATCTCCATATAATAGAATAAAAAGGAATTAACAACTCTAAATATGTTCATATAGTTTGTGTAATTTAAGAAAAATACACACGAAGAAAGTAATGGGCTTGACCCTGTCAGTGAGAAGGAAGCAAATGGTTTGCTGTTTTTAAGCCATTAACTCTTTCAACCTACCAGGGTACCAATGACTGAGCCTGCAATAGGTTTTTAACATTCCAAGTAAAGCAGCCATAAAACACACGCATATTCCTCCAAAGCTGTCAGCAGCATTCAGCCTATGGTTTACCTGATCAGAGAGGTCACTTACTACTAATCACTGCACCATTAATTCACATACCTCTGTAAACATTGTAAGAAGTACAGTTTATTTATTCTGTGAAACAATATAATTTATACAGTAAAATCAGGCCTTATACACAACTCATAGCAATGGGGTCTCAAACTGGCTTGTGAACAAACATTTTTTATCCTCATTGAATACAAACTCTATCAGGGGTGCTATGAGTAGACTTAGATGGCAAAACTAGCTTAATTAGCAGAAGTTCTAGCGATAGGATTTCAGCTCAATAAGAGGAAACCTTTTAAAATAATTAGACCTCTTTATAAGTATCTAAAACATGACCTTGAGAATGTAAAACAAAACAGGGAAAAAATGGATAAATCTACAACTATAATTGGAAATTTTAACACAAGCTTTCCAGCAGATAAAAGGAAAGCTAGGATACAAAAGATCTGAAGAACATTATTTACAAGTATAGAAATAGTTAAGAGTGTATTCAATGAATGCTTCAGAATGCACATAGCCCATAAGCACAAACTATTACTAGGCGACAAAAGAAGTCTCAATAAAGTCTAAAGAATATAAATAGCATATATTATGTTTTTAGGCTCTTACATAATAAAATTAGAAAAATAAAAATAAATAAAGCAGATTAAGAAACCCCTAGAAACTAAAACAAAACAAATCAAAACAAAAACCAGGAAGAAACACACAAAAACGCTTCTAAATAACACATAGGTTAAAAAGGGTATCAAAAGAAATTACAAAATACTTAGAATGGAATTATGAATTATAATGAAATTAGTACATATCAAATTTTGCACGATGCAGTTAAAGCAGTTTTTAGAGGATAATTACCTTTGAACACATTTATTTTTAAATAAACATTATATTCGGTGAAATAAAAGCAATAAGAGAATGATACATAAAGCCCATAAGAGTGGGTGTTTCAGAAGTCAAACAACCAGCTAATCAGAGGTCTTCAAAAAGCAACAGCTTTGGAATCTACTGGAATCCTACCCCCACCCACTACCTCCCATAGATTAGGCATGTCATCCTTGCCAATTCATTTAATTTCTTTATCTGTAAAATGGGGATAACAGTTCCTTCCTCTCTGAGCTGGTTTGAGAATTAAATGAGATAATCCACGAAAAGCACTCAGTACAGCATAGTAAGTGCTCAATAAATTGCTCCTGTTACTAGATGACCATCATCTTTTCCAGCTCTCAGACTCTAAGATTCTAATTTTGGTACAAAGAAACTTAAGACAAGCATGAATTCCAGCCACAAAAATCTAATCAATAAATTAAACTTTCATTTTAATTTCAGAATAATAAAAGTTTTGTTTAAAATATATTCTTCTTCCCCTCAGAGAAGATATTAAAATAATTTCTTATTCCTGTTTTTATTATTATAGAAATAAAACACACAACGATCAACAAAAGCTAGTCTGTTATTCATAATATTAAATTCAAAACTGACTTCTATTTCAGAACCAAGTTGAAAGCAGAGAAATGTTTTTAAAAAGTGCTAAAAATAAAGCCATAAAAAACTGATTCTCTTTATTTTCAAAATATTCTGTTTTTTAATGTATCTTTCAGAAAAGGCACGGAGTTGTAAATGGCCACTACTGGTACATTAACAGGTCTAAAATTTCTTTTAAATCAAGTAGCATTTAATAAGTTGGTCAATAAAGGCTCTTCATTTATCACAGGTCTTTACTTTTCCAATTCTATTTTTTATTTTGCTGGAGAATAAGAACGTTTTCTAACCTTTAAACATCCCGATGTAAAAATAAATTATAAAAACATTCTTTCTCACTTCTTCCCAGACATATCTGCCCAATACCATTCATCACCTTTTCTTTAATTAGAATGTAATAATACATGATACATAATACAATATTATAGATTTTAGGTTTCTTCCCTTATAAAATAATTTTATTTTTTCCTTTTCTTCGAGAAGGAGTTACTATACCCTTTTATAGAACAATCATTTTCCCTAACCCATCTTTAAAAAATGTATGTACATGGGGGTTCTTCATAATACTAATGAAATAAATTTATAGACACATTAAAATATATTGTACATTTTGGATGATGAAAGCAATCAGATCTTGAGCTTCAGAGTTGGCTGGCTTTTGTATAGTTATTGTACTGAATGTTTCATACTAAATTTTTTTCCTTCAATATGGTAGAAACAATGCCTTCCTAAGTCTATAAATCTAAATATTATTACTTGTTAGCAAGTTTTCACTCCTAATGATGGGGTTATGCTCTTATTTGTAGGTGTCTCTCCATAGGCTATAGCCTGACATTCTGAGACTGACAGCACTTACTAAGGAAGCAGAGAAGGAATTGTGATTAGGTAGCAACATGCTCTCATTTTTATGCATGGTTTAGCTTGTAACCTTGGTTTTTATTTTATGCAGTGCACCTGGCCAGGTTTCTATATTCTTCTAGAGCTCTTTGTAGTTTTCACAAAAGCGTGACCCAAACACGACATGTACCATGGTTACTGCTTCTCATCACTGGAGTTATGGGCAAATGGGTCAGACTGTGTGTCCTTGCATTGCTGTTCGTTTAGGACACTGCTCTGGCTAGAGGTGGAAAGCAACAAAGCTGAAATATTTTAACAGTGGCCTTTCATTTTTATAATAAAAATAAAAATTCCAAAAGTCTAAAATAATGTCACCACAAAGAAAATTTTAGAAAAATCTTTTCTTCCTAAAGGATCACCCTAGCTGTCTCATCAGCAAGTGAAGACACTGACTTTATATTTGTCCATTTGTCAACTTGTTAATAGTGTGTTTTCCCAATGAGACGGACAGCTCCATGAGGGCAGGGACTGTGTTTGACTTTTTACTGCCTATTTCACTAACAGCTTAGCACAGTGCCTTGCTATTACCTTATAATCTCTAAATAAGTTTTTGTTAAAATAATGAATAAATAGCATATCAAGTATTACTGTTCTCCATAATGGTGCAAACTAGTTAAATAGGATATAAAGTTTACTTAAAATTTTAACATCTTTATAAGCTTCTCTTTAATTTCACAGGAAATGTACATATCTTTATTTTTCAGGGAAAGGAAACAAACATTTATTGTGCCTATTATGCATCAGGCACTCAGGCACTGTGCTAGATTCAATGCTTTGCAGCAACTCATATTTAAACATTATCTCATCATCCTACAGTCAAATTTTTAACACAAACAAGTCTATTCCTACCTCTACCATTGACAGTGTCACTTTGGGAATTCTGTTAACTTGTACGCACAGAACTGAAAATAAAAATCTATTAAGTAAAAATACTATTGGGGAACTATTATGGAACAAAGTTTCCACTATGGAATTTTCCAGGTAATAGGTTTACCTCTTTCAACACTAATTACTTTCTTTAATTTCAACTATTTTTAATGAAAATATTTTAAACATACTATGTGTATCTATACAGTCTTAACCAAAATATCTGGAATATGAATACATCTTTTTTTCTTTTCGGTACGCGGGCCTCTCCCATTGCGGAGCACAGGCTCTGGACGCGCAGGCTCAGCGGCCATGGCTCACGGGCCCAGCTGCTACATGGCCTGTGGGATCTGCCGGGACCGGGGCACGAACCCATGTCCCCTGCATCGGCAGGTGGACTCTCAACCACTGCGCCACCAGGGAAGCCCTCATCTTTTTTGATAACTTAGATAAGGATAGTGGTAAGGATAGCAGAGTGGTTATGAGCAGAGGTTCTAGAACAAGACTGTGTAGACATAAATCCTGGTAACACTACTTACTAGCTATTCGATCTTAGATAAGTTAACTTCCCTAGGTCTCAGTTTGTAAGTTAACTTCCCTAGGTCTCAGTTTCCTTATCTGTAAATTGAGGATAATTCTAATACCTACTTCTTAGGGCTGTTCTGAGGATTAAATGATGATAAGTGCAAAGTACTTAGAACACAAATGCAACGTATATAGTAAGTGCTCAATAAAGGCTAGCTAAAAGTTTTATCTTATTAAGGTACTGAGCTCTTAGGGGAGAGTTTGGGTCATTTCTCTCTCCAGTACAATATGGCCCCAGGCTACTATGTTATTTTAGCTCTTATATAAATTTTGTGGGAATTCCCTGGTGGTCCAGTGGTTGGAACTCCACACTTTCACTGTTGAGGGCACAGGTTCGATCCCTGGTCGGGGAACTAAGATCTCACAAGCTATGTGGTACAGCCAAAAAAAAAAAAAAAAGTTTTATTTATAGATTTTGTTTTCTATAACAAATTTTAATTGTTTTCGTGTTTCTTTCCTCAATGTTATTTGTTAATTGATGCCTTTACAGTACTTTTTCTTCTAATTGGATGCTTCACTCTACTGTGTGGTCTGAGAAATCAAAACACTGTAATGGTTAGACATTTGTAAGAAGAGGAATCCCCAGTGAGGGCCTCAGAGGCTTTTCCAGGAGTAAGGTACACAAATGTTAACCTGGGACTCAGGAACATCTATTTTCACTTAGAGGTCTTTCTGGCTTACTTATTGTGTTCTCAGCTGTGTTTGGGAAAGTTGGAAATACCAAATAAGTGACCTATGCATTAATGAGGTACTATTGTTCTAATTCTGTCAAGCATTAGATTGATCAAAAACAAATGAAAGGTTGATTTTTTTAAAATGTTTTGCACTGTTAATTTTCTATAATTATTAATCAGCTACCAATGTAATTATTAAGCTTTCAATCCAAACAATGTTTTTACCTGAACCAATATACAGATCTCACATTAAGGCCCAATTTCTAAAACTTGGGTATTACTAATTGTGCTAGTACACAAAGCTCAAGCAAAATACACTGTTTCTGTGTGACTGAATCCATAGTTCTCATTTGGTGGTTATCAATTCAATGAAAGGGAGAAAATATGAATCACTGAAAGGGCCAAATGAAATAAGAATTAGTGATAAATTAGAAAGAGAAGGGAAGGTAGGGATTATGAACACTTGGAAAATGCCAAAGTTGGAGGGAAATTTGGAAGAAAAATAAATAGAAAGATCACAGACTAATAAAGAAAAATAAGGAATAATTTACCAACTTTACTCCCAATCCCTAAGTGAATAATAAGCTTTCAATTTAATATTCAGTTTAGTAGCATTTCTACCTCCCCCCCCACCCACACTGCAAAGGCACAAGAGAGACTTTGATAAGATAAGTGTGTATCAGTGATGATCAAACCTTCTGGTCAAGCGGCCAAATGCCAGAAGAGGCACTGTGAACCTCCCACCCCTGGAATAGCTGAGCCTGAGCCAGAAACTGGCAGCCACCACGCCAAAACTTTTATATTCATGTATCTTAAAAATTCATATATATTTTCATTCCACTCTGTTACATAGCAATGTGTTTCTAATATAATGTTTATAAGGGTTGAATTATTTAACTCTTCCCATTCCCAAATCTTCAAATAAAATTGATGCTCCAGGAAGATTTGCATTATGGTTCTTGTGGCTTTCCCTTCCCCTTGAGCAACACCAATATGGTCAGAGGTATGTGAAAGCATGGGTAAAAATGATATCTTATTATAATATGATAAGCTCAAGGGTCTCAAATAATCCACAATAAATCAATAAACTAATAATCATTAAATGAAAGCTCTAATTCTCATGAAACTCAGTGAAGCTAAAAAATCTGAAAGAATGGTAAGATGGGCTCTGCAATCTTAAAATGCCCTCTTAGCTTTTCAGCTACCGTTCTTATAGAAAGATCAATAATGATGTCTTCCCGCTCCAATATGGAATTAGTGTTTCCCTAAGTACATTAACTTCAGAACTATTGAATTACTAGGAGGATCAGCACTATAATGAAACAAATAATTGTTCTTTGCGAACTAGTGTTTACCAACACAGAGAACCTTCTGAAGGCTGCTGGATTGAAAATGACCAAAGGCAAAGACCCCAGGACAAAAAGCATAAAAGTATGGTTATCCTAAAGCCAGAAAGATGACACTCACCCTCATCCTGATAATCTGACAAAAACGGTGCATCTGATGTGAGAGAAGGGCCATGAGTTCCACTGTGATTATCATCGGAGCTGTCCTGTCCAAGGTAATTTTCAGCTTGGTCTCCCCCTGAGGGACAAAAAAAGAAAAAAGGTCGTACTTTTGACATCTTTATAAAAGTCTTTGTAGATTCCTTCTGGTATTCACCAAAAAATATGTATATTTTACTTGATGGACGTGGCCACTATCCATTAACACAGGAGAAACATAAATAAATTCAAGAACCAACCTACCTGGATGGGAAATTTTCCATTCGGCTAACTAACTAGAACTTAGAAACTGTTAGCTTAAAATGAGGAGAACTGTTGCCACAGAAAGAAACTTCTCCATCACACTTAAAATGAAAACATAGCTATATAAATATCCCATTAATTACAACCTTTACCCTGAATGCCTCTATTTCCAAATGAAATAGAATAAATTACATAAAGGGTTAAACTTCTATACATAATATAATGTAGCAAGGTCAATATTCTTTCCTTTTTTGAAAAATAAGAGAAGTAAAATTAGAAGCTGCACTATTCCAATTTCAATCGCTACTTGTTTTGCAATCTTAAGGAAGTTCTCTTTACAATTCTCGTTTACAGCCTATGCAGCCAAGCTCTTAGGAATTCCAAAAGCCCTATGAAGGTAATATTTGTTCTGTAAAATGGCTTCGATGAAAGGCAATATATATACAATACCGAGTTATGCAATTAAAACAATGCTAATCTCTTTTGGGTGTTTTCAACATACACTGGATTATATTTTGTAGAAGTGGCCCATGCTATTGTGATACTTTAAAAGGTTTAAAGGAAGATGTTAGCTCATTCAGAAACCAGAAGAAAAGGCTATGCACTGCAAATGGCTTTCCTTAAAATCCCCCAAACAGAGGTACAGTCTGCTGATAAAAGGACACCAACAGCTGCTCAGTTCATTTCACAAACTTGAAAAGAGGATTTTCAACTGAATTTAATATTACCTCAGATACTAATTTCCAAAGGAAATCGGCAGTGCTAATCTCAGTAAACACTGTAGAGTTTTGGCCCTGGATTTCAACTAGGGAGCAGTGAAACCAAACAACAACCTACATAGAATCTGAATTGCCTCACTTTAAAGGTTTATTTCCTACAATTAAACTAGAAGGATAGGGAGTATATAAAATGATTAAAAGCGAATCACGGTAGCCTTCTCGTTCCATAAATTAGATGATCATATCTAGACTCTTCTACATACGCTCAATGGTAGGTAGATGTCCATAACTGAGTTGAACACCTGCAGATATAGGACTTTAAAAATAAACCATGGAGTTTATTGTGGAGAATAAAAGTAAAATTAAAAAAACAAACAACCTCACACAACAGTCACTGGTTGGAATCAAAAGAAATGCTCTCTACTTTACTAGGTTACTTGATCAAGACACAAAGCTTATAGTTCTGCTGAAGTACCACTGTGAAATTTCTATTATAAGCAGAAAAATTCTCAAATACTGAACGGAGGGTTAACATACTCAAATTTCTTTTTAAAACATCTTTATTGGAGTATAATTGCTTCACAATGGTGTGTTAGTTTCTGCTGTATAACGAAGTGAATCAGCTATACGTATACATATATCCCCATATCCCCTCCCTCTTGCGTCTCCCTCCCACCCTCCCTATCCCACTTAACACCACTGCAAATCTACTGAAATTATTTTATCAAGACAATCTAAATGGACTGCCTGGCAGGTAACCCAAAAGTGAGCTGTGAGGTTAAAGGAATTTAAAATTTCTGAGCCAAACCAAAATCCATTAAAAAAAAGTAGTAGTTTGGGTTGCCAAGCAAAATTAAACACTTGTAGGATATACTGAGTATTATTTATCAGCTATCACTTTAGACTCAAAGTTTTCTGCATGCTTCAAAAATTTGACAAATTTACTCTTAGATATTTTAGCAGTCCAGGCTTTTTTTTTTTTTTAAGCAAATAAGGAGGGGCTTTGTTTTATTTCGTGATTTTTTTTTTTTTTTTTTGCGGTACTCGGGCCTCTCACTGTTGTGGCCTCTCCCGTTGTGGAGCACAGGCTCCGGACGCGCAGGCTCAGCGGCCATGGCTCACGGGCCCAGCCGCTCCGCGGCATGTGGGATCTTCCCGGACCGGGGCACGAACCCGTGTCCCCTGCACCGGCAGGCGGACTCTCAACCACTGCGCCACCAGGGAAGCCCTGTTGTTGTTTTTAATGAACTTTTAAATTTTCAAATAGTTTTAGATTTATTATAAGTATTGCAAAGACAGTACAAAGAGTTCCTATATACTGTTCAACCAGTTTTCCCAATGTTAGCTTCTTACATAACTAGTGTATACTTGTCAAAACCAAGAAATTAGCATTGGTACATTGCTATTAACTAAACTACAGACTTTACTTGGATTTCACCAGTTTTTCTACTAATTTCCTTTTTCTGTCCCAGGATCCAATCCAGTTACGTTTAGGGCTTCCATTTTTAAAGTCTTATCCAAAATACCTGCCATCTGATTTACTAACATCAGATGGAAAAGTCACTTCCATGTGATTCCTATGGTATCTAAATATAGTTACCCAAGGTGGGCTTTTAACAGCTACCTCTGTGCTAAATGCAAGACCATGACTCCATAAAGCATACGACAAAGGTATCCAACTCAATGCAGCAAAAACAGAGCCTAGGTCAGTACTAAAAATGGTTGCAAAGGGGGAAACATTTAAAAATATGTTTTACATCCAAGTGTAATTAGTTCCCGGTGATGGAAATGTTGCTATAAGTGTTTTCAGTGTCTTATCAAGTGGCCCAACTCCCTTGGGCACACACAGAAAAAAAGCCTGTGACACTGTATAAATAGACACTCCCGTGTAATTAAAATGATTACAGCTACTCAAGATGCATGGGTGAAAAATTTTATGGAAGAACCAGCAATTACTGTGGTCATTTTGGATTTGTTGAAGTTTAGAACATCATTTTTCCTTAAAACATAATCTCAAGTGATCTCTGGTTTCATCTATGGATCTTATAATCGCAGTTCCAAGTGGCCACAACCATAGTCCAGTGGGATCAGACATAAATGATCACAAAATATAGTGACAGACATTTCCACTCAGCAGCTCTACAATTAGGGCTTAGAATTCCATCTGCTCTGAGTGGCTTTCTCACAAGCAAGACCCCTTGCCACTAGAGACACACTTTCCCATTGCAACTTGCTCAGAATCAATATATTTCTATCCAGATATATATACTAACACACAATATCTCCATTAATCACATCCACTACCTCCAGTCCCTTCCTTTTGTATTTCTAAACAAGATCTGGGGGAACTATATCAAGGGTTCACCTGCTATTAGCTGGTCGTTTGCTCCTCTATCCTAAGTGTCATAAGAATTGGGTACTAGATACACCCCTTAGTATATTCAGTGGCAGATTCTCCATTGAATATCATGCTGAGGGGCCTACAAGGAGGATGATTTCTCTATTGTTCTTTCCTTAGAGTCAAACTCAATTTCATTCATGCTCCATAGAGTGATAAGTTGGGAATTTCTGAGGGTTGGAGCAGAAAGATAAAGCAGCTTTGTGTCAGGTGTAAGGTAATTATTTGCTAGGGTTTCTGTGCTATTTGTTTTTTTCTGTGTTTTCATTAACAGCTAATGAGTTTTCTCCCTTAATTCTGAAACAATAGCTTAGCCACTAGAAGTTGGCTTTTTCTGTCATGGATTCAACCAGCTGTTGCTGCTTCATAAACTTTATGGAGAAGTGAATTAAACTGCTAAAAACTTTCATTTCCTAATTCAATTCCGAACAAAACGGGGGAAAATGAACCATGATGATGTTCCCCTTGTAACTATTTTGACTCAGAGCAAACCCATCTGATTCTGAACTTGCAGGTACTTTTTAGGGACAAAAACAGGCCATAATGATGATTTTACTTAGAAATGAGAAAAAAATGAAAAAAAGACAGAAAGCAGTTTAAGCATACAAAATAAGAATAACAAATAGATAAAACATATAAATATATGTTTGCTTATTCAATTTGTAAAGGATCAATGTGGTTTTTTGTTAGTATGAAGTCATCAACACTTTTCTTCTAATTAATTATAAGCTATATTGTAAACACTTTATTCACATCTGCAACCAACTGTTTACATGGCATGGCTGAAAATTTTCTAGGGTATGCTATTACTTCACCAAGTTATCTTTGGATAATATAAGGAAATTTAAATTAATGTAAAATTGTCTGCTTTTTCTTTGTTTTTGTTTTTATTGCTGCCATTAGAAGGGAACACATGACTTCCGACTCTATTTAATATTTAAGAACCCATGAGACACAAAGCTCCTTCTTTAAACTAATAAATCCTAAATAAAATGCTATAAATAAAGGTCCCTGATCCAAATCCAGGTAGTTTTCATGCTTGATAGCATGAATATTGCCAGATTTTCATGGACCAATTTCCTAGTAGTGCAGTTTCCAAAGCTGAACTAAGGTAAGATTAGTAAAACTGCAGCTTATTATTCCTTATTATAACCATTCATCTAAGTTATTGAATATAACACCAATCTAAGAAATATACTGAGTACATATGTGAAATGTTATTCACATGTAAACACAGTATGGAGCACATTTGTAACACCAAAGCTAAAGTTCTGTCAACACTTCCTTTATAAATTAGATAACCATTTTGCACATACTCATGCATTAGAAAATGTATGGCGTTTCCCACAGAACATGTTAGAGGCTTCACCGATTTCTAAATATCCATTTGGATTTGCGTGGTTAGTTCTTGTGATTAATCCATGTATAGTGAAGGTCTCAAATTCTTCTCTGTTCTAGACAGTCTGACTTCTTGCCCATCTTTTTTTTTTGTCTCCTACACCTAGCCATAACTCAATGTATAAATATTCTTTTTTTTCCCAAGGCCCTGGCAGTGAGTATAATAGTACTGAATGTCATTAAGTCTACAGAACAAATGATGGGCCAGGCAAAGAAAGTTTCCACTTATCATTCTTCTGAAAATTTGCTCTAACTAGATCTTGAATGTACAAGAAATAAGTAGAGCTTATGACTCAGTTTTTAGCTTAGGATACTGTTTACTAATTGTATAATCACGCAAAGAGTAACAGACTTCTTAAGAACCTTTAGGGATCTCATTTGCAGAGACAGCACAGTCTAAATGATAAGAAATGAAATCAAATTGATTGGATGCTTAGAGCACAATCACTACAACACCTGTGAATTCAACAACAAAAAGGGCAGCATAGTTTAATAATATTTCCAAAATGAATTACATCTTTCAGTGGTGAGCTGGACAGGAAAATGCCCAGGGGAGCCAATGGAAAAGTTCATTTTTTCTCCCTCCTTTAAAAAAAAAAAAAAAAAAAAATCATTTATGATGCAGTTTTTCATTTTGACCAGTAGGGTGGGCTGCAGTGTGTAGCATCACCCTAGTTCCTCAAAAAAGGAAAAAAAAAGGTAGCCACTGTGTGAATCCCCCTGCTCCTTCCCCTCCCCTCCGCAGGAAAATGCTGAGATTTTTAACCCTTAAGTTTCACATAAAGGCATAACTTCTGGACATTAACAAACTGGAGGGCTGACAGCAACAAATATAAGCCAGATAATTGTATATGTGACAACGCACACTTCATAAAGCAAATTACAGCCTGTCAGCCATCATTCCGGCTTTACAGTAACACATTCCATTTACCACTGTTATTGTTCAACTGCTACTAAAATGGAACCTGCTGAGTTAGAATATTTCCAATAGTAGTATGATTTTGACAGAATTCAAAACATGTAAACCTAGGTATTTGGTAGTATGTAGATAAATACACTGTAAAATGAATGCATTTATTATATGGCAACCAGGCAATCTTAACCTGGAATTATTAGTTCATCATTCTGTTTTCCACTGTATTCTCAGTGTTTAAGTCTTACTATGAAGCTATTCAACTGAATTTTCAACATGTTTTGACTTACAGGAGAAAGCAGCTATAGTAATAGTAAAAATACAATAGCTTACTAAGCTCTTACCGGTTATAGGCTTTAGGTCAAGACTCTTTATGTCCTATCTCATTTAATCCTCAAAATAATCCTGTGATATATTATTAATTATATATTATTAACCCAAAGTTTCAGATAAAGAAATTGAGACACAGAGATTAAACAACTTGCCCAAAGTCATACAAGTGACTCATAAGTGGCAGTGCCAGGATTTGACACCACCTTGTCTGATTGCTAAGCTCTTGTTCTAATCCACTGAGCTGTACAGTCTCCAAATCTGCATGCTTTATAAATGACAATCATTACTCAAAGGCAAAGCATACTGAATGGCAGCCAGTGACTTGAATTTATGGCATGTGCTATTAATTAGTATTTTTTCATTTCAGTAAGGTAATGAACTATAATCAAAAGTATAAATTATTATAAGCAGTAGGAATACTGTAGTCACATTAGGCATGGAACTAATAGAGAAAGTCAAATGTGGTCAATGATTTGGTCAAGAAGGAGCTGGTCCAATTCATAGGTTCAAATGTACTATACTAGCATTGTTGCAGTGATTTTTTAAAAATACCACTTTTTAGCATGAAACTCATGCTAACAAAATTTAACACAACACTTTGGGTTTAGTCAGATCAATATGTTGAATTTTTTTCCAGCACATTCTGTGTGATTTTATTGGCTCCTGGGTATTTTGATGCTGCTTCATAGAAAGTGAGCCAACATGTTCTGCACCCAAATATAGCTTTGACCTGGCCTAGTTGTAGAATGCATTTCCTTTCTGGCACCATCATGCTTAAGTCTCACAGTAGGAAAATGCTTCAAAAATATGTAATTAGCCAGGAATGCAGCAATTTTATTACTATTGGTTTATCTTTCTCTTCCACTCTTTTTCTTTCTCCCAAACAACAAATTGTAGTAGGCCTTAGCACCCCCTTCCTGTCCTGATGCATACTAGGATCTATCATATCCCAATCAGTTTACATTACTTCTTCTTGAGAGAAACTATAAGGCCAGTTGGATTCCAATATCTTCTGCTAAAGAAGAATGGGACGACATGATCTACAGGCTACAGGTAGATATAAGAAAAGTTTTTACAAGAGACCAAGAAGTAAAAGTAAAACGACATATAATAAAGAGTGGATTATGGGTAAGATAAGCAGGCCTGAAAATGTGAAACAGCTTTTAACATACTAAAGAAAAAGTGGGTTTTCTTTGTGAGTAATATAGACCTCCAATACCACTAAAGCTGGAATGGCAAAGGGTGACAAGATTTGGCCTCCCCGTGCCCCACGCATAGGAACTCCTGTTCACGTATGAAAACAACACGTGTGTTAACGACAACATCAACAACCAAAACCTCTCACCATCAACAGTTCTGTTCAATGTTGGTCCCTTTTGGAACAGAAGTTTCACATGGAAAAGTATCTCCTTATATTTAAAATTTATTTTTCCTTCTTTATTGGGGTACCACTAACAAGGAAACTGCACTAATCTTAAGGAAAGTAAGTGGTATCACTTTGTACGTTTAGGAAAATACCTTTTAGAGATGAACTATGATCAAGAACTTTCTAAGCTGGCAAGTGTGTGTTAAGATTGGTTCTTCCACTCTTTGCCTCACAAGAGTTAGCAGTGATTGGAATCTTTATTATCTTTATTTTACACATCATATAAATCCCCTTGTACATAACTTAACAGTTCCTTTACTGTTTTAGTAGGAGAGAGCCCAGTAAACAATAACTATTAAATGAGTTTCCAAGAGAAGTATGTGCTGATGGGAAGCACAGTGAAATGCTTTGTAACAGAATTGGGCTTAACCATCACCTTTTTTAGTCTCCAAATATCAAACAAATTCACTGGGTTTCAAGTCTAAGGGCTTATTCACAAAGAGTTTTAAGCAGAAACACCCAAAATTTTGTATTCAAATTAACCAGACATTTCTCTCAATACTTTGTGTCCAACACATGAAAATTCATTAGAAACACAATTCTTGAGGTAAATTAATTCTTATGCCAAGATTCTATGTTCAGGAACTGTACTCTTTACCTGATTTTTTGTATTGGTCCAGGAATAATTCTATCTAAAAGAAACAGTTTATAAGTTTTTTTCCTCAACAAAAGTTTCCAGCCTAATCGAATAAACTTAAAGCAGTAATTAATTTATCAATTACTTTATTTTCTTTGCCATCTACATAATGACAAGGGTCAGAAGTTCTATGAACTTTTAATTAGCACATATGGAAAAAAGAAAGACTAAGATAGGGCAAAAAAGGTATTCTTTATCATTACCATGGGTATTATATGATGCTGTTTTATTATTTATTTTAAAATTCACTTATAAGTGCTAAGTTAACTCAACACACCTACTGGTTCCCAAACACAAAACAACAGAGAATGCTGCTATTTTATATCATCATCAGGATCTTGCCTATAAATTCATATATAAAAATAAATAAGAAGGAAAAAGAATGAATGGGTATAAACTACCAAATTATGAATATACTGAAAAAAAGCTACCGTGTTAAATCAAGTTTTTTTGGTACGCTTCTTTTTCGTCCCGGTTTTATTGATATGTAATTAACATATTTTATTAGTTTTAGATGTACAGCATAGTGATTTAATACACGTATATATTGAGAAGAATTTTTTGGATTTTCCATATCCTTTAATGAATTGAAAATATATTAACAGAAAAGACTCCCCCCTCCAAGACTGTAAGTTTAGTCAACATCCATCACCTCACATAGCTACAATTTTTTTCTCATGATGAGAACTTTTAAGATCTACTCTCTTAGCAACTTTCAAATACACAATACAATATTGTTAACTACAGTAAGCTTTATTAAATAAAAAAGTTAAGTGTGCCCAGAGCAAAAATTTCAAACATTGTAAGAAGGCATGTAATAATGAAAGCTCATCTTCCCTCCCTTCTCTTGGTTCTTCTCTCCAGGAGCAACCATTGTTATGTTTCTTGGGTATTCCATGAATTTTCTATCTAAATGTAAGAAGTGTCTGTGAGGGCAGTATGTCTTTTTTTAAAACAAATGGTAGCATCTGTCCTGTTCTGTATCCTGCTTTTCCTCCTAATTATTTATCTTGGAGGTTGCTTCATATCAGCACAAATAGATTCATCTCGCTTTTATTTTAACTAACTTTTAGTCAAAAAAAAATAATTCATGCACATGGTGGAAATTCAAATAGTACCAAAAGATATAAATAATGAAGATTCTCTCTGTACTCACACTGATACCCCCCTCAACAGGACTACCACTGTTAGATTCATGTATATCCTTCCAAAAATAGCCTACACACACACAAAAAGCAAGCACACGTACACGCATGTGTGTACACTGTACACAGTACACTGTCCAAATTGCCCTCTTCATTTAACAATATGCCTTGGAGACAGCTCCATGATACACATATATATTCCTTTAATCTCTATGCAGCACTCCATTAAATGCATGTAACATACTTTTTTTAACTAGTCCCCTATTGCTGAACATTTAGGCTGTTTGGAGTCTTTGCTATTCCAAACAATGCTACAAATGAACATCCTTGTGTATAATATATTGTGTAGGGAATACAGAAGGCAGCAGCATCTGATTCAAATGATTTCTTCTTTTGCCTGCATGAAAGTCAGTTCTTTTTCTTATGTCTCAAGATCTTATATCCTAGGATAGGACATTTACAAAGGACATAAAAATCTTAGAAAATTTTAATGTTAAAAAGAAAAAAAGTTAGTTCTTTTATTTTTAAAAAAAAACTCTCTTTGACAGTAGTTGCCAAACAGTGCATTAATTTTAAAATGCATCATTGCATTATTCCACTCTTTAAAAAACCCAACCAGTAGATGTATAGGAAGTAAAATATTTGAAAAGGTATCAAAGTCAGTAATTAATTTCAAAAACAGTGTGTGTGTATATGTCTACCTTCTACAGATTAATTTGTATAAAATGTAGCAAATAAATAAAGGGGGAAAAAGGTCCAAAGGAAGTCAAGTCACAAAAGCAGCTGTCAAGATTGTTGATGCTAAAAGTTTGGGCTAAAGCCAAAGGCAGGAGCATTCGTCCTGTGTACATTTCCCCCTATTAAATCCCCAAAAGACATGGAAAACATTCTGGAAGATTTCTTTTTAAAAAGTAGTATAGGTTAGGATATTCTAGGTTCATAACCAACACTTGTGTTTATAAAATATTAGCATTCCAGGAATAGTGATAGAAAGATACTTAACAGTAAATTACAAATATTGTAAATTCAGACTTTTTCTTACATTTGCAAACACGTCATAAATTTTGGCTGTGTTTCTTTGTGTAAATCCTACTTATGACTGCGCTAAAACCTTTTGGCATGAAGGCAAAGAGTATTTTCATAAATAAAACAGTAAAATCACTGTACACTCCATTAATTCAAAAACACTTCTCTTCAACTTCAAAGGGAAACCTTTCTATCCTTTTTTTAGTGCTAAGATGGTGTTTCTTTGCTGCTTTAATGGCTTGCTTCTTGTAGTTGTCATAACTACATGCTCCAAGTATGTGATAGTAAGAGACGAGAAGGTGACATCTATGCTTCGATTCAACATGCCTCAGACGTTACAGAGCAATAGGCTCATAAATCTAACCTCCAAAGTGCCTACTAATAAAAAGTCTGCACACATCCTTTAAATGCAAAATCTCACAAATATATACATGGTGAGTTAAATGGCCCTACACCAGGATTAAGCTGGAATGGATGAATTTTATGGAAAGATATGTGAAATATATATTACCCAAGTTCCACACATGGATTTACTTGCAGAGTCCTACTTTGAAACATAAACATAATACTTGCTACCACTTCAGGAAGTGCCTACCAAGTGGCAAGCACTCCTCATGAGTTCATCATCTCATTAAAATTCATTACAACTCACAATAAGTGCAAAGTAGATATTATTAGCAAGATTTTGTAGATGAGGAGGTTATGTAACTTGTCATAGCTCACAAAGCTTGTTAGTAGAAGAGCTGGGATTCGAATTCAGGTCTGATTTCAAAGCTCATGCTCTTTCCTTCACAAAACACTAAACTTGAAAAAAACCTTTTTTTTTTTTAAATTGGGATATAGTTGCTTTACAATGTTGTGTTAGTTTCTGTTGTCCAGTGAAGTGAATCAGCTATATGTATACATATATCCCCTCATTTTCGGATTTCCTTCCCATTTAGGTCACCACAGAGAAGGTAAAACTAATATTGTTGTTTAGAAATTCGACTAATATCGTGTTTTGAATATCTGATTGCCGAAATGGTAAAAGTTCCATGGCAAAGATTCCAATGAATTTTCTTTGTAACTTTAAGTGAATTTAAGTAGAGAAAAAGTTCTCAAAGTAAGCAGGACTTGAATTATCAAAGGAATCTCAATCTTATTAAAAAATAAAAAGCCTTTCCCATGTTTTACAATTGTACTTGAGCCCATTAAAAGAACCCTTTCATTTACGTTCTTTCTACATTAAAGTAATAAATTATTTGGATTATATATATATTTTTTCCTGTTTCATTATTTTTAAATGAACTTCACTCAGGAAGTTGACAGTAGACCAATAAGACAATTTAGGTGAAAATATGAGGGAAAGAATTACCAACAACACAACCATAAACAGAAACTACACCATGTCCCGGTACCGTGCTAGGGCTTAAACATATTACTACCAGTCCTCATGACAACCCTGCAATGAGACAGTAAAATACAGCAACGAAGATATTGGGCTCTGGAACTATTAATGAGCATGTCGTTTCTTATTGGGGTGATGAAAACGTTCTGAAATTAGATAATGGTGATGGTTGCACAACTCGGTGATCAGACTAAAAACCACTGATGGGCACTTATAAAGGGTGAATTTTTTGGCATGTGAATTATATCTCAATAAAGCTGCTATTTTTTCTAAAAAGAGTATATACTATGAAGTCAGACTGACCAAGTTAGAATCCTTGAGGGGAATGGTCTTGAGCAATTCTCTTAACTACTCTACGCCTCAGTACCCACATCTATCAAATGGGTATATTAACAGTACCTATTTCATAGGGCTGTTCTAAGGGTTAAATAAGATAATGCATGTAAAGTACTTAGCACAATGTCTGGCACATCCTCATTTTATAGATAAGGAAGCCAGGGTTCATAGAAATGAAGCAACTTACTAAGTTCACATAACCTTTAGCTAAATGGTACAGGTGAGATTTGAGCTCAGGTCTGTCAGTCCTCAATGTCCATGTTCTTTCTACCATGCCATGTTTCTTCTCCAGAACAGGGACAAAACTCTCCCTAATACTATTCAATGATCACTCCTCCATCACATTAAACCTGGGATTGAATGGAATGATGGATAAGAAACATTTTGCTGGAAATCCTTCTCTAGGTCTAGGCAGTCCCCTCTCCCAAGCATCTTTCTTTAAAGGTTACCTTTGCCGCACATTATGACAACTCATCACTTATATAAGCAGATGTTTAAATGTGTGCTAATAAAGAGATTAATAAATAAGAGATCTTTTATAATTAAGGACTATTTTCCTTCTGGGCACCAGGCTCTGGTCCAAATATCCTGAAGAACACAAATGTGTATTTAGGCAAATGAACAGAGTTAATCAAATTCATCCCATCATCTTCCTGCACAAGGATCCTGCCATAGATAAAAATGCTAGGAAAGTATGGGGCCACCATTTCTGTCCTTTCTCACTTTCTTCCCAATACTACCTAGTCTTCCAGGGCTCTTAAAATCCTCCTGCCATCTCTTCTCCTTCTTACATATTCCTATTCTTTTCATAATTCTAAATTGTCCTGTAGTACCTTATATAGACCTGCTACTGCTCTCACCCACCCTACATTTCAAAAGCAAACAATCTGCTAAGATCTGCTCAGAAGGGCCAGGTAAAAGATACTCCTTCCTCTTCTATCCCCAGAAAATGTCTTAGGGGGAGGAGCAAAGCTGGGGGCAAGACACATAAATATGGGTTTTACTATTTGATCTTTCCTTACATTTACTTCCAAATGAGCGAAGAATTTGCTACAGATATCCAATCATTGTCAAGAAGTAAATTTAGTTTTCTGCTCTAAATAAACTCTTTTCAATTGTCCCCTTGGCTGCTCTACCTCTGCTCTCTTTCTAAGAGAGATAGACTGTGTAGAAGTTGCCCTATGATGGAAGATGACTACAGTACCACTATTAGAAGAATTTGGTAAGATGTGTCCTTTGTCTTTTTAGCGCCACACAGTCCCTTGTGTTAAGCTCCAAAATTATTTTCTCTTCTCAACACATTACTATACCACATCTCTGACACTAATTCTTCATTTCTCCTTTAGGTAAGAAATTCTACCTTCACAGTTCCATTCATTTCTGCCAGTTCACATTCATGTTCTGCCCCCTGTGGATTTTGGTTAACATCTGTTAAACACTGAACTATAGGGCCATTCCTTGAATAACATATTTCACATTTTGCAAAGCAAACTGCCACATTATTACATAAAATTCTCCATTCTCAATCTATGTTTTCAGCCATAAATGCTTCAGGACAGTGAGATATATAGTAACACTATATCACATTATTTAAAATATTATAAATGCTATGACTTTAATTTACAAGAGTTTAAAAGCTTTAAAAGTTTTTTTATTCCTTAAAATTTGCTTTTTTTTAAATTTTTTTTTTCGGTACGTGGGCCTCTCATTGTTGTGGCCTCTCCCATTGCGGAGCACAGGCTCCGGACATGCAGCCTCAGCGGCCATGGCTCATGGGCTCAGCCGCTCCGTGGCATGTGGGATATGGGATGTGGGATGTGGGATCTTCCCAGACCGGGGCACGAACCAGTGTCCCCCGCATCGGCAGGCGGACTCTCAACCACTGCGCCACCAGGGAAGCCCTAAAACTTGCTTTTAAAGAAAACCTTATATAGACTTGAAAGAATGAGCTAGGAAAGTTTAAACTTTAATAAAATTCGTATCATTACTCACAGTTTGAATTTTTTAAGGTATTACTGCTCACTGAGACTGGATACACTGACAATGTTGAGAATAAAAAATGTTGGAAAAGTTTGCAATTGGTTAAAAAATGTTATAGAGCAAAATAGTTCATAAAGCTATTTTAGATTTTCAAGTTTAATCTAAAACTCTCTGTGATTTTCTGAGAAGATAAAAATCTCCCATTTATAACAAGTTGAGATAATTAATATTCAGAATGATGTTTCTGACATTCTCAACCAGTGTACTAAAAATAAAGAATGCATATACTTTAAAGACAACCCCTCAAACTGAATTCAGAAAAAAATTTCAATTTTGAACCTTTTAAAAATGTGCTCTATTCCTTTTTTTTTTTTTCAATTTTGCACACAGCTGTCTGTTGTACTTTTTAGAATCATGCCAGATGCTGGGTTTATCCAGCAAAAGCAGGAAAACAATGGTTTGAAAGCAATTAGAGGCACTGAGGCTGCAGTGAGGCTCATATTAAAATGTGATAACACTGTTCTAGTGGGAATTTCAACGCTACTCCATTTCTGACATTTTCCTGTTGCCAGACAGGCGGCCTGTGTAGAAGAGCACTATGATCGAGGAGGTAACACACTGGAATTTATTTCTGGAGCAAACGAAGGATTAGCTGAGTTGGGGCCCTCCCAAGGCTTTTATTATGGACTCGGCCACCATTTTATTTGAATGCCAGTGGATCCTGTTGGCATCTAACTAAGGTCAAGGAATAAAAGCATATTAAAGCTTTGGTCCTATAAAATAATCTAGCACTAACCCATTCAGAAGGCAGAAGTATCAGGGCCCCTTGTTGCTAAAAAGCAGGGCAGGGGGGCCCAGCAGTGTGAAGGTTAATTAAACACTCCACTAACTTTCCTCAGAAATGGCTGATGCCACTCTATGGAGAAGCTTATTTAGAAGATGCAGAAGTAAACAATACCATCTACACATTTTTAGTATAAAACCATAAACGGTCAGAAAGGACTCACCTTGGGGTTGAAAATTCCAAAAGTACCTGAAATAAAAGGAAAAAGAATGGAGATGAGCCAAACTTGTATTTCTCAATCTTGGTTGGCATATGGTAGCTATAGCACCCAGTCCAAAAAGCTTCCTAAATAGTCAGTAACTAGCCAAAGGCACTACCTACTCTACGAAAAACCAAAGGGCTGTCCCTGAGATTCGAAAGATACTTAAAGGCTTGAAAGGGACATTTAACTCGTTATACTACCTTATGTAAGCTTGACTTGAGAGCTGGAAAGGTCCTAAAATGTTACCTAACCATGGTCCAGGGTTTCTCATAAGGAGCTCTGCAGGCTTTGAGCAAGAAAACGCCTTGTTGTGACAACCTGTCCTGTGTATTACAAGACAATCAGCATCACTGGTCCTGGGCACCAAAAACCAGTGGCACCCCCAGTTGTTATGACAACTAAAACACCCCCCCAACACACCCCCAAATACCTTCTAGCCTAAATTCTTAATTTTACAGGTGAAGTGTGACAACTGATTCAAGGTTACTTAATGTTTTAGTGTCTGAGCCAAGACTGGGGCTCTTGCAGTCCACTCTGTCATTCTATCTCTCTTTTATTTTGAGAAATGATCGGCAAAACCGACAACCCTTGAAGTCTTAAACCAAATGAAATGGCAGTAGCAGCAAGGATCATCTGTAAGTCACTTATTTGAAATCTAAATTGCTTTCCCCCGACAGAAGCGATGCTGTATACAGTGGCTACCCACAGAAGCCTATCTCACTTTGGATTCCATTTCCTCCCGCCTTCACAGGGACCTTACATGATTCTATATCGATTTTCTCTTGTATAAATTCAACCTCTTCCTCTCAGTGTGGCCCTATCCATAAGCATTTATGATCATAGAAAAATAAAGCAAACCTTCCCTCACGCCCTTCATATCCCTCCATCTGCTGTCCTTTTCCCTTCACATCACAGTGAAATTTTCAAAAGTGTTGTCATAGTTTCTCCTTATTTCCTCACCTCCCACTCACTCCTCATCAGACTCCAATCTTGCTTACAGTCACCACACATGAATTCTTGCTATGAACATAGTGACCTCTATGTCTCTAAATAGAAAGAAAATTTTTCTATCCTCATCTTGACTTCCCAGGAGTGTACATGTGTATAAAAGCATTTTTCCCTAAGGAGAGAGTCCACAGCTTTTATCAAATTCTTAAAAAGATTCATAATCCAAAAAAAGATTAGGAAAACGGTAATACATTGGTGATAATGGTGTGTCTTCCAGTACATACATGACTGAAATAAGGTGTGGCTACTTTAGGGAGGAACACCAGCCCAGTGAGCACCTAGGTTATTTCTTTATAAGATAAAAATTCAGAAAATGGAGAGGAAGGAGATATGCGGGGAGTGTGTTGCCATAATCTAGAGGTGAATTTGTGGGAAATAAGCAGAGTTGAGGAAGAGAAGGTGAAGAAACCTTGCGATTGACTTTTCTTGTTCCTGTTCTTTCTCAGAACAGTTCTGGGCTAGCAATCAGGTAAAGGAATGTAAGATGCTTGGGTTAGAGGGCAGGGAAAGTTCAGAACAGCTTTGACATCTTCAGTGGAAAAGGGGAGAGGGGATAAGAAAAAGATGGGTGGGAAATGTAAAGGTGCAACGTCTGGGGGAAAGGGCATCCATGTTGAGTTAAGGGCATATGTAAGTTGAAACTGTCTGTAACTTAAATAATTTGTTTATATTAGTATGATGGGTTAATCTCCACCTAGCAGACAGTGCAGCTTCCCACTGAACCTGGCCACTGTGAAAAGTTTTCCATAAAACTCTTGTCTGTAAAACACAGCTAATCAAGCAAATTATCAAAGGTGACCAATTTTCCATCTTCTGTTCCTATTTTTCCATCTTCTTTCAAGGCATTGCCTTGGCCCCCGATTCCAATCATTACCCAAACTCTTATTCAATATAAATAGAAATTAGGGTGTTAGCGTGTGCAAATTGTACGTGTGCACTCCTCTTTCCAAAATGTTAATAATGGCAACAGAAAGAACTTTGCTAACAAATGTTGTTTTCATTTATTGACCCAGAAAAAAACTTAGCCATGCCCTGGCAGTTAAAGGGCCAACTCATGGCAAATTGTTAAATAGATAAAATGTTACTAATGATCTCCGTCTCTTCTTTTATCTGCTCCCCCCATAATCCCCACTCCAACTCTCACACATATTTTCAGTTCCCTTCTCTACCTACTGTAAAGTGTCCTGGTTTCCTGGTTTCTCTTGTTAGTTAAGAAGATGTTATATGTTCACACATACTAAGTATTGCTTCTCCCAATAGTAGTTACATCTTAAGAAGGCTGATTATGGAGAAAGAATTAAATTTAACAGATAAATTAAATTTAATCCAGTGAAGTGCCAGGTCTATCTAGCTGACGTTAAATAGCAGAATCTGCTTTATTCTTGATGATACTGTAATTAAATATTTCTGTCTATAAAAATCATATGTAGAACTTGATGTGGAATGACATAAAGTGGAATGTTAGTTCCCTTCTTTCTCAAGAGGTATAAAACTATCCTGATAACCTACCTCTTTTCCCTCTCTTCTTATTTTAACTATTAATTATGTAACAACCCTAAAGAAAGTCTGTGCACGCGCGCGCGCGCACACACACACACACACACACACACACACACACACACACACACACACACACACACACACACACCCCTATCCCACAGCTCACAGAGGATACTTCTAAAAAGCAAGGCCAAAAGGTGAGCAATCTCATCCCTCACTGGAGAGTGCCATGTATTATTCTCTGCTGGACACATTTGCGGTCTTGATCTTGTCTTGTTAAATATATCCTATGGATGGCCTTCATCACATTCTCTGGAAAGATGATTCCACACTAGAGAATTCTACACTCTTTAGGAGGCATTAGTCAAATCCTGCCAACATCTTCTAATTCTCATCCTTCACTCTGAAAACAATTATGCCTTAACCAGAGACTCCAACAAGTCTGAAAGTAGAAATTTTAAACCAAAATACAAAGACCACAATAGAAGTATATAGAAGAAAAAGCATGCAAACACACACAGAGTTGTGTTTATCCTAAAAGCCTCTAAGAATTTCCTATCAGGGCTGAGCAGATAGATGAACAAACACTTCTTTAATCTTCTCTTTGAAGCTTCAGCTTCAGTATGAAAGGGAAGCTATCACTCCTCTGCAATATCCACACTCAGCGTCACCAGGTCCATGCAAATGATATTTGGAACTTGAAAAAGATGAGTACAGAATGAGCAGAGAGAAAATGCTGCAACCATATTGATGACGATGATCTTCACATTCAGTCACAATAAATCCATCTTAACTTGTGCCTCCAAAAATGAAAAAGAACAAGATTTCACAGCGTTTAGTCTACGGCACAGAATAAAGTCTTGAAAATTTAGGGTTACATTACATGCAAAACAAAATCTGCTATTTGTGGTTTTTTTAATTAAAGAGGTTTTAATTGAACTTTAGTTTAAGGAAAAGTGCAGTAAATATAAAATGAACTCACAATATTGAGGAGGTCTTGATGAACAGCTGCAGCTGTAGCAGCAGTAGTAATAGTATGATAATAATAATGCTAAGATTTTTTAAACATATTGTTGGGCACTGTTTTAAGCACTTCTCTTATATTAACTCACTTCCTCCACACTCTAACCCTGTTATTATGACCATTTTATAAATGAGGAAACCAAGGCCTCAAGAGGTGAGATAACTTGCCCATGGTTTCAAAGCTAGTAATCAAGGCAGACGAGTTTTGAATCCTAGCGACTAGTTGCAGAACAGGAACTGTAACAAGAAATTAAGTTTTGGGACTTCCCTGGCGGTCCAGTGGTTAAGACTCCGCGCTTCCACTGCAGGGGGGTGCGGGTTCATCCCTGGTCAGGGAACTAAGATCCCACGTGCCATGAAGCACAGCCAAAAGAATTAAAAAAATTTTTTAAAAAGAGGAAAGTTTTGAAAATACAATCTAACTTAAAAACACTCAGCAAAATGAATTCTTTCTCTAAAGACATTTTATTATGGTAACAGAATTCAGTCACTCAGTCAACAAATATTTATTTTATGTCTTCTATATGCTTTGCTCTGGTGCCACGGATGAAATGGTGACTGAAATAGATATGGTCCATCTAAGATTATACTTCAGTATCTTTCAAATTGCAATCATACTGTTCTAGTTTGCCACTCAAGATTCACAGAATATTAGATTTCTCCTAAAAATGAGGCTATTGACATTTTTTTTTTTTTTTTTTTTGCGGTACGTGGGCCTCTCCCATTGCGGAGCAAGAGGCTCCGGACATGCAGGCTCAGCGGCCATGGCTCACGGGCCCAGCCGCTCCGCGGCATGTGGGATCCTCCCGGACCGGGGCACGAACCCACGTCCCCTGCATCGGCAGGCGGACTCTCAACCACTGCGCCACCAGGGAAGCCGAGGCTATTGACTTTTAATCATTAGTTTGGGGTTTCAGGGTGGGTGTCAAATCCTTGACCATGGAGCTAACCAATAAACATGGTTATTGAGATTAAAATACTCAGAGCTTTGCCCACTCAGCTAGCTAATTAGATAAATCCTGGTGAAGTAGGTAAGACAACTGTAACTATCCTCATGTTACTGGAAATATCTAAGAAGGAAAAATAATTCCATTTCCGAATTATAGTAAAACAACTTATTCAGCAAGTAAGATACGCTAGGTATTTGCTAAGTATACATTTTACATGTATTATTTTATTGAATCTTCATCATAATCCTATGAGGTCAGTACTATTATTATCCCCATTTTACAGATGAGGAAACTAAGACTCAGGAATGTCAAACAAATCGACCAGGATCATGTAGCTATTAAGTGGCAGAACCAAGATCTGTATCCAGGACTGCTTGGTTCCAGAGCCCAAGCTCTTAAATTTCATATTAACTGCATTTCTGTTGGCTGTAATATAGAAAACAAATCTAGTACTAAGAGAAGGTATAATTGTTATGTCAGACAGCCTAGTATCAGGGAGCAATCAGCTCAGAGGTCTTTAATTTGGAGTCAACTATGGACTCAACTGTTTGAGCTTGAGGAGATTCATGAACTCCTTAAAATTGTGGGTGAAAAGTAATATGTGTTTTCTTTTCTCTTGAAAAAGAGTCCATAAACTTCATCAGATTTCCAAAAATGTGACTAACTCTCTGCCTCCAAAATGATAAGACCCCCTGGGTTAGATGCATAGGATTACAATGGCATTATAAACCTAGCTATGCAGAAAGGCCAACATCTGTAATGTTATAAATCTAGAACATCTAGATGAAAATTTTTTGCAACTAAAGCGTTAAAAGTGTTATTTTACCTGTGACTTACAGAAATTTAAAACCTATCATACATTCTCTGTCTTGGTAAACCACCTGTTAAAAAAAATCAAATCTTTTCTTGATGGCTTACAGATATCCACATTTGAACTTCAGTTTTTTGCACAAAAACAGTGGTGTCTTCTAAATGGATAGGCTATCTGCAATACTCAGTGTCCAGAGACCTCTATTTCCCTCTTGACCATCTCTGTTCTCTGGTAATGGCTGTCTCCAAACAGACTGCAAAGACTAAAACTGAAGTGCTATCCTGGCATTAGAAATGGAATTTTAGAATTCAAATGGACACCTGGGCTTTAACGGCAAGTTAATAAGGCTAGGACAACCCTTGTAATTGACCTTGAGCAGTGAGCCACATGGTAAAGACTGATTTACGCCCAAGGAAATGACTTTTCTGAACAACACTAATAGTCTGTGCACTGGATATTTCCTATAACCTCTTCTCTCACTTGGGAAGATTCACTTGATTTCTAATTCTCTTTCTCCTACTAGTGTTCCATCTCCTACCTTGCAGAAGGAATGGGCAAGGGGCAAAGGGTAATAGGGCATGACACCCAAGAACAGAAATGGGAAAAGAGCACCATCTGGTGGAAGTCTCTGGTGGAGGCATCAGAGGACTGGGACCCAGGGGTGGGATATCAGCCTTAGAAACAGTTGGGCAAGAATGGGAAGGTCTCTGGGAGTGGTGCCGCCTGTAGTCCCTGTTCCTTCGATTCATCAGAAGTCCAAAACCTAGTGTCTGCCTACAGGAAGCTTACAATCTAGTCCAAAATATGAGATACTTACAACTTACATATGAAGAGATGTCAGTCTAAGACAGGAAATAAATACTATGGTAACAGACAATAAGCACATAACTCAAGTAATAGAAGGACCTGTCATAAGAAAGTCCTGGGTCCTTTGCGGGGAGCTAATATTTCTGTGATCTTGAGTCTATATCCACAAATTTTAGAAACCCCAGAAGACAGCACCACAAAGTTCTCTTACAAGACACAATGGTCTCAATTAAACTTTTATTTAAAAATAAACAAGTAGTCATGTACCAAAATGTTCATTGCAGCTCTATTTACAATAGCCCAGAGATGGAAACAACCTAAGTGTCCACCATCGGATGAATGGATAAAGAAGATGTGGCACATATATACAATGGAATATTACTCAGCCATAAAAAGAAATGAAATTGAGCTATTTGTAATGAGGTGGATGGACCTAGAGTCTGTCATACAGAGTGAAGTCAGAAAGAGAAAGACAAATACCATATGCTAACACATATATATGGAATTTAAGAAAAAAAATGTCATGAAGAACCTAGGGGTAAGACAGGAATAAAGACACAGACCTACTAGAGAATGGACTTGAGGATATGGCGAGGGGGAAGGGTAAGCTGTGACAAAGCGAGAGAGTGGCATGGACATACATACACTACCAAACGTAAGGTAGACAGCTAGTGGGAAGCAGCCGCATAGCACAGGGAGATCAGCCCGGTGCTTTGTGACCACCTAGAGGGGTGGGATAGGGAGGGTGGGAGGGAGAGAGATGCAAGAGGGAAGAGATATGGGAACTTCGTTATAAAGCAGAAACTAACACACCATTGTAAAGCAATTATACTCCAATAAAGATGTAAAAAAAAAAAGTAATCCCCATTTTCTAGTATATAGAGAAAATAAAGTAATTTAATAAACATTGGCATTGTATGGTGAATAAAAAAACAAGCAACATTATCTGATTTGACAGTATTACCCATGACTAAAACAAATTTTTTTAGAAGTCCATTCCCAGACAATAAAAAATAAATAATATAAAGTAAATTAATTCAATAAAACCCTATTCACCACTAGAGTCTTCTATAACACTATCACTACATGAAATCCCTGCTATGTCAATCCAGCATCCACTCTGGATACTAAAAGTAAGAAATCCAGGAGCTAAATGATTATGCCCTTTCACTGAAACACTGAAACCTACATTCTAATAGTTCTTCCCCTGTGTTCTAGCATTAACATTGCAAATTGTGGTTGTTATGACCATGCAATCCCCATACACCCTACATGTACTAGACAACCAAGTATAACTTAATGAACTATTAAAGAAAAATGCTAGCCAGCTATGTTGTGGCAAAATAAAAGACCCTAAATGTCAGGTCAGAGTTGACGTTTCTTTCTCTTTGTGCAAATAAAAGGGAGCAACTGAGGGGCGAGTTGGTTTGCTTGTTTTTAGGGTATAATGTCCACGGTGATCAGATCCAGCAGAAGTGTGCAGCCTGGATGGGAGAGAGCAAAGGAGGGAAGCAGTTTAGGAATCTGCTGGAGAGCAAAAGAAGGGACAAGAGATTTGATAACAGATGTGGAGGCAGGTTGGGAATGGAGAGTCAGGAGGAAAGTCAGAGATGTCTTTTGGTTCCAAACGTGTGTATTGAGAGAGAACAAGGTAGAACTCACATACAAAGAAATCTAGCTGATTATCATATTTTAATCTGGACTATCTTTAGCTCTTGCCCTGCCATTTTTGTCACGGTTGATACTTAGAACTAATTTGTTTTTTCGTTTGTTCGTTTTATTAATTTTTATTGGAGTATAGTTGCTTTACAATGTCGTGTTAGCCTCCACTGCACAACAAAATGAATCAGCCACACACACACAGATATCCCGTCCCTTTCGGACTTCCCTCCCATGTAGGTTACAACAGTGCATTAGGTAGAGTTCCCTGTGCTATACAGTATGTACCCATCAGTTGTCTATTTTATACATAGTATCAATAATGTATAGGTGTCAATCCCAGTCTCTGGATTCCTCCCACTCCACCCCTTTCCCCCTTGGTATCCATACATTTGTTCTCTATGTCTGTGTCTCTATTTCTGCTTTGCAAATAAGATCACCTCTACCATTTTTCTAGATTCCACATATATGCGTTATTATATGATATTTACTTTTTCTTTCTGACTTACTTCACTCTGTATGACACTCTCTAGGTCCATCCACATCTCTACAAATGACCCAACTTCATTCCAGAACCTAACTTGTTTTATTTTTTGCTTGCTTCAGGTTAATAGCTACCCTTAGACCACTGAGACTCTTAGTTATCTGATTGATGAATAACTGATAACTGTATGACTCTGTGACTGAGGACCATATACTCATTGAATTTTACAGCCGGAAGGACATTGAAGGTCATTTAACCCGGCCCCTCACTTTACAGATGAGAAAAACGAGGCACGGAGAGGTTATCTGATTGCACCATGAGAGTTTAAACATCCACATTGTGGAGCTATCACAGTTTATCTTGTGCAGAATCAGGAACAGGTTCAAAAACATGATATTTATTTGAAAATTCCTTTGATATTTTTCTTGTTATGAACATGGTCACTTTATTCACCTGAGAGCAAATGTTGCACAAACTTTTTAAGCTGGACTAGTTCCTAGGGCTCCTCCAGGCAGTGTGGATTTGTGAACATTAACATGTCAACATACCCTTTACATCTCAAGTTATGAATACTCTCAAACAGTAATAAATCTCCACTATTTGCCAGACACTCTGTGAGGAACTGAGAGGAGAGAAAGCCTGAACTGTGGGCCAGTTGGCTGGAATTATGCAAAACTGTGCAAAAGTGGTGTGACTGACCCAAAACACACACAAGGTAAAAATTGGGGCCAGAAGAACCCAGGTCTGGGTAATTCCAGAATCCATCTTACTGCCTAGAGATGAAAGATGCTGGGGGTGGACCTGGGATTGGATATTGGAAGATGGCTGGCGGGGGGGGGGGGAGAGCGAGGTGAGAAGGGTCACCGAGAGGCCAGGCCCAGGATGCAGAGGGAGGCCAGGCAGGGGGGCCAGGCCCATCAGAGCAGGTGGCAGAGGCCCAAAGCAGACATGTTTGAGGAGGGGGCAGGTCAGGATTCTGAGTGGGTTCCAACCTGAAAGTTTTTGTTTTATCTTGTGAAACAGGCTATGATGTCAAGCAAGAGTGAGAGGGGATATGATAAGGTAAAGACTGCTGAAGATTTGAGGGGGAAGAATACTGAGGAAAATTGGAAAGGTTGCTGCCATGGGGCATGTGAAATAACTGTCAGGCATCATTAAGGGTGGAGCTGAGGGTGGAGACTAAGATTTACTGTGGCGGCAGCCCAACTGTGTAATTTTTCTCCAGCACTGATTACCTGCCCAGGTATAAGATCAGGAAAAGTGGACAGGTGAATTGATCCAAGGTTAGAATTTTTCTAGGCTTGTAGGATGAAAGGACAAGAGAGTAAGAGAAGACTGGAGGGGCATGCAATGGAGCTCGGGCTGGCCAGGGAAGAAACCAAAGGCCAAAGACTTGACTATAACGTCTGTACACATTAAATACTTTTAACAATCAATTAAAATATTCAAAAACAGGAGATATCATTATTCTACTCTTCTTCTCAGGACTGTTCTTTATCCCAAAAGTCCCAAACCTCTCCTATCTCATGTTCCCTGTTTCAATGGCTGACAACTCCATCTATCCAACTGAAACTTAGGAATCATCCTTTACCTCTTTCTCTATTTTATGTACATCCCGTCATTCACAAAGACCCGGAGCCTCTACTCCCTTCATATATTTTTAATCTATCTCCTCTCCCTCTCTATGGGCATTGAATTCACTCAAGTCCTCAATATGCCTCACCCAGATCAATACAACCATGTCCCAAGTGGTCTACCTGCCACCTTGCTCCTCTCTGACCCATTCCCCCCAGTGCTGATGGAGAAAGAAGAGCAGTGACCGTGAAGAGCAAAGGCTCTGCAGACACGTCTGGGTTGGAGTCCCAGCATCTTCATCTTCTAGCTGTGAGACTGTATCTACAGCCTCAGTTTCCTCATCTTTAAAATATAAATAATAACCATACCTGTCTCGTATGGTTCTTGGGAGGATTAACTGAGATGATACACACAAAGAACTGAGCATTAGGCCTGGCACCTGGCAGCCTTCAATAAATCTCAACTGTTATGTCATTAGCACCATCATTATTCTAACAACCTAACAACATGCAAGCCAAGTCTCAACATTCCCCTGCTTGAAATCCTTCAGTGGCTTACCCACCCTGGTCCTCCCCTGCTCTGCTCACGCTTCTGCTCTTACATGTCGCAGCTCTCTCTGCCGGCACACTTTCCCCTTCAGGCCCCTTCCTCTCCTAGTGAACCCTTGATGGTCCTTCAAGGCTCAGCTCAGTCTCCTGTGTTAGGTGCTCCCCCCAGCACATATGTGCACTCCCCTCAGCAGCATCTGTGTACTGCACCACAAGCTTCTTGTCTCTCTATGTTACTGAGCCCTCAAGGGGCAGTAGCACAGAGCTTGCTAAATAAGTGAACAAAGGTGAGAAGCAGAAGGGCTGTCTGAGTTCAGCATGAGTAGAGCACAGAGTACATTTCAGGGAGGGGTGGAGATAAGGTTGGAGAGGCAGGCAGAAGGCAAGGCTCTCTAAGCAATGCTATGGAGTGTGGATTTTATCCCAAATAAGATAGGGAGAGGTACCCTCCTTTTCCTCTAAATTATTCACACAAAGGTAAGAGGGGGAAAAAAGAAATCAAAGGAAGGGAAGAAAAGGAAGAAGAGAAAGATAAAAATAAGTAAACTTCGTTAAACTAAAACCTTCATCCAAATGAAGAATTTTTTTCCCCAAAGCCTGGCTTCAAAGGCTAACTACAAAATGACCGGCAAAAGTATACTTCGAAAGATACAACCGAACACACATCACAGTGGCAAGAATCCAATATATAAATACTATCAATTTGTTTCCTCATTAAAAGCTTTCATGAAGAAAATGATTTAATACAAATGCTAAAGCTACTGACACAGATTAATTGAAAAATACCAACAGAATTCTAATTAAAGACATAATATTATTTCACTCATTCACACTGCACCAAAATTTGAATAAGTATATAAAAACAGAATTTAGAAAGCAGGCTTCTACTGGTAACCACTCTAAGACCTACAATGCATTACTGAAATTAAAAGAAAAAAACCTCCTATCCTTAAGTGTACACTTCCTTCCAGTTAAGAACTGAGATGTACACAAAAATTCAGAAATCATTTTAAAATTTTGCCCTCAACTTGACTTTTTTTTCTAATTGTACAAGATTCTATACTAAAATATCATTCTTTCCCATTTATTTCTTTGTACAGTACTTACAGCAGTCATAGTTAAACCCTTACATAAGGTATCCAATTATCCAAATCACAAAGTAGGGAAGTGATTTAGATCCAAAGGCTAATGACTATGTGACCAGTTCTACTGCTGTATCAATACAGGTCAGGGGTCACCAGCAGTTCAACCACAACAACTAGTCAATCCCAGGACAGTGGTTCTGTCCCACTTCAAGGGATTCTCCAGCATCAGAAATGTCTCCAGATGTTGCCAGGCCACAGGGAAGCACTTAAGACAGTGGGCAAACATCAGGACAAGGAAAGGACCAAGACTATTTGTTCTGACCATATCTCCATCCCTCATCCTAGAAGCTAATTAGGTTGAAATGTTGTCAGCTACTGGCTGGCCCTAAACCCTGCTGATAAGATTTTCCTGTCAGTCATCCCCAGTCATATTGGGGGACCCTCCTTACCACTCAAACCAACCGCCTACTCACACTTCCAGTCAAATTCTTCTTCCTTCATTCCCCTGTTAAAATACAGTTTAAAACCAAAGTAGCTACTTACCAAACAAAAATAGTGTCCTCTAATAAAGATTTTTACACATACTTGTCTGATTTTAAGAATCTTCTGGAACCCTAATTGAAACACGAATTCCCCAGTGTTCACACCAGACCTACTAAATTAGCATGTCCATGGTAGTGACCTAGAAGTCTGTATTTTTAACAAGATCCCCAGGTAATTCACATGATGGGGCAAGTCTGTAGAACACTATAAAGGATATGGGTATTTTATAAATGGTTTCCTGTTACGGGAATTATAGACAGGTAGCCCTCAGTTCAAGTATAGAGTGTATTCCAAAATTCATTTCCAGTTGTTTGGACCTTGAAATGCATTTTCGTAAAGAAACAAAGTAAAAGATAATGTTAAGTTTTCTGGATATGCTTTTAAAAAAAACGATTAAATCTTGTTAATAAATCTGAGATATAATAAATACAATCTTTAATTTACAAACCAGTCACATTTCAAAAGTTGAAGCATAAAGTCAGTCATTTAGAATGTATTTTCCCATTGACATAAATTTCTGAAAAGTGGTTAGATTATCTGGTTATCCATAAAAGTTCATAATAAACCAAAGGCAGCTATGGAACGAAGGATATAAATATGAGCTCAAAGCAAGAGATACTGGGAAGAAAGAAAGATCTGTCTTCCTTTGCTGGGCATAGAGAATAAACATAGGCAACCTATGACATTCTTATCCTCTCTCCCTTTGCAACCATCTCCTGTCTCCCAGTGGCCTCAGCCCAGGTACCAAGGACCCGCATGATTATCTAAAATTCCCTATTAAAGAATCAGCTTACCCATGCCTGTCCCATGATTTACTCTCCTCAGTTATGTACCTCTTCTCCCCAAATCCAGTCAAAACTCCCATTTCCATGATTTGGTTCCATCCTATCTCTCATTACTCCCTTATACCTAACAAACAGAATTACCCTTTGGTTCCCAAGCATGGCTAAACTTTTATCTCCTCAGTTTCTTTGCACATGCTATTTTTGTGTGCAATATATCTGACCAAAAATCCATCCCTTTCAAACCCAAAGCCAAGACATGATGCCATCTCATTCATGAAGGTTTCTCATAGCCCACCAACCAGAAGTAATTTCTTTTCCTGGGATCTCACAGTACAATCTGTGGGCACCTCTTCTAAAGTGTTAGCCACAATATACCTTGAACTGTAGTTATTTCTGCGTACTTTTATATCTTTCCCATTGGGTTGTAAATTTCTTGGGAATATTTTTTGGGTAGCTACAATGTAACATGCCTTGTATTAGGCACTTTTTTATGCATAGCAACAATCCTACAAGGTGGGTGTATTGTATAATTACTCAGTTTATCCTGCTCAAAAATAATTTCCAGGAGGACTGGAAACTGTCATATTCACCACAAAAATGCTTTGCACACAGTGGATGCTGAATAAACATTTTTTTGAATGAATGAAGTAGCATTATTCACTTGTTATGAAGAAATCGAGCCTCGGTAAGAGGGCTGGCCAAACAATCATACTGCCTGGGCTCAAATCCCAATTCCAAAACCTAACAGCTGTATAACCTTGAGCAAGTCGATTACCTCTCTGAACCTCAGTTTTCTTATCTGCTAAAATGGGGATTATTATAGTATTCACCTCTCACCTGTTGTGAGGATTAAATGAGATAATGTGTGTAAAGCCCTTTGACACTGGGCCTGGCACAGGATAATTGTGTGATGAATGTTAGCTGTGACTGTTATTCTTCAGTTGCAGAGGCAAGAGCCTCTAAAGCCCTCATTCTTTCTGAGGAAAAGGATCCTCTGTTAACTTTATAACACTCAGTGTACCTAGCGCTGTGAATTGCCCATAACAGAGGTTCAACAGACTTAATTTCCTCAGCACAATCATCTAAGCCAAAAGTTAGACGGAAATCATTAAATAGGGCTAGTGCACCTGAATGTACAATCAAAACCCCCTTAACCCTCCAGGTGAATTTATATTTTAAAAGAGGACTATGAGCCCAAATGAATCTCTAAATGGTGAAACTCCAGGTATGTAACAAATTGAAACCAAACATTTCAGACTGTCTAGAGAAGACACCCGTGGGCAGTGGGCTCCGTGCTGGCTCTGTTCATGAGTCTGGCCACTCACTGGTCCAAGAACTTCTTGAAAAACAGGGATATATCTTCCGTGACACTGTCTTGATCACCTGGCATTATGCCCAGCAAAGATTAAACAAATACCCAATACATATTTGTTAAGTAAATTAACTGCTTCCGGCTTGTAATCCTCACCCTACTCTTAGTTAATTCTATTTCTCTTCACGACCAACATGAAAATCCATCATGGTGACTGATGTTTTGAGAAGGAGGAAGTGAATGGTTTACTCAAGCACCATCACTTTGGAAAGCTAGTCCCACAAATACAAATGTTACTAAATAGTCAGAGTGTAGATAATCCTGTGTCAGTTCAGTGCAACTCAGAAAGATAATATTTAAGAAATGGAAGTTGTTCCTAGTCAGTGATACCTCATCTAATGAAGACCTTGAGAATGACCTTCCTTTATTTAAAAAAAACATATTCTAGAAAAATCATCATAAATTACTCAAAGGACTGCTGTATTTCATATCGCTCAAAAATAATTTTACTTTCGTGTGTGTGTGTGTGTGTGTGTGTGTGTGCGCGCGCGCACGCACTTAGGCACAGAGTAAAAACACTCCAAATACAGCTGTTTATTTGCATAGAAGTGACCCAAGGCTACAATTAAAGCTTAATTTCCTCCTTCCACATCTCTTTTCCCCGCAATGCTAACTCCTTTCCCACCTGGAAACAAATACTCTTTGGCTCTTAAATCCCTGCCTCTTTTTAAAAAAGGAAAGGCTCTGATATCAGTGACTTAGGATTAAATACACATTCACTGTGGAGAGTTGAAAAATACAAGTAAATAAAAAGGAGAAATTAAAAATCACTCAAACTCTACTTTCCAGAAATTACTATCATTAACATTTTGGAGTAATTTTTCAGGCATTTTTTTGAAAAAAAAAATATACACAACCAATTTTTTCACTTACAGTATATCTTATCATTCTACATCAATACATCTTCTATAGCATAAATGATTAAATTATCTTCTTTTTTTATGTTTGCCCTTTCAACAGAATGGAGGAGCAGAATAAACTAGAACAGAAACTTGAAGCAGAGAACCAGAAAAGAGAATTTTGCAGAGCTCTGAGTAAGACTTTATGAGGGCTAAAATTTAGCCAGTGACAAAGGGAACAGAAAGGAGAGGACAGATTTAGGATGAAGAATCGATAGACTTGTTGATGGTTTGGGGAGTGAAGAGAGAGGAGGCAGGAATGACTTCCAGGATTCTGCCTTGGGGGCCAGGACCTAGTGAAAGCAGGAATAGACTTTAGGGGTGAGAAGAATATAAAATAATGAGTTCAGTTCTGGACACTCCATCAGTTAGGATTCTTCTGGCTACAATTAACAGAAAACTTCACTGGCAGAGGCTTAAATAAGTAGTTCATTTTTCCTTCAAAACAAAAAGTCTGGAGACAAATGATTCCACGGTTGATGCAGGGGCCCAACAATGGCATGAAGGACCTAGGCCCTTCCCTTATTTCTGCTCTAACACCTTAGAGCACAGTAATGTCTTAAGGTGGCTACTGCATTTCAGTGTTTTTTTTTTTTTTTTTTTTTTGGTCTCCCAAGCATAAGACTGTCCTGTGAGAGGCTATCAGAAGTTTTCTCCCTATATTTCTTTGGCCAAAACTATATCTTATGTAAACCCTAGACCAACCACTGGCAAAGCAGAATGGCTTTCAGATCATGAGTCATCCCTGGGTTGGTGGGGTTCTGTTGTCCAGGAAGAATGGAGGGTGGCTGCTGGGTAAGCATCCAGCAGGGTCTGCCCCAGCTTTGTGAAGTTTAGGATATCAATAAGACACCCAAAAGGAGCTGTCCAATATGCTGTATGGTGCCTTGGAGAGAGAAGTGCAGTTGAGCTGTAGAATTAGGAGTCATCCACGTACAGGGGAAGTTGTAGAGTTACGGTCATGCATGCAACTGCCTACAATGAATGTGGTGAGAAAAGAGGGAAGCCTGAGGGACAGCAGTGAAGAGGGCAGCATAGAAAAACAAGCTCAAGCCAGAGCCTAAAATCAGAGTATAAATGCAAGGAAGAAGGAAAACCAAGAGAGACTATTATCATGGGGACAAATGGAGGGAGAGATATTTTGTTTGTTTTTGTTGTTTTTATTTGCTTGTTTGTTTTTACTTTTTGAGGAAAAGGAAGCTATCAATAGTGTCACATGCTGCAGAGAGACCAAATAAGACGAAGATTGAACAGCGTCACCTGGATGTAGCAATTAGCAAGTTACTGGTACTTTGTCAAGAATAACATGATAGGAGCAGAGACTAGATTATAGGGGACTGAAGAGTGGCCAGAGAAGAAGAAACCAGAAATGGCTTGTCTAGGCTTCCATTTCAAGAAGTGTGTCTGTAAAAAAAAGAGATACAGGACAGTAGCTAGAGAGGGAATCACTGTGTGGGATGTAATGGTTTTTCTTAATATTAGGAGAGATTTGAGCATATTTATATGATGAATGGAGAGATGTAATCAGGAGACCAAAGCTAAATTTGAGAAAGAGAAGGTCTCTGGGGGGGCAGTGGTAATAGTGGAGTGAAGATGACAACTGTGAGTCATAGCCTCAGTCCTCAAATAGTGTGAGGGAAGACTCTGAACTCAAAAGATGACAGAGAGTTGTAAAGCCATCTAGACAAATCTCAAAAGGGAAGAGGTGTGGGATAAGATTGTACAGTAAAAGTCTAGAAGTGACAGCAAGGAGCTTGAAGGATGCCAACAGCACTTCTGGAAAATGAGCAAGTTCTATTTAAAATGACTGCAAGCAAAACAGTGTCCTGAAGAAGAACCATGTTTTACTTGGGCAGGGATGGAGAAAAGAGGTTGAGGATATCATGGAATTTGATTATAGTAGAACATGGATTCTAGGAAACACAGGGGAAAGGATTAGAAGAGAAGTCCTCAGGAAAGATGAGATGGTGGAGACAAGGAAGTGCAAAGCTTTATAGGAAGGATGATGACCAAAGGCAGAGGACTTTCGATGGATCATGGCTGGAGTGACTGGCACCCAGGCTCCAACAGAACTCCAATACATGATCAGCAGCCTTGTAACCTTATACCACAGACTGTTAGAGAAATGTTATCACATGAGACGTCTGAAGAGATGGACACCGTCTTTACAAATGGCTCTGTATCCCCTAATGCTCAATAAAAAGAAAGCATCCTATTTCTGGAAAAGAATATGTGGGGTTAGCTACTGAACGGCAACTTTCATAATACAGAGGGTCTCGTGTTCTAGTGTTTAGCCTAGGACTGGAGAACATATTTATAACAGTTTTCCCCCATTCGTTCAACTCATGTTATTGAGCTCATATCATATACCAGTACCATTACAGACTTTTTTTTTTAAATGAACATCCATGCCTTTAAGGAGTTATAATCTCCAGAAATATGTATTCTGAATTTTAAGAAATTGAATTTAAAATGAACTTAAAAGTGGTAAGTGGTAGAGCAGTGCTTCTCAAATGTTTATGTGCATACAAATGATCTTGGGATCTTAGTAAAATGCAGATTCTGATCCAGTGGGTCTGATTCAGTGGAGCCTGAGATTCTACATTTCTAACAGCTTGCCAGGTGATGTTGATGTTGCTGGTCCACGGGCCACTCCTGGAGTATCAAGAAGCTAAGACTCTAGCAAAAAAGATTTCTTGCTTTACCTTTTCCATGTACACTGACCTATAAAGTCCTAAGAATTTTTCCTCTTTTTTTTTCTTGCTAACTCTCTTATCCATCCTTTTTTTTTTTTTCCTAATAAAAAAGGGGGTTAGGGTAGAAAACCTTACAAAAAGCTTTTTCTTCTAAGCAACTATTAGCTACACACACCGTTTTCATGAACGTGCCAAACATCTATCTCCCGATCAAATACTTTTGCGGAACCTCTACTATTTCAAACAGGGCACCTAGATAGTCAGTAAAAGAATAAAGAGACTGGGAGCGGCAATTAATTCTAGTTATGCCATATGGCAGTATAGAACACTGGCTGGAACCTGAAAACTCAATTTCACAAGTCTTACTTATTCTGAATTTTAATCATTATAGGATCAGCAAACATATGCCTACCAAGCTGCTCCCTTTACACAAAATTTTAAAGAATAATCATGTTGCACACTCGAAAATGATTGGTTTTTCCCAAATGGACTTAAAATTTCTCTCCTACCAGATTCTCAAAATAAAGTAGCTGCTGACAGCTCCAGTTTAATCTGCCTGTTAAATAAAATCTTCAAACAGTACTTTTAACAAATAGCATTGCTTGCTTTCTTACCATTTTCATCGTCAGCTCACAATTTTGCACAAGTATAATTTTCTCCGCTTCCAGATTCCTCAGCCCTGGGGCTGGTTCAGGTGGTGGCCCTCCTGTCCCTGTGAACTCCCTCCATCGTGTCTGTCACTGCTGAGACACCCATCCCCACCACATTCTCTCCATTTCACCTCTCTCCAGAATGGAGACATTATCATTTTCAACACATACTCCATCCCCCGTCGTCTTAGAGCTAAGATACCTTCATCTCTTGTACATCTAATAATTTCAAGATAAGGACAGAAAAAGCAGTTCTTGTTCTGTGAACTTTTGTCTCTGGTGCTTGAGAGACTGTCCTAATATCCCCTGAACATGTTTTAGTGATAACATTTACTGCACCAGGGCCAAAATGATTTTCTGCCACTTTCAATTCTAGTTCAATAAAAGAATAAGAGCTTTGTTTCTAACCTCTGTCATTTTTAATACCATAAAATGATTTTAAAAATGTAAAATTGAGTTCCATTTCCTACTGGACTACCAATCTCATATTAGCTTTCCTTTTATCAAATTTATGAGAAAAGTCAGAAATTGCCTTTCCTTAAAAAAGATCAAAATTTCAGGATCTCCTGGGCAGAATGTTTGAATTGAATTTCAGCTCTCAATAATTGCTGGCCTGGAAGTTTTAAAGAAGTATAAAAGTTAGATACTTAAAGTTAGTAATGTCAGAAATAACAAACTGGAGGATTATCCCTTAGTCTACTATCATCCAGAAATAATAAAGTTATTCTCAGAAAATTATCATCCTAAAAAATCACAAACATGTTTATTACATTTCCAAATTGAGGAAGTCTATGGTTTTCTGAAACAATGGTGAATGAAGTCCATGGTTTCTGAACTGCAAAGTGAAACAAATAATGTTTTTTGAAACATCATATTATAAAATGTTTCAAATATGCATAAAAGGTGAAAGAACACCCATATATGTGTATATCCACAACCTAGACTCTATGATTCATATTTTGTTATATTTGTTTTGTCACTTATCCATCCGTCCATCTTTTTTGTTGTTGTTTATATCTATATCTATATTTATATTTTTAAACATCTTTATTGGAGTATAATTGCTTTACATTGTTGTGTTAGTTGTTGCTGCATAACAAAGTGAATCAACTATACATATACATATATCCCCATATCCCCTCCCTCTTGCGTCTCCCTCCCACCCTCCCTATCCCACCCCTCCAGGCGGTCACAAAGCACTGGGCTGATCTCCCTGTGCTATGCAGCTGCTTCCCACTAGCTACCTATTTTACATTTGGTAATGTATATATGTCAATGCCACTCTCTCACTTCGTCCCAGCTTACCCTTCCCCCTCCCCGTGTCCTCAAGTCCATTCTCTACATCTGTGTCTTTATTCCTGTCCTGCCTCTAGGTTCTTCAGAACCTTTTTTTTTTTTTTTAGATTCCATATATATGTGATAGCATACAGTATTTGTTTTTTCCTTTCTGACTTACTTCACTCTGTATGACAGACTCTAGGTCCATCCACCTCACTACAAATAACTCAATTTCGTTTCTTTTTATGGCTGAGTAATATTCCACTGTATATAAGTGCCACATCTTCTTTATCCATTCATCTATCGCCATCCATCTTGTTTTTGATGCATTCCAAAATAAACTGCAGACATTGCTACACTCTAGAATGTGTATATAATTAACTAAATTTCAATATTTATTTACAGTTCCTTTAAACCAATAAGCTTTTGAAAGATGCCAATTCCTTTTTTTTTTTTTTGGAATGGCTTGGCTAAGTAAACTATGCAACCAATTAGAAATTCTACATTCTAAATCCCAATCTTTTATTAATTCTCCTACTTTGAGTAATTTCTCGTATCTCAGTTCTCTCATCAACAAAAGAACAAAGGCACTTGGTCGACATGGTATAAAATCTTCATTACCAAATTGTAAAATGGACGTTGTGGTTATGGCAGAATTCACAAATGAGAGACACTAACTAATATAACTTAGAGAAATAGCTTATTGGAGATTATCCAACTTTATGTGGGCATAAAGTTTTCTGTAAATTATAATGAGAACTCAACAAGGCTCACAAACTCAGGAGAGATCTCGAGTTTGAGCATTTAATGATAATGCATCTTATATAAGCCACACTGTATCCATGATAAAACCATTTGAGGCTGGATTATTGAAGACTGAGTCACTCCAAGAGCGAATTTCATAACAAAACACTAGCATCAAATTGGAATTTTCTTGGCTTTGCAAAGCCGTAGTATTACTGGCTTGTAAACTCCCTATTAATTAACTACAGTAAGAGCTGCCACAGGGATAGCTGCCCCTTCCTTTATGAGCTGCTTATCCCCCTACACTGATTTTTTTTCTTTTGGAAGATTGGCCCTGGAAGGGGCATCCTTTGAAGCCTGAAGAATCAAAGCTGCTGCAAAGCACTGCTGAGAGTTTCGAAAGAAATATGAAGAAACTACATTGGACCTGGGGTGACAGGCTGAGATCTTCCCAAACAGGTCAGCAGTTGGTCTGTAAAATATTCCCATTGCCAAGGAGGCAGTGACATCTTGTGTAAATCAAAAATGAAAACCCTAAGATATCTCATTTCCATTTTAAATGCATGGGGGTTGAATATGGATATCTAGCACTCAAGAAGTTCCTGTGGGATTGATTTTTTTCCCATCTTCTCTGAGCCCTTTGCTGAGCGTAATAAGAAGGACCGCATTTCATTATCAACCCTGCTAGCGCTGCACTTCAGGGAGACTAGATGAGGCTACACAGTGGGAGAGAAGATCTGGCTTCCAGAGAAGAAATGATTCACATGGTGTGGTTATAAAAACCCACTTTAGGCCCAACTCATTTGCAACAGAATCATGAAATAAAATTAAATCCCAAGGAAATGAAATTTCCTGCATCATTTTGCAAATTTAAAAAAAAAAAGAAAAATCATAGTGATACCATAAAAGAATCAAATAGAGGTTTCAAGGTTTGGTTGGTAATGTTTGCATTTTTGTAAAATTTGGAAAAAAAATAATTCCAAACAATATTTTGGGGGAGGCAACTTGAAAAGAAAACACAAGATCATGGTTAGGAGAATCTTCAATTGAATCATCAATGTTATAGAAAAAACAGAACAAAGAGTTTGGCTCCTGACAGCTGACCCAGTGCTCTTGCATTTCTCTTCCCTTTGCTCCAGTTTCAGTGTAACACAGGAAGTGGATACAGAGTAGATCTATAACAGCAATAAGAGAAAACGAGCAAATAAGAGAAAACCACAACCAAGAAGGCCTCACGCCACAAGTTTCTGGAGATCCACAAATAAGATGAATACAGAGAGGCATTGTTTTCCAGTGGCTTTCTATAAGCAGAGAAAATAATACAGCACTGGGACAAAAGACTAGCTCCAGATCAAATGAGACTTAAAATCAAGGCCAAAGTAAACAATGGTAAAATGAAGACAATAATTTCATATAAATGATCTTTTCACACAATGTATGAATTAAGAGCCCCCATTTACAGACAGAAAATCTTCTAGTATTAAAAAATTGACACGGAGGATTTTCTGAGACCTTCCAAGACAAATCCATTTTGAGTAGATAATAGGAATGTGCCCAAGTGTTAATGATGGCTATAATTCTATCAGGAGTAAAGCAAATTTCAGCAACCTAACTATATGGCTAAAGAGTGGTGCTCAGCTTATTATTCTAATGGGTCAGTCCAACCTGAAGGGCATAAGCTCAGTTATCTGCCTGCCTCCCAGGTCTCATTTCAAAATTCCTTTCACTCTAGATAGAACATTTTATTCTGTTTAATAAGTACAGTGCTGGGATTTTTTTTTTTTTTTTTTTGCGGTACGCGGGCCTCTCACTGCCGTGGCCTCTCCCGCTGCAGAGCACAGGCTCCGGACACGCAGGCTCAGCAGCCATGGCTCACGGGCCCAGCCGCTCCGCGGCACGTGGGATCTTCCCAGACAGGGGCACGAACCCGCGTCCCCTGCATCAGCAGGCGGACTCTCAACCACTGCGCCACCAGGGAAGCCCAGTACTGGGAATTTTTAATAAAAAGGTTTGAAAGAAACAAGCTTTTTTTTTTAAAAAAAAAAAAAAACCCACTTACTAAAAAATTATATATCACAGTTACTTATATATAAAATATTTATTTTATGGGATGACCAAAGGGAGAGGCTTCTGCCCACTAACACCACCATAATAGCCAGTGTAGAAGAAAACAAAAATGGATCGATTTAATCTTAAAGCTGGTACCAAATCCAAGATACCTGCATAAGTGAAAGAATAAACAAAATAATCATCATCATAAAATTAAAAGGAGAGTTACACATTTCCAGGATGCTTTGAAAGTACAGGAGACTTGCTATGAAACAACATATAATACAATGATCTTCCTTTCCAGGCTAAGCCAAGGGACCAACAGCAGGTATTATTATATCAGTCTCTCCTGTAGAGCATTTCAGACTAAAAGAGCAACAAATATAATCCCTCACTACCCCCAGTAAGTATGTCTCCAAAAATCTTTAACACGATTGTGAAATCTCAACATGCACTCACTAATTAACAGAAAACGAGTACAGGAATTTGGCATATAATTGATCAGTTTAAAGCCCTGAAGTTATTTCGGGTTTTTGTTTTTCTTTCTTGGTTAAGGATGAGAGGCAGAGATAGGACTGAAAAAGGAAGAAATGAATTTTTAACTTTCAAGATGTGGTCAAATTATTGCTATGACTTCTGAGCCTTTTCAAAGCTCTTTAAACTCAGATGGATTGCACAAGTACCTACTACTCTTTTTTGTGTGTGTGTTGGCACTGAAACTCCAGTGTAGCAAAATGAACAACAGAAAGAGATGTTATAAGCAAATATTTAAACTTGTAACACAGATGTACCAACAACACATTCCACATTTCTTCTCTTGATAAGCACACTTCATCTGACTGTTTTTGTTTGGGGCTTTTTAGCTCAGTAACGAGCACTTGGGAAAAGTAACACTCTCTGTGTAATTAATGGTAATGATATTTAGTCTACCCCTTCGAAAATCTTGCTCCCAAGAGTTATATTGGACTAACTCCTTGTCTTTCTTCCTACAATACAAAGACACAAGAACAATATATTCTTAAACTAAATCCTGTTTTAAAGCTAAATCCATGTTAAGCTGACAAGAAAAACTTGAAATTCCCAAAGAGAACTGGAATTATTTTTATGATATTTTTACCAATGTATCATGTTTCATGCAGAGCTATATGCTAACCACCCACAATGAGACATGTTCGAGATATTCTTTCAGTCTGTACTTTAAAAGTCCTGGTTTTGTGGGTTTTGTGCTCTAATCCTGTTACATAGTTATTTCTTTATTTCTTTCCATTTCAATATGCTACTAATCTACCTGTCTCTTTTGGGAACTCCTTTAAATTTCACAAAAGGAAATAATACTCCCAGTTTGTTTCCACTGGCTCTGGCTTTCACTTCCAACAGCGAGCACAAATGACTAGCTGTTCCAAAACGAGCCATCAAGAGAGAATTTATTCCTACCTCTGTAATAAAAATATTCTATTTTCTTCATCCCTCCCCTGACTCTCAATGTATTCTTGCTGTCAGGTGGCCTCCCCTGAATCAAACTTAAGAAATGCTCAACTGTTTCTGCAAATGCATAAGAATGCCATCAAACGTCTGAGTGTAGATCAAGTCTGCTTCATTCCAGGTGTCTCACAGCTGGTGCTGGTACTGCAGTGACCACCATAATAAAACAGCAGGAGCCTCTGCCTGGCTTTCATCCTAATCATTCTCTAAAGAGCTCAGTGAAAACTTGGACTCAGAAAGTGAAAGCCGTTAGTTTTAGGGAGAAGGTTTAAACGAGGAGGCAGTGTGAAGAAGAGCAATGAACATCGCAGCTCAGGACATCAAATACCACAACAGGACTTCATTTCCTTGGACTTACAGAAATCGTTATCCTTTTTTTATTTTGTCTTACATGAAAAACATTATCCTTCATTGGTAACACTTTTAAGCCCCCCCCCAAAAAAACCTATAACGATAGAACTACAGATATGATTTTAAGTCTGGGAGGACAGAGAATAGTGAAGCTACCTGTACTGAAAAACAGATGAGCACTTGGACATCCATGACTCGACACAACTGTCATTTCCTGGGGTCGGTCACTCTAGGCAACAGAAGGGTGGCAAATGGCACATAACAACTGTGATGGAGTCAGATGCTTTGATTTACAGTGAGTCCACAGCCATGCAAACAGCACTGAATTCTGAGCCACCATAAAAATTAGGGCCAAGCCCCTAGAATTAACCAAAAATCAGAGCCAGTGCTATTTCCACTTCTCTCAACCCTTTTCATTCTCAAGCAGCACAGTATTGAGGAAAGAATTAAAGGAATTAAAGCGAGGACACAACAAAGATAGAGTGGAAAGTTGGGGGAGGAATATATGTATGTATGGTATTTACATTTATCTAGTGTCTTTCCGAGATTATCCTGCTAGATTTCTTACCCACCTTCCAAATAAGCCGTAATGTGCCAAATCAATAGTTTTATACAGGTTCCTACCCTCCCCCACAAATTTACCAAACCCCTAAAATTTTATTGCTTTTATATGACTAAAGATAAAACTTTTTAAGTGACTTTAATTCTTTTGATGTTACTTGGCAACTTGCCATATACATTTAACTCTCAAGTTTGATGACTTCCAAATTTCTTTTCACACCCAGACTCTGGGAGAGATACAACTTCCACACAAAAAAGTAAATGTGGCTGGCATTGTACCAGCTTTCAGTGCTTTCAAACCAGCTGGTTTCAATACAGGCATAACATCAACCAGCCATACATGGGGCTATAGATGCAACGTGGCTGAAAAAGAGGATTCAGTAAGACAAGGGTTACATTAACGGGATGATGATTGAACGGGCAAATGTAAGACAATTTCAAACAGCTTGCCAAAGGAAAGTCTCATTTTTCCATTTTCTTGTACAGTATCTAATTTCTGGCTCCTCATTTCCTCCTGATCTGATAATTATGAAATTCTAAATAAAGTGTCATCTTTCTTGCAACAAATCAATGAACAGAAAGCTCCCATCAACAATGCAGATGTTTCCTAAAACTCCTGCTGATTATTTCCTGAATGTCTATCCCACAAACCACACAGCAAGTCCTCTGAGAACAAGGAACCCTCTCTACCTCATAACAAATACAGCTTCTATGTGTGCGAGCATGGGTATGTGTGTATGAGTGTGTGTATGCACTTAAAAAGAGGACTAAGAAGTAATATGTAAGGGATAACAGTGTCACCACAAAATCACCTTTTATTATCAATTTCAGATTGAAATTTAGTCCCTTCCAAGTTCTGTGGTACAAATATGGGAAAGGAGAATTCCTACTCATTGTATATTTGTCTCTACAGATGCAGTAAAATTGTTTTTACATTCCTTATCACAGATTTATACCATTAACACCGTTAAAAGGTATCACCATTTATACCATTAATACAACATACACAATTATATTATGGCCAACCCTCTCCCTATAATACAGTTTAAAATAATTCTACCTTTGTTCTTTGTGCCATCCTTATAATAATCCTAAAATACAAAGGTCAACTTTGTATTAAAAAAATAAAAAATTCTATAAGTTACTAACTGAGCCTTCAGGTACACAACTAAGCCTAAACTCATCTACTAATAAAGTAACATTATGGGGAAGTTTGTTTTAAACACTATTCCAGCCTACCATAAATTATAGATATTCTCATTTTGCAAAAAGCTCCCATCTTTTGCATTCTGTTTGTTTCAATTATTCAGGGCAACCCAGGCTGATAATTACACAGTCCCCAGTTGCTGAGTAAAAGTGACGTTTAATTAGCCAGCAGGAAAGATCGATTAAGATCCAGCAGGGCATCTTGTGAGGTTCTCGCACATTCCTGGAAGGAATATATTCTGGCTGTGCCCTTTGAAAGGATAAAACTCCTTGCTTGCTTCTAAGGAGTTTCAATGAGGCTTCTAAAGTAGATGCTAAGATTGGTCAGCCACACATTAAATTCCAGGTATAAGGACTTTCCTGGTGGTCCAGTGGTTAAGAGCTCCCGGGCTTCCCTGGTGGCGCAGGGGATAAAGAATCTGCCTGCCCATGCAGGGGACACAGGTTCGATCCCTGGTCTGGGAAGATCCCACATGCCGTGGAGCAACTAAGCCTGTGTGCCACAACTACTGAGCCTGCACTCTAGAGCCCGCGAGCCACAACTACTGAAGCCCACGTGCCACAACTACTGAAGCCCATGTGCCTGGAGCCCCTGCTCCACAACAGGAGAGGCCACCTCAATGGGAAGCCCGCGCACCACAACGAACAGTAGCCACTGCTCGCTGCAGCTAGAGAAAGCCCGTGTACGGCAACTAAGACCCAACACAGTCAAAACAACAACAACAACAAAAAAAACAAACTCCGTGCTCCCAACGTGGGGAACTAAAATCCCACACGGTGCAACCAAAAAAACAAACAAAAAAACAAATCCCAGGCATATCCCTGCAGTTGCTCTCCCTTTACTAAAAGTACTCAGTTCAAACATTCTGAATCACATTGCCTCCAAGTTGGAAAACACGTAAAGTAACACTCTCTTATCCCCAACTCTCGTTCAGTTACCACATTTCAAGCAAGAGGTGGTCGGGAAATATATTGTAAAGGAAAATTTTTATTTCTTCCACCATCAAGCAAGTGTATGCATCTGTCAGGTGCTCACATTCTAAAAGGTACAAATTAGGTCAGGGCTTTTAATTTAAAAAAACCAAAAACTTAATGAGCATGATATTCCAATCAGTCTGAGACTAAGACATTCTACTATGCTCAGAGAATCAACTGGATAAGTCCAGTTTAAGTTTTCTATTAGGAAAGGACATGTGGATATAAAATCAAGACCAAAAATCCTAACGAAAATTACCTCATACTGCTTAACATCTTCCCTTTCAGTAATTTGGACAAGCATAAATATTTAGCTTTTCACACATTTTGCAAAAGTGTTCAATAAAGACTAACATAACAATCCAAAGCAGAAAGCAGAATAATTTTTTTAACATACATAATTATCAAAATATTTCCATTTTGGTAAACTACCCTAAATATGCCTGCCTACCTCCAGTGCAAGTCAGTATACATTTATTAAGCCTCTACCAAGTATAAAGAACTATGATAGGTGTGTCTTACTTTGCTAATTTATATACAATTAAAGTAGATTTTACTGATTATAAATTGTTTTAAAGCTTATGAAGAAGAATAATGGAACCGGTTTATACAAACCTAGCTTTGATTTGCTGCAAGCCCCGTAGAATATGGTCTCTGTTGTCCCTTGCACCAGCACTAAGGTTCTCATTCCGCAAAACTTCTCCCAGGAACTCCTCAGTATCTAAAAGAAAAGGAAAGTTGATCAATGGAAAAGAAAAAGTACTAAGGGAGAAGGAGGAAAATCTGAAGGACTAAGAAACAGGTATTATTTTCTCTTTAAAAACTTTGAAGTTGTAGAACGAGGGGAATGTAATTAATGCCACAGAACTGTACACTTAATAGTGGTTAAAATGGTAAATTTTATGCTACATATATTTCACCAGAATAAAAAATAAATAAAACTTTATATATGCCTGTAAATGACATTTTCTGATAATCCAAGACCTTGCTATGAATTTAGAAAGCTAATGCATATATTAACCATAAGAAATAACTATTTTCTAAACCATCTTAAAGAAACATTCAAATATTAATTATCACCGATGGCAGAGGGTGGACTGTCAGTTTCATAAACATGTAAACATTACAAACAAGTCACAAGCCAATAGAAGCTAGAGAGAAATACCAGTAAATAGAACTGAAATTTAAAATAGAGCTGAACTGCAAAATCAAGAACAAAAAGGGTAGGCATTCAAAGAAGAAAAATTAATTAGCAGATGCATCATTAATGAAAACGACAATGCAACCAATTGAAGGAACCCACATGGAAAAGAAAAAATGTGTCCAAGAGAAGGAAACTGCAATTATGTGAGCATAATTATATATTATTTCTATACATGATAGAAATATATAATATGGAACAAATGATGTTATGTTAAAAGAAATTGGGGGGGGCATTTACAAATTTTCAAAGACAAAATAAACTGATAATGATTATAATTGCCAGAAATGCTAGCTATACACTTTATTATGCATAAAATAATTATAATCCCTAAAAAGCATATAAATAACATGGTTAAAAATTTCCACTTCCAAAAATATGAAACTGTATTATATATACTATCAAGATAATGTTATGAATTTATACAGTTGGGTTACATAAGCATACTTAAAATTTTGTTTTACATTCACACCACTCAACAACACCAAACAAAAAAATCCTAGATAGCCATTACCAGAACTTCTGATGGGGTATAAGATGTACTTTTGATGAAGTTCTGGAAGTAAAAATTTCACTGAGGACCACCATCAACTTCCAAGACCTGCATCACATTTATTGCATATGTCATTTAATAGGTTCCTCCAAGTTCCTCTAAAGGCTAAAGAATGAAAAAATGAGTTTAATTAAAAGGTAAAAAATAAATGCTATCAATTAATGTAATATACCATGTTAATAGGATAAAGGACAAAGACCATGTGATCATCTCAATAGATGCAGAAAAAGCATTCGACAAAATTCAACAGCACTTCATGATAAAAAAGCACTCAACAAACTAGGAATAGAAGGAAATTTCCTCAGTCTCATAAAGACCATCTACAAAAAACCCACTAACATCACAATGGTGTGTAAAAATTAATAAATAGAACCCTCATTTTAAGTAAGTCAGGATACCAGAAGAGGGAGCGCTCACGCCCTACCCATAGATGTCAATTGCAGACCCAATAGGAAGAGATGTACCTTTGTAACTCCAACAGGAAGAATGTTGATACTTTACTACCCAGAAGGAGGAAGGAAAAATTTCTCCTTGCCCTGCAGGAGCCCAGCCAATGAAAGACTGTTACACAACTCAGCCAATGAAAAGCCATTACACTTTGAACTCCCAGTTTTCTCCAATGGATTCTTGGTTTATAATAGCCCCTCCCAACTCCTTCTTCTCCTCTATAAAAGAAAGTTCCTCTCTTCTGTTCTCTGGATTTGCCTGTGGATCACCATAGATTGCACGTCCTGAATTGCAAGTCTTTGCTGTTCCCAAATAAACCCATTTTGCTGGTAAAATAACTGGTTGTTTGATTGTTTTAGGTCAACAAGTGAAAGACTGAATGCTTCCTCCCTGCTTCTAAGATCAGCAGCAAGACAAGCTGCCTCCTCTCACCATTTATACTTAACATTGTACTGGTGCTGGCCAGGGCAATTATGCAAGAAATGAAATTAAAAGAGTCTAAATTAGAAAGGAAGAGGTAAAACTATCTCTACTTGCATATGACATAATCTTGTATAAAGAAAACCCTAAGGAATCCATTGAAAAACTATTAGGTCTAATAAATGAGTTCAGTAAGTTTGCAGGATACAAGATTAATACACAAAAATCAGTTGTAATGGGACTTCCCTGGTGGTCCAGTGGTTAAGAATCCACCTTCCAATGCAGGGGATGCGGGTTCGATCCCTAGTTGGGGAACTAAGATCCACATGCCACAGGGCAACTAAGCCTGCGAGCCACACCTAGAGAGGCTGCGCACTCTGGAGCCCGCACGCCACAACTAGAGAAGCCCACGTGCTGCAATGAAGACCTAGTGCAGCCAATAAATAAATATTTTTAAAAATCAGTTGTATTTCTATATAGTAGCAATGAAAAAATGAAAATTAAATTAGGAAACTTCCATTTAAGATAATGTAAAACAGAATTAAATACTTAGCAATAAATTTAGCAAGAGAAGTATAAAACTTAAACTCTGAAAACTATAAAATATTATTGAAAGAAATTAAAGGCCTAAATAAATGGGAAGAATCTCATGTTCATATATGAGACTTACTGCTATTAATATGGGAATATTTCCATATTAATCTAAAGATTCAATGCAATCTCTATAAAAATCTCAGCTGGCTTTTTTTCAGAAATTGACAAGCTAATCCTATGATTCATTTAGAAATCCAAGAGACCCAGAATATCCAAAACAATTTTGAAAAAGAAGAACAAATTTGGAGGATTCACATTTTCTGATTTCAAAACTTACTACAAAGCAACAGTAATCAAGACAATACAATACTGGCATAAAAACAAACACAGGTCAAAGGAAAAGAACTGGGAATTTAGAAGTAACCTCTCACATTTATAGTCAATAAATTTTTGATAAGGATGCGAAGACAATTCAATGGAAAAGAATAGTTTTTCAACAAATGGTGCTGGAACAACTGAATATCCACATGCAAAAAAATGAAGTTGGACACCTACCTCACAAAATATACAAAAATTAACTCAAAATGCATCACATTTTGAGTTAATAAAAAGTAAAAGCTAAAACTATTAGAAGAAAATAGGCATAAATCCTTGTGACCTTGGATTAGATAATAGTTTCTTAGATATGATGCCAAAAGAACAAGCAACAAAAGAAAAAATTGGACATCAAAAATGAAAAACTATTGGGGACTTCTCTGGTGGTCCTGTGGTTAAGACTTCACCTTCCAATGCAGGTGGTACAGATTCGATCCCTACTCGGGGAGCTAAAATCCCATATGCCTCACAGCCAAAACACCAAAACATAAAACAGAAGCATTATTGTAACAAATTCAATAAAGACTTTAAAAAAATGAAAAACTATTGTAGTTCAAAGGGTGCCATCAAGAAAGTGAGAAAAATTTTGCAAATCATATATCTGATAGGAGACATATGCAGAAGTATAAAAAGCTCTTACAACTCAATAATAAAAAGACAAATAACCCAATCTTAAAACAAGCAGAGGATCTAAATAGACATTTATCCAAAGAAGATATACAAATGACCAATAAACAAATGAAAAGATGCTCAACATCAGTTGATACCAGGAAAATGAACCACAATGAGGTACCACTTTACATCCACTAGGATGGCTACAGTTAAGAAGATGGACAATAACAAGGGCTGTCGAAGATGGAGAGAAATTACGACCCTCATACATTGCCAGTGGGAATATAAAATGGTGCCGCCATTTTGTAAATGTCTGGCAGTTCCTCAAAAGGCTGAACAGAGAGTTACCATATGACCCAGCAATTCCACTACTAGATATTACCCAAGAGAAATGAAAACAGGTGTTCAAACAAAAACTTGTACACAAATGTTCATAGCAGCATTATTTTTTTAAACATCTTTATTGGAGTATAATTGCTTTACAATGTTGTGCTAGTTTCTGATGTATAACGAAGTGAATCAGCTATTTGTATACATATATCCCCATATCCCCTCCCTCTTGCATCTCCCTCCCACCCTCCCTATCCCACCCCTCTAGGTGGTCACAAAGCACCGAGCTGATCTCCCTGTGCCATGCAGCTGCTTCTCACTAGCTATCTATTTTACACTTGGTAGTGTATATATGTCCATGCCACTCTCTCACTTCGTCCCAGCTTACCCTTCCCCCTCCCCATGTCCTCAAGTCCATTCTCTACATCGACGTCTTTATTCCTGTCCTGCCCCTAGGTTCATCAGAACCTTTTTTTTTTTTTAGATTCCATATATATGTGTTAACATACGGTATTTGTTTTTCTCTTTCTGACTTACTTCACTCTGTATGACAGATTCTAGGTCCATCCACCTCACTACAAATAACTCAATTTTGTTTCATTTTATGGCTGAGTAATATTCCATTGTATATATGTGCCACATCTTCTTTATCCATTCATCTGTTGATGGACACTTAGGTTGCTTTCATGTCCTGGCTATTGTAAATAGTACTGCAATGAACACTGTGGTACATGTCTCTTTTTGAATTATGGTTTTCTCAGGGTATATGCCCAGGAGTGGGACTGCTGGGTCACATGGTAGTTCTATTTTTAGTTTTTTAAGAAACCTCCATAGTGTTCTCCATAGTGGCTGTATAAATTTCCATTCACACCAACAGTGCAAGAGGGTTTCCTTTTCTCCACACCCTCTCCAGCATTTCTTGTTTGTAGATTTTTTGATGATGGCCATTCTGACTGGCGTGAGGTGATACCTCATTGTAGTTTTGATTTGCATTTCTCTAATGATTAGTGATGTTGAGCATCCTTTCATGTGTTTGTTGGCAATCTGTATATCTTCTTTGGAGAAATGTCTATTTAGGTCTTCTGAGCAGCATTATTCTTAATAGCCAATATGTGGACAAAACCCAAATGTCCATCGACTGATGAATAGATAAATAAAATGTGGCATATCTATACAATGGAATATTATTCAGCAATAAAAAATGAAATGCTACAATACAAATAAATCTCTGAAATCATTATTTCACCAAACAAAAGAAACCAGTCATAAGGGCTACATATTGTATAATTCCATTTACATGAAATATACAAGATAGGCAAAAATCTACAGAAACAGAAAGTAGGTTAGCGGATGCCTAGGGCTGTGGGAGAGATGGAGGCAGATTAGAGAATGAAAGCTAAGGGGGTTCAGGTTTTCTTTGGGGATGATGAAAATGTTCTAAAATTTATCTTGGTGATGATTGCACAACTCTGTGAATACTATACTAAAAGCCATTGGATTGTACACTTTAAATAGGATGGGTAGGGTGTATGGCATAAGAACTATATCTCAATGAAGCTGTTAAAAAATATAAATGGGGCTTCCCTGGTGGCGCAGTGGTTGAGAGTCCGCCTGCCGATGCAGGGGACGCGGGTTCGTGCCCCAGTCCGGGAAGATCCCACATGCCGCGGAGCAGCTGGGCCCGTGAGCCATGGCCGCTGAGCCTGCGCGTCCGGAGCCTGTGCTCCGCAACGGCAGAGGCCACAACAGTGAGAGGCCCGCATACCACACACACACACACACAAAATGAATGCATAAATGAACAAATTACAATATCTACACATATCCTTCTGAAATTTCAAGACTGAAGGAAAATGAAAACATTCCTCAAGCACCGACATGGAAAAAAATAAGTAGTCTACAAAATAAGAGTCAAAATGGCCTCTCCACAAAATAAGCACTAGAAGATGAAAGTTTTACAGTGTTTTAAAGGAAAAATACTGTGCTCAAGAATTCTAAGCATAGTCAAGATGTTGGTTATATAAAATGAAGGAGACCAACAAAACATTTTCAAACAGTTGTGGCTCTGAATTTCTACCACCTACATTCTTTCCTGAAGAAAATCTTTTCAAGGACACACTGATCAACAGAAAGAGGTGGTGATGAAATTCAAAACAGCCAAATAAGTTAAATCTAGATACTTGTGGTTAAGTATAGTTTAAAACTTATTTTAAAAAGTAATTCTTAATTAAGACGTTTGTAAAAAAAATGTAATAAGCATCTGAATGCATTTAGAAAAGGAATAGAGAAGAAGAAAAACGTGCTAAATTACTTATTTACATAGGGCTAATGGGTACTATTCCATCCTGGACAATGATAATTAAAGCAAATGGGTGCAACTATGATTTTTCAAACACTAATGTAATAAAAGTAGAACAAAAGATTTTAAAAATATTCAGTATAATAAAATATAGAAAAAAGAGAAAAATGTAGCAAAACAGATAAAACTCATAAGATTATATATCACTGATGACAATAATTGTGAAATTATAATTACCATGTACTGAGAAAACAATCTGTGTAAAATATTATAAAATGTGACCAGCATTGTACAGAGTGACAGATTTACAGACTTCAATATTTCCAATATTAAATAAAAAAGAATGAAAAGAAATACAATAAGCACCAAATTCAAAAAAATCAGAAAAGAGCAATAAACCAGCCTATGGAAAGGAGGAGAAAAGAAACAATGAAGATAAAAGCAGAATTAATAAGTCAGAACAGTGGTTGTCTAATAGTGCTCTCTGGAGTCATAAGCATCTGATAAGAAAGAGAAGTTGGGGTTGGGGTGGGGTCAAGTGAGTGAAACTCTGGGAAACTCCCTTCCTTCCACTCACGATCCCCTTTGCTTTAATCACAAGTCCTTGGCTTTTATCTATTTATACACTGGGATTTCACATAAGATTTCAATTTTGAAAAGGTTCCATTGCACAACTTAGTGGTTACAAAACCACTGAACTTAAAAATAGTGAGAAAAATATGTATACAAATGCTAAATAAGTATAAGAGCTGGGACTTTTCAGAAGTGAGGGGAAATCCAATAAATTGATATATCATCAGCAAATGTAATCAAGGAAAAGGGAGAGAACGCACAAATACACAGAAATGAGGCAGAATAAAAAGAGGCAATAACACAAAAATTTTTTAAAGATAATGAAATATTTGATAAAGTTGGTGAGATTTCAAGTTATTTTAATTTTATTTTTTGTGCTTTTATGCATATTTAAATTTTATGATAGTGGGCATCATTTTTATCCCTTTAAAAGATTATTTCAAAAACAAAGTGCTACGTAAACAAAATAAAGTTCCATGCAAATAAATACGAAAATCTCCGTGAAAGTTTCTGAGAAAAATGTAAATTTCTAAAACTGAATTGAGAAATGGAAAACCTGAATCCTGAACAGGCTAATAACCAGGGGAAAAGAAGAAAAGGTTGCTAAATGTTTTTTTGAGTTCATATTAATATAGTTTTTTAGATGTTTTTCAAACCTTTAAGTAATGAATAATTCTTGTTCTATATAAATTATTCCAGAGCATAATTCTCAAATTATGAGAAACTTCTCAAATCATTTCGTATAACCTAGCATAACCACAGTTCTAAAAGAGCACAAAAAGGAATCAGTTTAAAGTTAATATAGAGGGAAGGGTGGGGGGCGGGGATAGTTAGGGAGTTTGGGATTGGCATGTACATACTGCTGTTTAAAATGGATGGCCAACGGGGGACCTACTGTGTAGCACAGGGAACTCTGCTTGGTATTATGAGATGACCTAGATGGGAAGAGAATTTGAAGGGGAATGGATGCATGTGTGTGTATGGCTGAGTCACTTTGCTGTGTGCCTGAAACTAACACAGCACTGGGGTGGGTTTTTTTGTTTTTTTTTTAACATCTTTATTGGAGTATAGTTGCTGTACAATGTTGTGTTAGTTGTTGCTGTATAACAAAGTGAATCAGCTTTATGTATACATATATCCCCATATCCCCCTCCCTCATGCGTCTCCCTCCCACCCTCCCTATCCCACCCCTCTAGGTGGTCACAAAGCACCAAGCTGATCTCCCTGTGCTATGCAGGACAGGAATAACACAGCACTGTTAATCAGCTATACTCCAATATAAAATAAAAAGTTTTTTAAAATTTTAAAAATAAAATTAAAAATAAAGTTAATATAGATACAAAAATCCTAAATAAAATACTAGTAGATCACACCTAGCAGTATATTAAAAGAATAATATAGTTTATCCTGGGAATATAAAGATGTTTCAATATTATTGATGTATTAGATATTTATTTAATAGGTTAAAAGAGAAGTCTATACAAACCTCTTGGCAAATGACAAAACCACCTCTGATGATATTTATTATCTATTTGTGACAAAACTATATTAAATAGAAGTAAAAGAATACCTTCTTAACCTAAGGAATATATATGTCGCAAACTAGCATCATATTTATGGCTGAAACACTAAAGTCATTATTATTTTATTTATTTATTTTTTTTTGCGGTACGTGGGCCTCTCACTGCTGTGGCCTCTCCCCTCGCAGAGCACAGGCTCTGGACGTGCAGGCCCAGCGGCCATGGCTCACAGGCCCAGCTGCTCCGCGGCATGTGGGATCTTCCCAGACCGGGGCACAAACCCGTGTACCCTGCGTCAGCAGGCGGACTGTCAACCACTGTGCCACCAGGGAAGCCCTAAAGTCAATATTATTAAAGATTGTTTTTCCAGCTACTCCCACTGTCAAATAACATTGTTCTGGAGGTTCTAGACAAAAAGAAGTATTAGAAGGAAAAAAAACATCATTATGCACAGATATTATAACCAAAGACATATAAGCTTAAAACTATGAAGTTGGAAAACTTTTAGAAATTGTAAGAATTCACTAGGGTAGCCAGAAGATAAATTCTTTAAAAATCGGTAGCTTTCTGGGTAATAGTAGAATAGCTTATGTTGGAATGACTTTCCCATAGATAAGAATTATCAACACTAGACAAAAAGTTCAAAAGCAACTATTTTAGGGCACCAAACAGTAGCCAAAAGCAGGCAGAAATTGGTGGGGATTTGATCCTTGAAAGAAAGGAACTGCAGGGTGAGACTTGTGTTTATATAGCTTTTCACCTAAAGGTACTCCCAGTCCATGTGGGGTGGAGTGGCTAGGGAGCACCCTTAGGGAAAGAGCTTAGTGGGCTGTGGGAAAACACCAAATGCCACAACTTACATATACTTGGAATCTCAGAAGAAGGTTAAAACCAGAATAGGACAGAAAATGTACCAGAAGAAATAATCGTCAAAAATTTCCCAAATTTGATGAAAAATATTAATTTACAGATTCAAGAAGCTCAGCGGACCTCAAGTAGGATAAACATACAGAAAACTAAACACTGGCAAATTATAGTCAAACTGCTGAAAATCTAAGATAAAGAGAAGAATTTCAAAGAAGCTAGAGAAAATGACCCATTACCCATAAGAAAATAATGATAGGAATGAGAGTTAACTTTTCATCAAAAATAATGGAGGCCAGAAGACACCAGAATGACACATTTAAAGTGCTGAAAAGAAAAACGAAAAAAAACCTGTCAACCCAGAATTCTATATCCAATAACAATAGCTGTCGAAATGTACAGGCAAAATAAAGACGTTTTTCAAATAAACAAAAACTGAGAAAACTTTTTGCTAACAAACCTGCTCTAAAAAAAAAAATCTAAATGAAATTCATCAAGCTGAAGGGAACTGGCACCAAAGGGAAATTCAGATCTACAGGGGTACCAAAATGCTAAATATGTGGGTAAATATAAAATATTATCACTTTTTTCCTCTTTCTCTTCATTTCTTCAAAATATAACTGGCGAGCTAAAGCCCAGATTATAACACTGCATTGCACAGCTTATAACATATGTACATGCAAAATATGTGACAGCAATAAAACAGAGGATGGGGGAAGGGGAGAAAATGAACCCCCTTTAGTGGCATAAAATTAACTCTGAGTAGCCTGTGATAAGTTAAGGAACATATTGTAATCACTGGAACAACCCTAACAAACAAAATAAGGAGGAACAATTTTCTAAATAGAGAAATTAAAATGGAATACTAAAAGCATTTGATTAATTTTTTTAAAAGCAAGTGTAATAAAAAAATGTGACAATTGCAAAACAGATAGTTAAATGGTAGACCCTAGATCCATCCATAACAATAGTTATATTAGATGTAAATGAATTAAACACTTCAATTAAAAAGCAGAGATTTTCCTAACTGAGTAAAAATGTGAGACCCAATTATATGCTGTCTACAGGAGACACTTTTTTCCTTCCAGTTTTATTGAGATATAATTGACATACAGCACTATGTAAGTTTAAGATGTATAGCATAATGATTTGACTTACATATGCCATGAATTGATTACCACAGTAAGGTTAGTGAATACCTATCATCTCATATAGACACAAAATTAAATTAAAAATTTTTTCCTTGTGATAAGACCTCTAAGGATTTACTCTCTTAACAACTTTCATATAAACTGTACAGCAGTGTTAATTATATTTATCATGTTTTACATTACATCCTTAGTATTTATTTATCTTATGACTGGAGATCTGTATCTTTTTTTTTTTTTTTTTTTGGCAGTACACGGGCCTCTCACTGTTGTGGCCTCTCCCATTGTGGAGCACAGGCCCCAGACACGCAGGCTCAGCGGCCATGGCTCACAGGCCTAGCTGCTCCGTGGCATGTGGGATCTTCCCGGACCAGGGCACGAACCTGTGTCCCGTGCATCAGCAGGCGGACTCTCAACCACTGCGCCACCAGGGAAGCCCTGGAGATCTGTATCTTTTGACTGCCTTCATCCAGTTCCGCCTCCCTCCACCCTCCACCTTTGGCAATTGCAAATCTGATCTCTTTTTCTATGAGTTTATTTATTTGTTTTTGAAGTATAATTGACTTATAACACTATGTAAGTTCCTGGCACACAACATAATGATTCAAAATTGCTATACATCTCAAAATGATCACCATGATAAGTCTAGTTATCTGTCAGCATACAAAGATATTACATATTTATTGGCTATGTTCTCCAAACTGTACATTTCATACCTGTGACTCATTTATTTTGTAACTGGAAGTTTGTACCTCTTAATCTCCCTCACCTATTTCTCTCCTCCCACCTCCCCACTACCCTCCCCTCTGGCTACCACCTGTTTGTTCTCTGTATCTATGACTCTGTTTCCATTTAGTTATATTTGTTCATATTTGTTTTGTTTTTAAGATTCCACATATAAGTGAAATCATACAGTATTTGTCTTTCTCTGTCTGACTTACTTCACTTAGCATAATACCCTCAAGGGCATACTTATCTTGTTCCTGACCTTACAGGAAATACTTTCAGCTTTTCGTCATTCAGTATGATGTTAGCTGTGGGCTTGTCACACATGGCCTTTATTATGTTGAGGTATATTCCCTCTATACCCATTTTACTGAGAGTTTTTATAATAAATGGATGTTGAATTTTGTCAAAATCTTTTTCTGCAACACATGATGATCATATGATTTTTATTCTTCAATTTGTTAATGTAGTGTATCACAGTGATTGATTTGTGGATATTGAACCATCCTTGCATCCCTGGGATTAATCCCACTTGATCATGGTGTATGATCCTTTTAATGTACTGTTGATTTGGTTTGCTAATATTTTGTTGAGGATTTTTGCATCTATGTTCATCAGTGATATTGGCCTGTAATTTTCTTTTCTTGTTATATCTTTGTCTGGTTTTGGTATCAGGGTGATGCTGGTTTCACAGAATGTGTTCAGAAGCATTCCTTCCTCTGCAATTTTTTTGGAATAGTTGGGAAGGATAGGTGTTAACCCTTCTCTAAATGTTTGGCAGAATTCACCTGTAAAGCCATCTAGTCCTGGAATTTTGTTTCTTGGGAGTTTTTAAAATACTGATTCAATTCATGTTTTGTATTTCTTCCTGATTCAGTCTTGAGAGATTGTACATTACTAGGAATTTGTCCATTTCTTCTAGGTTGTCCATTTTATTGGCATATAATTGTTCAAAGTAATCTATAAGAGACACACTTTAAATATAAAGACACAGATAGGCTGAAAAAAAAGAATGGAAATTATACAGTATGCAAAGAGTAAACATAAGGAGGATGGAAAGAGTATACTAATGTAAGGCAAAGTAGACTTCAGTACATGGAGTATTACAAGAGATAAAGAGGGATATTTCATAATGATAAAAGGGCCAAGTCATCAGGAAGATAGAACAATTATAAAGTGTATGCACATAATAAAATAGCTGCAAAATACCTGAAGCAAATTCCAATGCAACTAAAGTAAGAAAAAGACATATCTACAATCATAGTTGGGGATTTTACTACCCTGTTTCAGAAACTAATAGAACAACTAGACAAATAATCAGCAAAGAGATAGAGGACCTGAACAACACTATCAACAACTTTGATCTAATTGACATTCATAGAATGCTACATCTAACAACTACAGAATACACTTTTTTTAAAGTGCATATGAAATGTTCACCAAGATATACCTTATTCTAGTCCATAAAATAAGTCTTATAAACACCAAAAGTCGGGCTTCCCTGGTGGCGCAGTGGTTGAGAGTCCACCTGTCAATGCAGGGGACACGGGTTCATGCCCCGGTCCAGGAAGATCCCACATGCCGCGGAGCGGCTAGGCCCGTGAGCCATGGCCGCTGAGCCTGCGCGTCCGGAGCCTGTGCTCCACAACAGGAGAGGCCACAACAGTGAGAGGCCCACGTACCGCAAAAAAACAAACAAACAAAAAAAAACACACCAAAAGTCTAAAATCTTAGAGTATGTTCTCTGACCATAAAATAAGTTAGAAATCAATAACAATGAGATATCTAAAAAGCCTCAATTCGAAGTAACGTAAATCAAAGAGGAAATACTCTTCTTTGAATAAACTGAATGATTATAAAATACAACACATACAAATTTGTAGGACGCAGTTAAATCCACACTTAAGGGAAACATACAGCTTTAAATGCTTATGGTAGAAAAGAAGAAAGGATTAAAATCAGTGATCTAAGTTTTCATCTTAAGAAACTAGACAAAGAAGAACAAACTAAACTCCAAGCAGGAAAAAGAAATTAATAAAGATAAGAATGGAAATCAATTAAATAGAGAGCCGAAAAAACATTGGTTTGTTCTTTTAAAAGACCAATAAATTTGATAAGTCCCTAAAGGTTTTATCAAGATTCATAAAAGGAAAAAAGAGAAAACCCAAATTACCAATATCAGATTGAGAGGGGAAAAGGAAGAAAAGATATTTCTCACACTTTAGAAAACAAACACAAACATATTTACCTTTCCCTCTAACAAAAAAGGCATTGTTACTCACCGTAGAAACATCGGAAAATAAAGAAATTGATATAAGCAACAAAATTTGCAATCCCATCCTCTTTCAGGTTTTTGTTTTTTGTTTTTTTGGCCACGCCGGGCAGCATGCGGGATCTTAATTCCCTGACCAGGGATTGCACCCATGCCCCCTGCAGTGGAAGCACGGAGTCCTAATCACGGGACCACCAGGGAACTCCTAACTCTTTCAGTTTTTATTCTGTGCTAACAAAACCTTTTTATTTTCATTTACAAAAATGAGATATCAAATGATCTGAATTTTTTCCACTAAACCCTGGTTATTGGTTATATCATAGATCATATAATGAAATATTATATAACCAATTAAAAATAATCATGAAGAAAATTTAAGGAATTCAAAAATTCTCACAGCATATTATTAACACAATACTGAACGAAAAGGAGAAGGAGAAGAGGAAGAAGAAGAAGAAAAGGAAGAGGAAGGGGCGAGGAGGAGGAGGAAGAGTAGAGGGAGGATGACAGGAGGAGAAAGAAGGAGGAATGCTGAAGGACTGACATTACTCAACTTAAAGACTTACTACTATGCTACAGTGATCAAGATAGAGTAGTACTGTTGGAAGAACAGACACAGATCAATGGAACAGAACAGAAAACACAGAAATAGCCTCACACAAACACAGTCAACTGATCTTTGACAAAGATGTAAAGGCAATTCAGTGGAGAGAGGATAGTCTTTTTAACAAATTGTGCTGTGACAACTAAACATCCAAATGAAAAAAAAAAGGCACAGCTCTAACTTTTCACAAAAATTAACTCAGAGTGGATCATAGACCTAAATGTAAAATGCAAAACTATAAAATCTTAGAAGATAACACAGGAGAAAATGTAGGTGACCTTGGGTTTGGCAATGAGTTTTTAGTTACAAGACCGAAAGCATGATGAATGAAAGAAATAATTTAGGCTTCATTAAAATGGAAAACTTCTGTTCCACAAAAGACAGTGTTAAGACAATGAAAAGACAAGCCACAGACTGGTAGAAAATCTTTACAAAACACATATCTAATAAAGGACTTATATCCAAAATATTCAAAGAACTCTTAAAACTCAACAATAAGAAAACAAACAACCCAATTTTATAAATGGATATAAGATGCGCATTTGTCATCTGTGTACCTTCTCACCAAAGAAGATACACAGATGACAAATAAGCATATGAAAAGACACTCAGCATCATATGTCATTAGGGAATTGCAAATTAAAACAACAATGCGATATCACTATGTAACTATTAGAATGGATAAATTTTTTAAAATTGACAATACCAATAGCTGGCAAGGATGTAGAGCAACCAGAACTCTCATTAATTGCTGATGGGAATGTAAAATGGTATAGCCACTTTGGAAGATGGTCTGGTTTCTTCCAAAGCTAAACATAGTCTTATCAAAAGATTCAGCAATCATACTCCTGAGTATTCACCCAATTGAGTTGAAAACTTTTGTCCACACAAAAATCTGCACATAAATGTTTATAGCAGCTTTATTTATACTTGCTAAAATTTTGGAAGCAACCAAAGTGTCCTTCAGTAGGTGAGTGGATAAATAAATTGTGGTACATACAAACAGTGGAATACTAGTCAGTGCTAACAAGAAATGAGCTCTCAAGCCATGAAAAAACATGGGGGAAGTTTAAATGCATATCACTATGTGAAAGAAGCCAATCTGAAGAGGCTACATACTGTATGATTCCAACTACATAGCATTCTGGAAAAGGCAACACTATAAAAAGATCAGGGGTTCAAGAGGAGTCAGGGAGGGATGAATAGGTAAAGCACAGGAGGCTTTTAGGGCAGTGAAACTATACTGTATGATACTTTAATAATGGTTGACACATGGCTTTATGTAATTATCCAAACCTATAGGACTTTACAACACAAAGAATGAGCCTTAATGTCTGCAAATTTCAAAAACTCATTTAGCAGGTTGGGGAATCTCAGGAAAAAATGCAGACTGTAACAACATAATCTAACTGATTACAAATATATGAATTAAACTCACTGAAGAAATGGGGGAAAGGTACTGACCTAAGCAACACTGGAAATGGGTAGTCTATAAGACCAAAGGCAAAAGGAACTGCACGTGAATACTGGACCCTGGTCAATAAAGTTGTTTCCAATGGGTGTAGGGGTTATCAATTCTTATACTGCTATACATGTATACTCTAATCAAACAATAAATGGATGATGAATGGTGGGAGCCAAGTTTCTTAGTGTTGGAGTGGAAAAGATAGGAGCAAGCAGCAAGAATATTAAGGAGAAGAGCTGAATAGACATTTTTCCAAAGAAGACATACAGATGGCCAACGGACACAAGAAAAGATGTTCAACATTATTATTAGGGAAATGCAAATCAACACCACAATGAGATATCACCTCACACCCCTTAGAATAACTATTATCAAAAAGGTAAGAAGTAATAAGTGCTGGAGGAGATGTGGAGGAAAAGGAACCCTCATGCACTGTTGGTAGGAGTGTAAATTGGTGCAGCCACTATGGAAAACAGTATGGAGATTCCTCAAAAAATTACAAATTAAACTAATATATGATCCAGCTGTTCCGCTTCTGGGTATTTATCCAAAGAATACAAACACACTAATTCAAAAAGATATATGTACCTCTATATTCAGCACAGCATTTTTTACAATAGCTAAGATATGGAAACAGCCATCAGTACATGAATGGATAAGGAAGATGTGGTATATATAAATACAATATATTACCATTCAGCTATAAAATGATGAAATCTTGCCATTTGTGACAACATGGATGGACCTTGAGGGTATTATGCTAAGCAAAATAAGTCAGAGGGAGAAACAAATACTGTATGATTTCACTCATATGTGAAATATAAAAAACAAACAAATAAAATAAATGAACAAAACAGACCAAAAAGAACAAACACGTAGATACAGAGAACAGAGTATTGGTTATCGGAGCGGGGTGGGCGGTGAAATGGGTAAAAGGGGGTCAACTGTACATGACAGATAGAAACTAAATTTTTGGTGGTGAGCACACTGTAATGTATACAGAAGTAGAAATATAATGTTGTACAAATGAAACTTATATAATGTTATAAAACAATGTGAGCTCAATTTAAAAAAAAGAATAGTAAGGAGTCTAAAATGAATTAAGAATTGAAGACATCAATAAGAACTCATGTTTAACTTTGTATAGATACAGATGGTTATGTATAGAAATTGCTTATAGATATATTTATATGTGGGGTTACCTTGCACACATATATTTCTTTGCTTTGTCAGCTGAGAAGGCCTAAAAGAAACAACATTCCAGTGACAATGAGCACACCTACTACCCAGATATTAATTTCTAATACCAATCTTCAGTAAAAGGAACCAACGCTTTTTTGAGAGACGGCTGATTTTAGGACTGGGGCAGGACACATATAAGATGACCCTGGAGCATCTTGTAGTGCCAGAAAGTAAGGAAGTGCCCAAAACACACACACACACACACACACACACACACACACACACACACACACACACACACACAAAATTCATGGGGCATGTCAAAAGGAGCCCAGGAGCCAAGTAGAAGAGTGCCCAATGGCCAAAGCTAAAACAATTTGAGCAACAAAGTTAGGTAACATTGGATTATAACTCAAAGTATAAGTATTCATGAGTCCACAATGATATAAATAAGTAACTTAATACATGGGAGGAGAACACACAAATCTCCAGTGCAGAAGAATTCCAAATAAGTTATATAGATACTCCACCTTAAAGAAGAAGGAGCATAACTCCCAACACTTAAGTGTAGATTGCACATGGAGACTTCCTTCCGAAGAGTACAGTATTGAAAGGGGAAATAAAGAGTAACTTGACAGTGGAGAAACCTGACAATAACTATATCAGCCAGGTGATCAAAGTCAACATCAACAGTCATAAATCACGTTGATAGTATGTACCCTCGACATTTGATGAGAATGGCTCTTTACTTCTGTGATCTCCTTTCCAAAAACCTGTAGCCCTAGTCTAATCACGAGAAAAACATCAGACAAATTCTGATATAGGGCGTTCTACAGTATACTTGACCAGTACTCCTCAAAACTCTCAAGGTCATCAAAAACAAGGAAAGTTTGAGAAACAGCTGCAGAGAAGAGGAGTCTAAAGAAATAAATTAAATGAGGTATCCTGGATAGGATCCTGGAAAACAGAAAGGACGTTAGGTAAAATCTAAGGAAAATGGAATAAACTACAGACTTAGTCAATAACATATCAATATTGGTTCATTAATTGTAATAAATGTATCATAGTAATGTGAAATGTTAATAATGGAGGAAACGGGGGGTAAGGGGAATAGGAGAACTCTGTACTACCTGCTCAATTTTTCTGTTAATCTAAAGCTATTCTAAAAACTAGTCTATTAATTTTTTAAAGTGGTATATGATATAATCTTCACATTTCACCAGAAGAACAGGGGAGGGACTGGGTTAAATTCATTCATTAACCCAATCTTTACTGAGTCCCTCCTATAGGTCAGTCAGGCACTGTGATAAACACCAAAATATTAACAATGGTCATCTCTAGGTAGTGGAATTACAAGCCATTTTTATCATCTTCTTCATACTTTTCTATATTTTCTAAATGTTCTAAAATATGTGTTTTAGAATATGAAAAAATAAGTAAAATTAAAATCACTATGCAAGCATAATGTAACACTACTCTTAGCTTGGATAGACAGATTTTAATTTTTCTCCCTCCTCTTCATTTCACTCAGTGGTAGTGGGCTGTGCTGGTTCATAGCTGGGAATAGAAAAGGAGGCCACCCAAGCAGAGAGAAAGTGGGGAATAGAGATCCTGTGAGAGATGGATGGTTAAAATGAATACTTCATGCCTATAGATGATAAATGTAGATACATATATATATATTATTTTGAACTTCTACTCTCCTTACTAAATGCTTATAAGTAAAATATCCCATGTAATTATATTTGTATACACTAAAACTGCTAAAACGGAATCAACAGGATATAATTATCCCCCAACTCATTGGGGGGATATTTGATATTTTATTATGACTTCACTTTTTAAGTTTCACTTTAAATTACTTTTTTGAAGGCTTCATTTCAAAACACTTTAGAGGGCCACTTGTTAATTTAAGTACTTGTTCCTTCACCTGCAAGTGTCATCTACTCAGGGGAATAAAATGACACGAAGACAATCTCTTCCATCTGTCTCATCATTTTTTCGAAAAAGCTGATCTAAAAATACTCCCACAACTCACTAGATGAACAAATTTATAATCATGAAAACATAAATAAGTCAAAAGCAAGAGCTATAGGAGGGATTATACATCTAGTATTTTATACACTTCCCAACTCATTTTATGAAGCCAGCATAACCCTGATATCAAAACTTGATACAGATATTAAGGAAATTACAGACCAACATATAATACAGTTGCCTTTCAATTTGCAAGATGATGCTACTTATAGTGATTATGACCTCAAGGTGCCTGAGCAACCCTGCTCAGAAACACATTACTCACCTCTGAACAAGGAAGAGATTTTCACCTCCTGTATTTAACCAAGTTTACCACTCTCTCTGGGTGGGTTTTCCATTAAGCAATCAGCCTTGTACAAACAAGGACTCCTTTAATATAAACATCATGTCCTATCACATCAGGATGCCTTAGGCTCCTGCAACTGCAAAATCCAGAGTGAAAAACACCACTAACTGAGTAAGAACACTCCTGAGGTGCCTCTGACATCACAGCACTCACTACACATAACACTTGATGTTACAGGGTCTACACCTAGTTACCTTTGACTGGTGAGTGAGCAATACCACACTGGTGTAAATGTCCTCACACCAAAGAGAAAAGACAAAATCAGAAACATACCATAAACAATGCCACATTTTTTCTGAATGCCTTTATTCTTTAACAAATATTTACTGAGCACTTATTACATGCTAAATACTGAAAAAGTGAACAAGATAGATCTAAACTAAAAGTTTACAGTCTACCAAAGAATAAAGACTTAAATAGACAATCAGAATAAATTGTGATATGAGTTATAATAAGAAAAGTGAGGGGGGCACAGGCCTAGAGTGGATGCGACTAGTCTAGAGGGAAGTAAGTCAGGGGAGATCTCTCAGAGACCTGACCTTTCATCTGAAGCCCACAGATTAGCAGGTCAAGTATGTCTGCTGGGGATGGGGAGGAGGTGGTAGAATGAGGAAAAGAATGGCATAAGCGTGGGAACATTATGTGCAAAGGTCCTGAGGTGATAGATGTTAGTTCAGTTGGAGAGACTGAAAGAATTCTTACTTGGAGGGCAGAACATAAAGGTTAGGGGTGAGAGGACAGTGATGAAAGATTATTCTGGAAGGCAAGCTTGTAGCAACATACAGTATTTTGTACTAAAAGTAATATACAATGATTTTAAGTCTCATGTTTAAACGGTAAACAGCTCTGGCAAAGATGCATCTTCCTATTATAACTCACAGCTTCCCTAAAACATAGATTCCCTCAGCTTCCAGGCAACTTATGGATATCTATTCCAGCAAACCAGAGTAGGAAAAGAAGATAGAAAAAGAAAACAAAGAAGGACAAGGGGACAGAGGGTATGTGGAACTCTGTAGACATGATATAATCATCACATCCCTGGGAGAAATCACTGCACGGCCTAAGGCCAGATGAAAAGATTCTGACTTGACAGGATGCACCCAAGATCTCTAGGTTCTGTAGACTGGTCAAAGTCTCTTACATTCTCCCAAACCTCTGACCTTGTCCATTTAAGAGGCTACTCTTCTATTTGGAGAAGAATGACATCCTATGTGTCACATTTTTCAAACTAGTGAAAAATAAAGGTTGCCTCCATCTGTTTTCTAAGTAATGCTCCTAATACACAGAAAGAACAAAATATTTAAGTTGGTGTTCTTTAACAGTTACAAATTTTTTTTGTTGATATATTGTTTCTAAAACTCAAAAGTTTGCTTCAATCAATCTTCTATTTGAAGGCAGGATGAATGGCCAAATGCTGCTGAAAACAATTCCACCAACCAAAAACCAATCAAAGTGTTCCTAGAGGGGATATTTTGCAAAAGTATTTGAACTACTAAAGCAGAACTCACATTTCTGAAAAGAAGGGTGCCATGAATTTCTGCCCATATTGGCATTATACCCAAGAAAATATTTGAGATTTTTGTCTACATGCAAAAAGTGTTGGCATAGGCTAAAATGACTCACCAAATTAATTCTGTTAAGTTTAAGGCTGGGCAGTATTTCAGACCCTCTATTTAGATTTTTTTAAAAAGTCCCCAAGTACTTGCAAATACTTGTTAAATGTGAATGGTTGTCCTGGCTGAGCACAATCACAGAAATATCCATTCTCTCACTGCTGCTGCTTTGATAGTCATTATACTTCAACAACCTTCTGCTGACTTCCATCATCACTCCTCACCCCATCTCATAGCCCCCTCCTCTTATCATAGCACGTCCAAGCCTGTTGGCAGCCACACTCTCAATGGGAGATGGGGTCGGAAGTAAGGAGACAGGAGAGGAAGAGAGGGAGATGAGAGGAAATTCTGTTCTCCTTTTGCTCTGGGTCCCTGCACTGGCTCTCACCTCCCGGCTAGGTGAGGCCCATTCCTGCTCTCATTCTGGCTCATTAAATAAGTCTCCTCCCTAATCCTGGGAACCCCAACCTAGCTCCCACCCAGCTCCTCATACCTTTCCCAGTCCTGCCCATTGGAGTCACTCTCCAGTCAGAACACCAACATCAGAGCTTGGAGTTAGGGAACAGGGGATAAAGGGAGTGTTCCCACTGACAAAGAGGGATACAAAATAGTTTTTAAAAATGGGCTGGCCTGGAAATCAACCTAAGGAACATGGTTCTTTTTCCCATTAAAAAAAAGGGGTCTAAAAGAAAATACCTAAGTAAACATTAGAAAACAATCTATTCACTGTTTTAAAAAAAATTGTAGGAGCAGGATACTACTTCAGCCTCATCTCTTAAATTTTCAGTGATACCTAGTGTTTTTTTCTAATCAAAATGTTTAATTTATCTTATAGATGCTTCACTCTGAACACTTTGAAGGAGTTAAAGCCTTAAAGATGAGACATCACCCCTCTAGGATGGAGATGGGAGCCTGTATGGAGAAAGGAGGGGTGTAGAAAATGTTTGTTGGGATTGTGGAGAAGAGAAGGGGATATCAAAGGGAGGAGGGACTCCTCTCAGGGACCCATCCCAGGAGTCCTTTGCTTGGATTGCTGCGGTAGGCAGGGAGTAAAGATCTGCATCATCCTCGGGACTTCCTTGAGTGAGCCGCCAACAGTAAGATGTCCTTTCCAGTCACAGACTATGTCCACCCACTTTGCCATGCCTAGCAAATCATGCCCGCCAAACTAAAACAATCTCTACCTTGGAAGTAACATAAGGCCACATTTCATTCTAGATACCCGAGTATTCTATTTGTCTGGGTGTTTAATTAAATGTCACACCTATCCCTTTATGTAACATATTGCTATTTTACAGAAAAAAATGGCCTGGTTGCTGATCCAACTTCTACAAAGTCTCATTGACAGCTTCTGGTAGAAACAAACAAAAAGTAATAATTTCTGATTCCTTGTTACAAATATGCTGAAGGTATCCGACCATTAGTATTTCTGCGGTGCCTTAAATATCTCCCTAAAATCAAACCTCTGAAACTTTAGTGTTCATTTTTCTATTCTAACGATGGAAGACTTCATAGAAACCTTGTCTTGCCCATTTTCACACAAATTAAATAAAAGTATCATAGTGGGGGAAAATGACTTTGTTTGCTTAGAACTTGTTTTAAACCTTGCATTAAATTTTCGATCTGGCAATCAGTTTTAATCCTTAAGGCATATATTTCTTGCTTTTTGTTAAGGGGTAAAACTTGTTGGCAAGGTTAAAATCATACCCACCAGCTTTGTTTTGGCTTGCAGGAAGTTGTCAGCATACAATAGAGAAACTGTCAGCATGTTCTGGCTGTGGTTTGCTTCAACCTGCTGATTGTTTCTGCCCCATGACCCAAGAAATGTGTGTTTATATTTTTCATTCTCTTACCTCCTGAAGGGGAAAAAAATGACAATACCTATATACTTACAGCACAGAGAAAACAAAACCAGGAACGAAAACACAGATAGTACTTAGGATTAAGTTTTAACTACTGGCCAGTCTACAAATCTAGGATTAACACTTCGGCAATCTTCCATTTGAGAGTCTAAGAATCTATCCTACAGAAATATTTGCATATGTACACACAGATGCAGATATGTTCTCTACAGCACTGTGGAAATACAAAAAAATCTGGAAACGATCTAAACATCCTTCAATAGGTGAATAGTTAAAAAATTCTGAAATACTGTGCAACAGTTTAAAAATGAATATATATATATGAATATATACATAGATTCATATGGAAAGGTATCCAATGGTGCTATGATAAAAAACCAAGTAGTCTATATACTTATTTTATTTTTCATTGAACTTTAGTTGATTTACAATATTGTGTTAGCTTCAGGTATACAGCAAAGTGATTCAGAGATATATATATATATATATATATATATATATATATACACTCTTTTCAGATTCTTTTCCATTATAGGTTATTACAAGATATTGAATATAGCTCCCTGTGCTATAGAGTAAATCCTTGTTTATCTATTTTATATATAGTGGTGCATATCTTTTAACACCATACTCCTAATTTACACCACCCCACCTTCTCCTTTGGTAACCATAAGTTTGTTTCCTATGTCTGTGAGTCTGTTTCTGTTTTGTAAATAAGTCCATTTGTATTATTTTTTTTAGATTCCACATATAAGTGATATATAATATTTGTCTTTCTCTGACTTACTTCACTTAGTACAATAATCTCTAGGCCCATCCATATTGCTGCAAATTGCAACATTTCATTCCTTTTATGGATAGTATTCCATTGTGTGTGTGTGTGTGTGTGTGTATCACATCTTCTTTATCCATTCATCTGTTGATGGACACTTAGGTTGCTTCCATCTCTTGGCTATTGTAAATAGTGTTGCTATCAACACTGGGGTGCATATATCTTTTCAAATTAGAGTTTTCGTCTTTTCCAGATATATGCCCAAGAGTGCGATTGCTGGATCATATGGTAGTTCTATTTTTAGTTTTTTAAGGAACCTCCATATTGTTTTCCATAGTGGCTGCACCAATTTACATTCCCACCAACAGTGTACGAGGATTCCCTTTTCTCCACACCCTCTCCAGTGTTTATTATTTGTAGACTTTTTGATGATGGCCATTCTGACTGGTGTGAGGTGATACCTCGTTGTAGTTTTGATTTGCATTTCTCTAATAATTAGCGATGTTGAGTATCTTTTCATGTGCCTGTTGCCCATCTGGTTGCCTTCTTTGTAGAAATGTCTATTTAGTTCCGCCCATTTTTCGATTGTTTTTTTCATATTGAGTTGTATAAGCTGTTTGTATGTTTTGGACATTAAGCTCTTGTTGGTCCCACAGTTTGCAAATATTTTTTCCCATTCTGTTAGGCTTTTTGTTTTGTTTTGTTTAGGGTTTCCTTTGCTGTGCAAACGCTTATAAGTTTGATTAGGACCCATTTGTTTACTTTTGCTTTTATTTCTATTGCCTTGGGAGACTGATCTAAGAAAAGACTGCTACGATTTATGTCAGAGAATGTTTTGCCTGTATTCTCTTCTAGGCGTCCTATGATGTCATGTCTTATATTTAAGTCTTTGAGCCATTTTGAGTTTATTTTTGTGTATGATGTGAGGGAGTGTTCTAATGTACGTTACTGATTTACATGAGGCTGTCCAGCTCTCCCAACACCACTTGCTGAAGAGGCTGTCTTTTCTCCATTGTACATGCTTGCTTCCTTTGTCAAAGATTAATTGACCTGAAGTATGTGTTTATTTCTCGGCTCTCTATTCTGTTCCATTGATCTATATGTCTGTTTTTGTGCCAATACCATGCTGGGGTTTTTTTAAATAAATTTATTGATTTTATTTATTTATTTTTGGCTGTGTTGGGTCTTTGCTGCTGCGCGCAGGCTTTCTCTAGTTGAGGTGAGCGGGGGCTACTCTTTGTTGTGGTGCATGGGCTTCTCATTGCAGTGGCTTCTCTTATTGCAGAGCACAGGCTCTAGATGCACAGGCTTCAGTAGTTGTGGCACACAGGCTGAGTAGTTGTGGTTCATGGGCTCTAGAGCGCAGGCTCAGTAGTTGTGGCACACAGGCTTAGTTGCTCCACAGCATGTGGGATCTTCCGGGACCAGGGCTTGAACCCGTGTCCCCTGCATTGGCAGGTAGGTTCTTTTTTTTTTTTTCTGAGGCAAAATAAAACCCCGAGTTAGCATTCCTTCCAAACAACAAGAAACCTCTGACGTGTTCTGGTACTTATCAGTTAGAAATTATTCCGTAACAAAACTGTTCGGTTTGTGTTTCTTTTGACGTGAGCTCCGTGTTCCAATTACACCGGACTCTAGCATTTTATTCTGGCTCTTCCGGGCATGTGTGGCATCTCTCACTTACTGGTTGCTGATGCCTCTACCCTGTTTAAGCGTCGCCAGTCAGCAGGTACAGAAAGGAAAGTGTCCAACCCCACCCGACCTGTGCTGTCAGCTCCACGAATGGGCCCCACAGGACAGCAGTCTCCCTGGGGAGGGATGCGTGCTCGTTCATGTACCCTCCGGTAATGCCAGGCACTTTACAGCAAAAGCCCCTGGAGTAAGGCCGAGGGAAGGCAGGCAGATTCTTAACCACTGCGCCACCAGGGAAGCCCTACCATGCTGTTTTGATTACTGTATCTTTGAATTGCCTGAAGCCTGGGAGGGTTATGCCTCCAGCTTTGTTCCTTTTCCTCAGGATTGCTTTGGAAATTCTGGGTCTTTTGTGGTTCCATAAAAAATTTAAGATTATTTGTTCTAGTTGTGTGAAAAATGTCATGGGTAGTTTGACAGGGATCACATTAAATCTGTATGCTGCTTTGGGTAGTATGGCCATTTTAACAATATTAATTCTTCCAATCAAAGAGCATGGACTATCTTTCCATTTCTTTGAATCATTTTCAATTTCTTTTAACATTGTTTCATAGTTCTCTGCATATAGGTCTTTCACCTCCTTGGTTAGGTTTATTCCTAGGTATTTTTTGGACACAATTTTAAATGGGATTGTTTTTTCCCTTTCTCTTTCTTATATTTCATTGTTAGTGTAAAAAAAATTCAACAGATTTCTGTATATTAATCTTGTAACCTGCTACCTTGCTGAATTCATTTATTAGTTTTAATAGTTTTTGTGTGGAGTCTTTAGGGTCTTCTCTATAGAGTATCATGTCATCTGCATATAATGACAATTTTACCTCTTCCCTTCCAACTTGGATACCTTTTATTTCTTTTTCTTGTCTGATTTCTGTGACTAGGTCAAGTAGTCTATATACTTGTATGTTGTGCAAATATTCTACAATAAAAATGTATACATAAGTTATTTTTGTAATTAAAAAAATACATGGACCATAACATCTACCAGAATATCTAAAAATAAAAAGACCACAACATCAAGTGTTGGTGAGGAAATGGAGCACTTGGAATTCTCGTACACTGTTGGTGGGATTGTAAAATAGGTACAATCACTTTGGGAAACTGGAGTTTCCAATAAAATTAAATGTATTCATACCCTACGACCAAGAAATTCCACTCCTAGATATTTACCCAGGAGAAATGAGTGTTTATGTTACAAAACAAGTTATACAAGAATGCTCATAGCAGCTATATTCATAATAACTCAAAACTGAACAACTCAATGTTCATCAGAAGAAGAATGGATAAACAAACTGTGGAAATATTCACACAATGGAATACTACTTAGCAAAAGGATAAGATAAATCTGATACACAGAACAACATGGATAACTCTCAAAAACATTATGCTGAGGACAGACACAAAAGAGATCATACTGATCTATGAAGTTCCAGAACTGGAAAGGAAACTTTCTAGGGAGATGGAAATGTTTATGTCCTGATGTGGGTTGTAGTCACACAGTCACACAGTCATATATACATGAAAGTCATCCAGTTGTAACACTTAACATTAGTGCATTTTATGTACGTAAATCATACTTTAATAAAGTACTGGGAAGGAAGGAAGAAAGAAAGAGAGGGAGGAATCGATGGATGAAGAGGCTCACACAAAGAGTTATCAAAAAGGAAAATTTACTTTAAAGAGAGAGTGATTTTAAGGACGTTTATTACAATGCAGTTAAGAGAGATTTTCTGTAGCTTTCTAAGTATCCAGGATACTTCTCATACTTGATTTATAATATACAGTACCTTAATTAATTCCAACTCAACTACTATATTGGCTTAAGTATGTATAAATATGTGCCACTGGATACATTTTAGTAAAGCTCCTATTATGTGAATAAAAATTTTATTTCCCTATAACATACTAATATTAGAATATCAACAATGTTAGGAGGAGACCCTAGATGAGAATTTAAGTAATTCATAAGTGATTTTATCAAAGCCATAAGCCTTCAGGAAAGCTTGCTCTCTGGATGCTAAGACCACTCTGTTTCTAAGCCCACATCTGTCCTATGTTCCGTGTAAGAGCTGGATAGTAAAATTAAACAGTGGAACTCAAAGACTCCAAACCTGAAAAGCCATCTGTTATAATCGCCTAACCTATAACGCAGCACTGACAAACTGGAAAAGCAAGCAATGAACCTGGAAACACAGGGGAAATAAATATGAATAAACGTAGCAGAAATTGTAGGATTTCTGTACAGTGTAATGGTTTATAACGTGAAAAAATTAGATCTATGATAGTTATGTCAATATGTTAAGGTTCTCAGATGATGGTAAAACTTGAAACATCTTACTTTTCCTGTATTTAAAATGATTAAAAATTGTTTAAGTATTACACTTATATAATGAGGTAAAAATGTTATTATCTTAATAGCTGGCACTAGAATTCCTCTTAGGAAGAGAATCGCCATGGTTTGGCAAAGTAATTTGTTTCTCCATGTGTGGGTGTTGGTGGGAACCTAAACCACTAAACAGATAGCTAAATTGCCTTTCCATGCAGCAAGGGAAAAAACAATTTTTTTTTTTGTTTTGCTCCAGATAGGATAAAGGGAGAAGGTGCCAGTGAGAAAGCATAAGGCTGAGAACTACATCAGGTGAAAGGCCAGAGGGCACTGTCTGATGACTGGAGTGGGAAAAGGGGGTTTAGGAATAGGAATGCCTAATATTCAATTTAAAATCGTTTGCATTACTGCAGTGGAAACCCTTCCTCCCTCTCCCTGCACCCTCTGACTCTCCAGTGATGTCTTCTACACTCACAGGGACTCCATGTGGGTAGGTCATTGTGGAAACTGAAGGCAAGGATATATGCCAAGGCCATGGTTTCTCAACCTTGGCACTAATGACATTTGGGGCTGGATACTTCTTTGTTGTGGAGGCTATCCTATGCATTGTAGGAAGCTGAGCAGCATCCCTGGCCTCTACCCATTAGGTGCCAATAGCACCCTCCCCAGCTGTGACCAAAAAAAATGTCTCCAAGTGTCGCCAAATGCCCCCATGGGACGAAATCACCCCATTTGGGAACCGTTAGTTTAGGCCTACAGAAAGCACACATGGAAGGAGGGGACCCTGGAAGCAAAAGTAACCTTGAGAATGCATGCCCCCTGAGAATTACCCAGATCTTGAGGAGATGTTTGGGCTTCCACAATAGGAAGTAGGTCTTGCCTAGAGTTCAAAAGGCCTGGGCAGCCCAGTTAACATCTAGGCTATACCCACAATGAAACTAAAATATTTCTACCAATTAAAAAAATAGTTCTGTTTATAAAAACAGAAAGGGAGAAGGGGAAGATTAAATCTTTCATTTTTTTTCGACTGACAAGTAGTACAAAAATACTATTTTTACACAAACGCACACACATACAAAGCATTCTATAACAAGGTAAGGAACACATGTCTTTCTTAAGTTAGCAGGGAAGCTAATTTCCTCTCTCCTTTCTCCAAAAAGTTTCTCATAGAAATAATCACTGGACTCTGATCTAAGGAAGGAAGGAAATGAAGAAGATCCTGAAAGAACCCCTACAAACCTCCCCTAATTTGGAGTAGCAAGGATGAACCACCAACCCAAGCAAAAGGCCATGCCTAGGGACTTCCCCGGTGGTGCAGTGGTTAAGAATCCGCCTGCCAATACAGGGGACATGGGTTCGATCCCTGGTCCAGGAAGATCCCACATGCCGTGGAGCAACTAAGCCCGTGCACCACAACTATTGAAGCCTGCAGTCTAGAGCCCAACTACTGAGCCCAAGTACAGCCAAAAATAAATACATAAAATAAATAAATTTATAAAGAAAAAAAAAAAAGGCCATGCCTAGGAGTTTTCCTGTGGAGAGGCAACTGCAAGAAGAGAGATCAATAGGACTTCCTCAAAGAAAAATAAATTTTTAATTTTATTTACCAAACAAATGGTGTGTAATGCATTCTAGATATTATTCTAAGTTCTTTTCAAATATTTAGTCCTTTATTCCTCATATAAATTCTATGAGATAGGTACTATTATTATCCCCATTTTATAGCTAAGACCCAAAGTTAAATACTAGTAAGAAAGTGGCAGTCAGGATTTGAACCTAGGCAAACTTATCACAAAAAAAATATACAGGACCTATGAGAAAACAAAGTTCAAAAAGAAAACTATATCTTGAAGAACTAGAGAAAATGTCTCCCTCTGAAGTAGATTTATTATTAAAGAACAGAAATGTTTAGAAAATTTCTAATCATATTTTCAACATTCAAAAAGTCATTATGCCTATAAGCCAGATTTACAGATGTAATGAAAATGAAACAATGAGTGATGAGGAAAGAACACATGGAAAAATTTTTTAAATAAATAAATGCTGAATTTAAAACTGTAATGAAGTCACTGACGGATGAGACAATAAAAGAGATGAAACACAGAGACTAGATCAGGGCCCTAATATATTTATAATATAAATCCTAGTATGACAGAATAAAAGAGATGGAGTAGAAGCAATGACAATAGAAAAAACTTTCTCAAGTTAAAGACTGAGTCTTTAGATCAAAAGGGTTCACTACATACCAGGCAAAATTATTAAAAAGTCCAAAACCTTGAAATTACCTAGTGACATTTTTGAGAGCAAAGAAAAATATCCTATAAACATCCAGGCAGGCGGTGGGAGGAATGGGTTATAAAAGAAATATATCAGGCTGGCATCAGACTTCTTCTCCACAAAACTGAAGACCAGAAGATAAGGGTAAAACTTTGAGAGGTTAAGTTGAGAGAAAGGGGAAGAAAGGGAAAGAGTGTGGCCCTAGAACCTCATGCCCACAGCTAAGTTTATATGAAACTAGATAGACATATACTCAGACTTGGAGGGGCTCAGTAGGGGGACTATCAAAGTACCCTTCCTGAGAAATTCACTCAGCATTATATTTTCAATTGTCATCTAGTAGGATTTTATGCACTGTCCAATACAGCAGGCACTGTGGCTACTGAGCAGCTGAAGTGTAGCTAGTGCAATTGCATAACTGATTTTTTTGGTCTTATTTAATTTTAGTTAATTTAAATTTAAATAGCCACATGCGGCCAGTGGCTACCGTTCTAGCAAAGTCTAAATACCTAAGAGATAAAGAGTTCAAGAATGAAAAAGCCATGATACAAAAAGTAAGCAATGAACAAGTTAAACAGGAAGAAAAAATATTATTATAGCTATGGTTTTAAATATTATGCAAATGTCAAAAAATAATTATTGTAATCTAATATACACAATAAAACATTAATAATTCTCTGAGTCTAAAATCCAAGATTATATCAGCAATTTCACATTTCATACAGGAGGAAAGAGCTAGAAGATATTGTTTCATTCCTAATGCTGCTAATCAGAGGGAAATGTTTGTTTGTTTGTTTTCCCATAAAGGTAAAAAACTATCAGTGGGATAAAACCAGGATGTATAACTTCAAAATCACTCAAAAGAAAAAAAGAACTTAGTGATCTAAGAAAATGCTCAGGAGACCATAGCAAATGAAAAACTATAAGTGGAAAAATCAGTATACAAAACTATACACACAATATGTCACAACTTTTAAAGTATGTACAAATAATAATAACTGAAAGAAATAAATGGAAATTTAACAATCGTTGACTATGGGTGGCTGTATATCCTTGTGTTTTCTAAATTTTCTACAATGAGCATTATTGCTCTTATAACCAAGAAATTTAACAAAAAGAAATAGAAGTATGGTCATATACCTTTCAGAATTCAACCGAACAGTAACATCACCTATCTAGAAGACAACCCAGTATCAAAAATTAAGTAAAAATGACTCTTAGCAGCCACAGTACATGTTACAAAGTGCAGGCCTAATGGGTTGGGTACTGTGTTCATCAAGAGAGCCCTTCATACTTTCTTTCACACACATCTTAATTCCAATGAACTTAATTATCTGATGTTCCAATAGCATTGGGGATACAGATACACTGAGAGCAGTGCAAAGTGATAGGCCTGGTCTAACAGTAGGAAAAAAAAATGACAAAAATTAAAACGTAAAACAGACATAGATATTCACAAAGCAGTCCAGGGGCAATTATGGCAGAAAAATCCCTAAACAACTCAATATTCCCATAAAGTATGATAAATGATATTCGCTATAACAACTCTGAGTTATAGTGTTCAGAGGAGGTGCCTTTGAACACAGACTGGTTGATTGAGGAAGTGTGAAAAGTTCCTACTGCATCTGAGAAAAAAATTGATCACAAATGTTTATACTAAAAAGTCAGAGTTGGAGTTTTACTATGTTGAAAAGGATTTTATGGTTGGCTACATCGACCAATACAAATCTGGAGAACAATCTGGAAGGAAATGATTAATGACTTCTTCTTTCCAAGGAAGTTTAAAAATAAGTAACCATAGGCGTATTGGAATCAGCGTTAACGCAGCAATTGCTACTAAATGCAGCGGAGTTGTGGACATTATTTTGTCTCTAATCCATATTTGAGCAGGATTTAGGTACCTTGTAGATAGTTGCGGCCTATTAGCGATTAAAGTCAGTAAGCCCCATTCCATCACACAAGACAAACTGTGAACTAAAGAAATATTTATTCTCCTTCCTTCATACTTGCCTCTTGTGCTTCTGACTGCTAAAGTGGGGCTAGAAAGACAAGGAAGAAACTGATTGTTTGTATCTGTGAAACAAAGATTATGCAAACTGCCAGCACTCCATTGTTTTTGTTTTCGGGCGTGGTTATCACCAAACAAAAACGAAAAGATAACTTCTACATGTGAAGCCTGATTATTTGAAAACAGACATGAATATTTCCTCCTCTTTCAATAAGGCAGTAAATGCCCTTCACTTTACTTACCTATAAGGTACTCATTTGCTGATATGGACTAGTTACTATTTCTATATGAGAGCTTGACAGAGTCTATCTGAGGAAGATGTTTCCTGAGTTACCCTAGAAACCTCTCACTGCTTTAATATTTGCCCAAAATCCAAGACAGCATTAAAAAAAAAAAAAATCCCCACCTTCCACACACCCTTAGAGCTACCAAGAGAAAAGCATAATCACAACCCTGGTTAATGGCCCTTTCGAACCCTGACCTCTCTAAGCTTCTTTTCGTTTTTTGTTCCTTTTCCTTTTAAATAACCTTCCTGGTTGTTTCTTCCTATTACAAAAGCAATACATGGTCATTGTCATGGTTCAAACAACATGAAGATGTATGAAATAAAATTAATAATCTCTCCCCCACTCTCTCACTCCCCTCCCTAGAAAACCAATGTTAGGAACTTGGTGTATATTCTTTCTTACTCCCTCCTAGGCTTACACAACATACATAATATATGGGGTTTGTTGATGTTTTCAAACATAAATGGTATATTATATATACTACGGTGTACCTTGCTTTTTAGTCTTAAAAATATGTTATGGACACTTTCCAAGCCAATATATACAGATCCACCACAACATTTTTAATGGCTGCAAAATATTCCATAAAATGAATAATCATTCATACCATCACCTGACCTTTCCTAACTCATGCACATTTACTATGGATCCTGGTACACATACTTCATGTCCTTTAATTTCAGTAACACAGATTCCTAGAAGTGGAGCTGGTCAAATGAAACATTTTCAAATGTTTAAAATTTAACAAAATTAATTTTAGACCTTCAGAATTTCTGTTCCCTTCTTCATTATGCAAAATTTGGCATAAACCTTTCACAATGCTTTGCATATTTTATTTTTCAAAGCACACACCTTATGTCAAAAAATGCCCCTGTCATTTACGCTCATGTAGTTATAAATAAATAAATGCTTAAGTTAGGGCTGTGATGGCCAGTGTTAAATCACTGTGTAAATGCTTATGCCTTGGTTTATGAAAGTAGTAATTCATTGTAGAAACTCCACCCGCTCGGCCTGTGGCAGCACTAAAGTGGCAGCACTCTCACCCTGTGAATCCCTCCACTGAGTGACGACATAGAGATCAGGACCTACATATTTTCTGTCAACAGTTAACCTTAAAAAGTGTGTGTGGGGGGGGTGGGGAGACAAACAGCAACAGACGATAAATGGATAGCCATTATGGGTTTATAATATCTACAAATTATTTGTAGTACAATGAATAATTCTGCTGGTCTACACCAGAGAGTGTGTTCCATAAAAAACAAAACCTACAACCAATATGTTGCTATGATTACATGAACCTTTCAAAAGCATATTCTTCAAACACTTTTCAATAGAATTATTGGTTGAATCCCACTTTCACATTTTTCTCTCTGCTTCAGATTCAGACTCTAATTGCAAACTTAAAAAAAAAAAAAGCCTTAAAGAAATATATTAACCAACAAAGCTCCTTAAAATTTAATCTCAGACTCCTCCGTATATTCTAAAGACCCAAGCACCAACAGAGATTGTTAAGACACAGCAAGTTTGATACAGAAGTATGTGACATGCAATTAATCTCCATTCATACCCTGCTCTACTTGTCAGCAAACAAAGGTTCTGCTTTAGGAGGAGATCTGAAGACTTCAATTAAAAACAGTCAGCTAACAAGAAAATAATCTAAGCTAAAGAAAGGTGGCAGGTGCAGAAATGAGCTGTTTACCAAAGTGTCAGTTTTGAACAATAAAGAACTGCACATCAAAAATGTTGAGGGAGTGGATGTCATTGCAAGCTTCTGAAAATTAAAAGGAATCTTCTACCAAGGCTGCACACAAAATGGAAGTCTAGTTTATCTAGGTTGTAAAATAGGTTCCCTCTCAACAAATGACAGATACCAATAAAAAGAATCAGATTATACCTTTAACTGCAAGGGCAGAATGAAACTTTTTGCCACAGTTCCTTCCCTCCTGGAAACCAGACATGTAGAGCCTCTCTTTACACTTGGAATTATTGAACCAACAGTAGAGGGAAAGGCCGGGTTGCTTCTTCTTAGACACCCAGATGATGCTTTTACCCTGCAAATACTTTTCTATTCTGAAAATTTAGATTCACTCGGGTCACAAGTAAAATAAATTTGGAAACTTCACCTCAGAAGAAATACCTAGTTGACAGCTTTTACAGAGAAGCAGCCCAGAATGGAAACCGTGCCACAAACAGACCGAAAAGACTTGCCAAATATTTAATTAGGAGGCATTTATACCAAGATAACAAGATAATGGAGATATAAAACCAATTAAATTGAGAGAAACTGAAAAAAAAAAAAAACTGCTTGCCAAAAGTATGACCTGCCCAAAGCAGGTCATTTGTCACATAGATGCCAAAAGGCTTAATTCGGGAAGAGTTTTCCTCCTGGGACCCTTATGCAAGCACAGATTCCAGGTCCCCGTCCTTCCAGGAAGGTCAGTTACGGGAACAGCAAGTTACTTTCACCAGAAAAAGTGTGAGGCAAGCAGATGATCTTGTAACTCTGGAGTGTTACAGCGGGATGTGTTGAGGGTTAGTGACTGAACACACCGCAATGGGGCACTTCTAGAAAGGGAAGAGATGTAATACCAGGATCCGCCTGCCCCAGGCGCATGAGGGACCCCCAGAGCTGCAGGCAGGTGAAGGGGACCTAGGGTCTGGGTGCCCAGGCCTTGGCTGACAGGAGCCCGGGAGCCCTCACAGCCCCTTGGGAGCCTGGGGCGCTCTAAGCTGGAAGGTCAAGGTACCGCGTGAGCGGGGCAGACGGAGTCAGGGCGGGAGAGGGACGAGAGCGAAACCTATAGACGCAGGGCGTCCCGAGAAGAAAGGGACAGCTTGAAGGCCAGCACGGCGGCCCGGGGACCATGAACGCGGCCTGAACTTGCTCAGAAGCCTGGAGGCTAAGTGGGAGGTGGAGACGCCTTGAGGGAAAAGAAAATGTGTTACTGAGGCGAGTGAAAGGGACCCTGAGCGGGGGATGAACAGCTGGCTCTGCAGAGTCAGGACTCCGGCAGCCTCGAGGTTCAAGAAGGCGGTGGGTGAGGGAGCTGACGGGGAAGGCCGGCCTTGGGAGCCGCTGTCGTCTCGGCTGCTGCCGGGCTCGGCACGTGAGACTCCCGGCGGGGCGTTACCTTCCAGGAGCCAAAGGATCTCCTCCGGGAGGGCGGCGGCGGCCTGCATGTGGCGGGTGGCGGGTGGCGGGCGGCGGAACAGGGCCGGGCGGGCGGACGGGCAGCAGCGGCACCTGGCCCTCTGTCGCCGGCGCCGCGGGGCTGAGCCGCAGGGCGGGGCGCGTTCAGGAAGCGGCGCGCCGCGGGCGGGACGCCGGGGCGGCGGCGACACCTGTGCGCCGGGCCCGCGGCCCTCACGGCGGTGCACGAGGGAGGAGGCGGCCGCCCGCGCACCCCCCCAGCCCCCGGTTAAAACAAAGACGCGACGCCACCCCCAGGCACCCCGTCCCCGGGAGGCTCCCCATCCTAAGTCCCGGACAGCGGGCCTCGGGGGCAGGTTGAAAAGCCATCGTGGCGCCGAAATGAGGCTCGAGGAGGCAGAATCCGAGGACGGGGTCAGTCCCCGCCAAGTCGGACCACAGTCCTTTCCAACCCAGTTAGCTCGTCCACGCCCAGAAAACCAGGGCAGAACCTCTTGTCAGGCAACCCAGGACGTTTCAAGGGAATGACCGTAAGTCCCGATAAATAATCTCAAGCCACCAACTTTGGGGAGAATCAGAGCAGTCCGGCTGCAATGGACACAGGGAGCCAAAGTGTCCCTTCCTCCCTAAGTCTGAAAGGATGCAAGGAAAAGAAGGGGTAACCCAGGGAGAAAGCTGAGGGAGAGGGGCACCCAGCCCTTTCCCTCTGAGAGCTGACAAAGGGAGGAAAGTGAAGGACAAATCACAGAAGTGTGCTTCCCTCTCATTCAAAGTAGTAGGTGTTGGGTGTCAATGTCCTGGCTGTGATACGGTCCTGTGATATTGCACGATGTTACCTGGGTAAAGAGGATAGCTCTGTATTATTTATTATAACTTCTGTGAATCTACAATTATCTTAAAGAGTGTTTTTTATTAAGTACAATAGGCCAAGTACCATGAAAAAAGTATAAAGTGCCGCTAAAAGGAGGGAGATGGATATAAGAAAAGGAGGGAAGTGCCAGTGTATGTGTGTTTAGTGGTGTGTGTGGCATTTGCGACGACTCTGAACACATCAGACTCTGAAGGGGCAGGAGGGCTTTCCAGGTGGAAGGACCAGAGTAAACAAAGATGGAAAAGCCTTCTCCTGCTTGAGGAAGAGCTAATGACCCTCTTTTACTGGATGGTGTAGGGAAATTATAGTTGTCTAGAAAAATTGAGGTTCTATCGTAAAGGGACTTGAAAGTCAGAGTGAGGATTCTGAACTCAATTGAGTGGACATTGGGGAGGCGTCGACAAATTTTGAGCTGAGGAGTGAGCTAACCTGAGCCCCTGAATAGTATGTGATCTTATACATATCTCACTTCACCTCTACCAATTTCCTCTTTGTGAAAAATGGAGTTTCTCTTCTCAGATTCTACCTACAGAATATGTGGGAAGCATTGGGAGTGGTAAGAGAAAGAAAATGGAGAAGACGGGTCAAGTGGTTTTTACAGCAGCAACAGGGGATATAATGACAGAACCGTGGATAGGGGGATGGGAGCAGCAAGGAGAAACTCTCCAGAAGGGCTCCTGGTAGCAGTGCCTGACTCCTGGCATAGTTTCCCTCCAGAGATACGTTTCAGGGTTGGGGGCTTGATCCTTTAAGTGGTCCAGCGACTTTGAGCCATTTATACATCTGAGTCCTGCCATCTGAAGAGGAATGGTGCCTTGGTTTCAGGGTTACATGATGCAACCACAAGTTGCAGTAGATTGAGGTAGAAATGTGGGGGACAGGGGCTGGCAAGAATCTCAGGGAATCTGGCTCCTGTTGCAAGGGCTTCTTGCCCTGGGAAAGTTAACAGTGGGCAGGCTGCCTCTTCTAGGCTCCAGAGCAATACCAGTTCCCTGCTGGGGCATTTTTATTTTTACCACACTCAGTGCTCCTTCTACAAAATTGTAGCTGCTCTGGAATCATTTTTGACATGTGTTAAAAGGCAAGGGAGACTATATGGGAACTCTCTGTACTACCGTTGCAATTTTTCTTAAATCTAAAACCGTTCTAAAAAACAACGAGGGAAACACGGTCCCTCCTATACGTAGCCCCAGCACTTTGCCTTGCTTTCCTCTCAGCAGTGGAAGGAAATTTGACAACCTCCCCCTCTTCTTTAAGGATATTTGTCAAAGGCTGATCTAGGCTACAAGTTAAAGGGTTGTTTGATAAAAAGCAATAAACCCTGGTAATTGCATGTCCTATCAGGCCTCACTGCCTGTCATAGCTTACTTATACCAAGGGAAGCAGCAGAAACTCAAGGCAAAGCTATTCTACATCCACTGTGGATTTTAGAGGGATAGGGTGGAGGGAGGTGCAGAGCTGGGTAGAGTGCAGTGACTGGCAGATTCCAATATGCCATTGTCATGTTGCATCAAGTTTCCTCTTGCAGACAGAAACCTGCCTCCACACATGAGCGCAGCCCCTCCTTAATCATCTAAGGACCCTGGTTCAGCAGTCAGCCTTACTCCTAATGACATTCTGTTAAATGGACAAATTCCTCTGAAGCCTTGTCCTTCTTTGAAATCCAATTTTGCAGGAAGCCAAATCTGATTGGGGGTAGCCATGGAAACCACACTGAGGAGTCTTGGAGGAGGTAGAGAGAGGCAAGGCAAAACATGATAGTCAAGAGTCTTTTACTGCTCTGTCAGAAATATCAAAGGGATCTGGAGAGGTTGGCAGCAGACGAGTCCCTGCCCGGGTCCTGTTCTGTGTGGCTGGGTACCATGTGGCTGTCATGGGAGTAAGCAGCCAGCTGTCTCCACACGCAGGCAGGGGGATGGAGCAGAATACACAAGTCCCAGGTCGGTCTGCCTCCCTCTTTTTCCCCTCCCCCCAGCCCCAATTCCAGCAAGATCCTAGCATCCCCTGCTTAGCTGTCTCCCCTTTAAAGGCAAACAACAAAAGAATGACAAGGTTAAAATACAAGGTCCTCACAGATAAGAGGTCCTTTGGAGCAGAGGCCATGAAATTAATCTGAAATTCCTTGTAATTAGATAAGATAAAGGTATCTAAAGAGATGCAGAGCAGCCAGGAATGGAGTCCACAGCACGATATGCAGAGAGGATACCGCCTGGTCCACAGGGGCCCCTCACACACTGTCAGGAGACAGAAGACAGAGAAAACAGGGCCCATGCCAGCCTCTGGGCTGCTTGGAGATGCCGTCTACATGTTCTCATGCCAGGTGGGCGCTCACTGAATATGCATCCATGGGGTGTCCAGAGGGCTCAAAAGCATCTGGCACCCAGAATGGCATGGGTAGGAACAACTGCAAGCAAAGCAGGAGCTAGCTGGCACTGCTCCGCCCTAGGTGAAATGGGCCTGGAGAGGAGACTGCAGAGGGCAGCTCTTGGGCTTTATTCTGAGCTGGTTATTGATCCCTGGATGCTGGGTCACGACACACAGTGGAGCTGACGTCTGCCCTGTGGATGTGCGGCCGCTGCATCTCAGCCCCTGGGTCCCAACCCCATCAACTGGGCTTATTGACTCTTTTATTGACGATGCTGGGGCCTAATGGGGACAAGAGCTGCACACTTCATTAAGGACTGTGGAAGGAGAGATGACGCATCCAGCCTGTGCCAAGAACCAGGCTCGCTGCATGCTTGGTCAGACCCCGGAAACCAAGCCTTATTGCACCCTTGAGGCAGAGTAGCTGGACACAAGATGCTCGCTTGGGCACATCGCTCAGCGGCCTTAAGATGCAGGGTTTCCACAGCTTGCCAGAAGCCTTGCTTTTACTAATTAGCGAATCTTTCCATTTAGGTGGGTCTTATTATACACACACTCACACAAATGCACTTCGATGGCCTCCCCTTCCAGCTCACACTTCCAGGTTCTCGTATCATATCAGGGAACATTCCCAAAGCAGGTTCTCAGTGAGGCACAGACTCAGAATAGAATGAGGGACTATTAAAACTCAAGAGTCTTCAAGGTGATTCAAATTTAAGATAAGGAACTGACCTAGTGCTCTGCACAGGGCCACCCACCTCAGCAGGGGCTGTGCTGGCATTAGAATCCTGGTTCTCTAGTGCTGGTCCAAAGCTCTTATAGAACTGAACATCTGAGATGGATAATTACAGCCCAGGGATCGCTAAGCAGCTCTGTGAAACAATCAGAGTTGGTCTCCCTCCATCTAAATAGTAACATTTCTTTCTTTGTTCTTTATCTCATATTTCTATCACTCCCCTTATTATTTTTCCCTAATATTTCCCACTTATTTTTTTGTATCTTCTTTGCCTATCCCTTAGACCGCATTAGACATCCCCCAGGGGCACTGCTGAGTCGAACAGAGGCCCTAAAGACCAACGAGGTTGATGACTCTGACATTCTCTGTCTTTGATTGGTTCTCTTGGGAGTCTGAAGTGTGTGTGGGGGGGTGGTGGTGCGGGGCATGCGGAAAGTGTCAGCTGCAGCCAGATGAGGCTGTGCACTCTCTGAGTGAGACATGCAGGCAGTCTGTGGGGTTAATCTGCATGAGAGGCAGGTGGGGTCAAGGCTAATTTTATAGGCTAGGTATTTGCAGACATGATAAATTTGGAAAACTATGGAAGGAGTAACCCTTTCTTTTAGGGGTGATTAGGGAGATTAAAAGTAAATAATAGAAGGGAAGCAACCTTACAAAGGCAGAACTGGCTTTCTTTGATTTCCTTTCATTTATTATTTCAAAAGGCAAAAGTTTAAGCTCGTAAGCCCCTTCCTTTATTTCTTCCCTTTCTTCTCCCTCACTTTACTACAGGTGTTAGAATTCAGGGTTGGGGCAGGGGGATTCAAGGTGAGAGAAGAGGCAATTATTTAGAATCTGATAGAAAGCTCTGGTCTGCACCGCACAGGTGCACACATGCTTGGAGGAATATGCACACTAAGAGGAACTGATGTAATCTGGCCAGACTCACCAATATTTACAAATACCAACAGAAACACTGCCTGGAGTCAGAAAAAACCAGCAATGGCTGATTATTTCAATGCAAGAAAGTGGGTGAAAATACCCTTCCCCTAGTGGACATCCTGTGTGTAATTACCTTCAGGTCCCCGAAATACATTCTTTCCTTTCCTGCAGAATTGTGTCAGTGTCCATTTTGATTTTTCCCTTTCTAGATGTCTAATCCTAAACATCCTTGTCCTAAATGTCCTAAACATCCTTGGACTTCCTCTCTAGCAGCATTTTCTACCAATGTAAACCATGCTCTTTCATATACAAGACAGCACTCTCGGTCCTTGTTGCACTGATTTTTAGACTTTACTTTGAATTGAAAAGTAATTCAATTCAGTGAATTGTCCCTCCTCCTATCTTTTCACAGAATTCATGATCCACCCCCCCCATCTCCTACCACCTTTTAGATCTTCAATCTCACTGTCTTTTTCATCTTCAGTCTTCCCCTCTGTCTGCTAACATCCTTGGTCTCCTCTATCCTAAAAACAAAACAAAACAAACAAAAACATTCCTTCAACCCCGCTACCTTCTCCAATCTCATCCTTTCTTCTCCTTCCTTTCCCCCATCAGATCTCATGTCCTTTGCCTGTCTTTGCACCGTGAAGTGGCTCTCCTGAGGGCATCGATGCCCTCCTTCCTTCTCACCTCTGCTTAGTCTTTACCAACCTCTCTCTGCAGCACTGGGTGGCATCGGCCACTTGCTCTTGCTTTGGGCACCCAGCTTCCTTGGCACTGCCCTATCCGGTCCTCTTCCTATCTTTCCTATTATTTCTCTGCTTCCTTCTTTGGCTCTCTTCATTTCACCTTCTAGTCACAGGTAATCACCAGAGTTTCACACTTGCCTTTCTCCTCTTCCTCTCCTTTCTCTCTTTGTTCTCTGAGTCCCCAGTGGTTTCGTTCTCCCACCACCACAAATTTCCCCTTCATGCAGATGACTCTTCTAATTTATACCTTTGTTGTGCATTTCCACCCGGATATCTGAACAGTTCCACCAATTTATTATTTCCTCTCCCCTTAATCCTTGTAATGGCAACAAAGTTCAGTGAAAGTGGCATGAGCTTATGAGTCTAAAATATGTGAGTCCCAATGCTGGCTCAACCACCTGGCAGCTCTAAGCCTCTGGAAAGAGCTCTACTAGCCTCAGTTTCCTCATCTGTAAATTGGATATCATAATTCCTACCTTACAGGGTAATTATGAAGCTTAAGTAAGATGGCATTTGTAAGCATATATGGTATAGGCTCAACAAATTGTAACTGTTATAAAGAAATTGCTCTTGTCCAGTAATCCAAACTCAAAATGTAGGACTCATCTTGGACCCTTCCTCATTCCCATTCCAAATATCCACCAACCCTGCCAATCTTACCTCTCCATAATGTCCTTTGAATCCCTCCTTTGTTTTTTGTTTGTTTGTTTGTTTGTTACGGTACGTGGGCCTCTCACTGCTGTGGCCTCTCCCGTTGCGGAGCACGCTCTGGACGCGCAGGCTCAGCGGCCATGGCTCACGGGCCTAGCCGCTCCGCGGCATGTGGGATCTTCCCAGACCGGGGCACGAACCCGTGTCCCCTGCATCGGCAGGCGGACTCTCAACCACTGCGCCACCAGGGAAGCCCTGAATCCCTCCTTTGAATCCTGAGTGTCACCACTCTGGGTTGGGTTCTTATTATCTTTATTGAGATGCGATACTGAAATGGCTTTTAATCCAACCCTCAGCATCCAATCTCCCCATTATCACAGGCCACTCTTCATCCATATTCAGAATACACATCCCAAAGCACAATCCTGACCCCACCAAAGAGGTGAGAGAGTATAGTGGCCCTGAAGTCAGGCAGTTCTCTGCTCAAATCTGCCACTTGCCTACTATGACCTTGGTCAAGCTCCTTATCCTCTCCATACCTCAATTTCCCTATCTGTAAAATGGCAACACTATTAATACTTTCAAGGTGGTTGTGAGGATTCAAAGAGCTAATCTATATTGTGTTTATAACTGCCTGCAAATGGTAGATGAGTCACCTATGTTAGCAATTATTATGATCTCTGCATTCATTCCCCACAACAGCCAGCCCTGGGAGGTGCTTAATGCCTATATAGATACTGAATCATCCATAATCTCTCATTTGAACCTCCTTGCTCACTAAAGATATATTTGAGGAGTGACTGGCTGAGATATGTGTGTCATTGGTCTCCAAGGATGAGAGCTTTTCCTCTTTATGAAGCAAACTTGCCTTTAAAAAGATGGAAAGAGTGGCCTTGGCTTCCTTAGCACCGGGCTGTAATGAATTGGGATAATCAGCCTGCAGATTCTCCCTGCCTACCTCCAAAGGTTTCCTCCCTGCGCTATCTATTCTAGAAAACTTGCAGTGCTTCTGAATCGCATGGGGAAAACCTTCGTCTGGAAGGCATGAGATATTAACTCCTCTTTTCACTCACTGTGGCAGAAACCAAGTTTCCACTATAAATACAGACCCCAGAAAGAACCAATCAGAAGGCAGATTATATCCCAGGAGTCGGTAGCCTCTTTAGTCTGTAGGGCTGCCAGCAGGGCTGAGCTCTACAGAAAGCAGTGTAGCGGGGGAGGGTAGGAGGGGGTGTTTGACAGGGAGGGGTGATGGACTAGGGATAAAACAAGCAAGCAAGAAAAATGGAAACGAAGAAAGTGAATGAGAAACTGGATGAAAAAGTAAAGAAATTGAGAAATAGAAAGAAAATGTAAGAGAAAATAAAGAGGAAATTAAATCAAATAGATTCACTCCATTTCCCTAGTTGTAATTTCAGGATATACCATGTTCCACCCACAAGGACATTGAGAAGCTGCAGGGAGTGGCTGTAAATTCCTAAAGAAAACTACTTTGTGGAGACTCAAGCTGTTATTATCCACTGCTGTACTTTTTAGCATATGCACTATCAATACAATGACATGTCTTACTGAGTAATATGTGATATTCCACATCGTGAGACTATTGATGCAGAATTTCCTTTCTCAGAGCTCAATATTCCAATCAAAGCCTGTTGCATCACATCACTGAGGCCATCCACTTAATGACAAGTTGTAAGATGCATATTGCAGAATATTCATGTTCATTTTATGCTCACGGTGCTTAAAATCTCCTCTAAACAGCCTCTGCTCCCAGCCTATTAAGGTGCTGGTGTTATCTACACTCCATTCAATGGTGTGGAAATAATTGTCTTGAGACTAAAGAAAAAATTGATGGTCACAAGCCGAGTCAGCACTTGTGTTCTTTTCTTACTCTGTTGAATCAGGTGTTATTTACCTCTTCCAACACCTGGGACTCCTGATAAGTCACTCCCCTGGTAGCTTTTTCCAGGACAGTGCTGTGGGGTCTTTGGAAGAAGCAGGGATCCTTCATAAATGGTATTGTTATCAGCACAATTCACACAGCTACCAGATGTGCAAAATCGAAACCACCAAGGGTACTCAGGCAGAGGGGCCTTCCCCAGCTCCATCTGGCTGCTCTGAAATGTGCTCACGACTTGGAAGTTATTAGAGAAAGAAGGGCTCTGCTTAACAGTGGGCTCATGTGCCTGTGAGAAGATGCTTGTATTCTGACAAAGTCGGGATGCTTTCTGGTTCCCCCACAACTGCTATACCAGCAGCGCCATCCCAGAGCCCCCTCCCTGCAAACCTGGCTCTACTGGAGGCCTGCCTGTTGGAGACAGGTGGGCCCTTTTCCCCATCTCTTCCTCTTATCTCTTGGATGAAGCACCAGGACTCAGGCTGGTGAAGGAGAGCGATTGCCCCTGGCATCTGATAGCTGGGCAATGGGGCCTGTGACTTTGCCTTTAAATATCAACCACACACACAGACAACACTGGCAGCATGAGAGGTTTCCATGGTGACAGAATGCAGGCCATGACCTCTGTAAATGTAATCAGAGCACTGGGATTGGTATGTGAGACAGGTTTAATTTCTCCTCCGATGGAAGCTCTGTGGTCTGGGCCATACACAGGCTTTGTACATGACAGACAACCTGTTATCTTCACCGGGGCAGCTCTGCATATGGCAACCCCCACTGCTCCAGAGCTGCTTCCTCCACAGTCTGAGCAGGCTTCAGGATGTAAAAGGTCACTGGGGACTGGAACGGCAGTCACATCAATACCTGGCATCCCTGCCCAGTGTCCTCAGGAGGTGCGACTGTCCCTTTTACAAGGAGCAGGTGTGGCATGGTCCCATAAGAGCCAGAATAAGGAATTGGAAGATCGGCTGAGGTTTTCATCTCTGCTCTGCCACCAACAGTGTGATTTTGGGCAAGTCATTTAACCTCCAACTTTCAACATCTTACCCCCGGGAGAAAATGCCTGAGGAAGAGAAGGCTGAGGGCTTCCAGAGTCCCCAGGAGAAGATGGTACCCAATTATGCTTAATAGGGTAGGCTTAATAGTTCTCACTCTACAATCCCCAGTGGAACCCTGCCCCAGGAAGTGAGTTTTCCATCTCACCAGTGCTAGTTACTAGGGCTTCTAACCCTAATTCTATGGTTAAAAACAGAGAGTGTGATGATCACCATTGGAGAGCCTCAACAGGACGTCCTCACCTCTATACTGATTTGGAAACAAAACCAGGATACAATTCCTTCCAAGCTGGCCCAGAGTAGGAGACCAGTTCATGCTAAACTGATGGAAAACAGAGGCTTGGAGAGGAATGTAGCAGTATCAAAGGAGGAGCCCACAGCCTCTTCCCTTGACCACCACTCAGCCTTGGCAAAGAGCTGCTCTGACCACTTTGACGCTGGCATCCTCTGAGTCCATTTACCAAATCATATGAGACACTGGCAGACACTGCCAGTCTTCCTGCTTTTCTGATTTCTTTCACGGTTTCAGGATAGTGCTCTGAAACAAAACAAGCTTTGGGCTAATAAGAGATTCATAGGGCTGTATGACACATTTTTCTTTCCAAAAGGAGCTGGTTCATAAAATTCTCCTTTCAGAACCTCATCAAAGAATCTTAGATTTCAGAGCTAGAAGGGACTTGAGAAACCCTGTAGCTTATAGTGAAAAACTGAGGTCCAGACTGGAGAAGGGATGTACCTGAGTTACAGCAAATTAACGAACAGCTGAACCACAAGGGTGTCAGGGCCCCATTCTGCTCAGCTGAGTACTAATTTGCTTCCTGGAGGCTTTTGAACCTCAAACTGAAGCAGAGAGGAAGTGAGGGGAGGATTCAAAAGTGGTTGTTGAACATTGGAATCAGGAAATGGTGATTTGGCTGAATCTACAGATAATAGCATTACCACTTCCTGTGTTAGCTGATGCCAAACGAGGGAAGATTCTAGATAAGAAAATAGTTAAGTGACAGGACCATGGGCTTCCAAATAATTATCCCCACCCAATCCACACTGTTTCTCTCAGGCCACTGAGAGGAGCATGAGTCTGATTGTTCAGAGAGTTTATAGGTTAGTGTCCAAAACAGAATCATGAAGCCAAAGAATAATGGAGTTTATAGGAACTCCAAGAGAATATCTGGTTTGGCATCATGTCTTCTGGTAACTAAATCATCTAGGACAGGTAATTTGATTATCGTTTCTTTTAATTAAAGGACCCACTTCCTCAACGGTACATGAGGAAATAAGGTTCCTTTCAGCTCTAACATCCAGAATTCCATGATTTCTTTTTCAGACTCTTTTCCCTTATAGGTTATTAACAGTACTTGAAATTCTTACCATGAGGGAGAGCCTTAACTTTGAGTAAGAGATTGCCTCCAGAAAAGAAGCATACTCCATGTCTTTCATTTAAGCAGACATGAACTGAATACCTGGTGTGTTCCAGGAACAGTGTCAGATAGTAAGAATTCGTAAAAAATAAGATATGAATTACCTGGCAGGGCTAATATGCTGCTCCATTCTCACTCCTTATCCCATTAGAACACATCAGTTGATCAGATTAGCAGCTGTCTTCAGGGGCTGATATAGGATACAGGCAGGTAAATTTTGACAGGACATGAAAGCAAGAAATATCTGGGACGCTCAGCATTACCCAAGAGAAGAGAATTCAGGCCTGGGTGAATATTAAAAATTAAGTATTAATATTAAAATCAACTTGAGGGATTGGGTACCAAGGAAGGATGGAGAATGAAAGGGATCTGAAGGCAAGCAATGCTTATCTCAGAATTTTTTTCCCTAGGAGCTTTGATCATTGACCTCTGGAATCTTCCATCTTTGGTCAACTTTACTAAACTCCTGGCTCAGATCTGGTCTTCCTCAGTGGCTGCTCTTTGTACTAATAAGTTTTAGTGTGGGTTCCCAGGTACTACCAGGTGAGATCACTTTAACAATTTGTCCCTAAGACCACTGGATCATAGCCCCCATCTCTCAGATGTGATGATCTCAGTCTGTCTTCCTCCTTTCTTGTGTCTTTTTTTTTTTTTTTTTTTTTTGCGGTACGCGGGCCTCTCACTGTTGTGGCCCCTTCCGTTGTGGAGCACAGGCTCCGGACGCGCAGGCTCAGCGGCCATGGCTCACGGGCCCAGCCGCTCCACGGCATGTGGGATCTTCCCGGACTGGGGCACGAACCCGTGTCCCCTGCATCGGCAGGCGGACTCTCAACCACTGCACCACCAGGGAAGCCCTCTTGTGTCTTTTTGATATTTCCAGGGTTATTTCACAGATTTGCACCACTTCTGCCTCTGTCAGCCCACTGGTTCTTATTTGTCCCTTGGCTTTTATTGAAAAGTGCCTACTTTTGCTGTGCTGCCCATAAGGTGTGGCCTTGCTTACCCTTCACCTGACAGAGACTTCAGTACCTGCCAGGGCTGGGTCAGGAGGGCTTAAGAATAACCATATGCTGCCTTCCACTCAAAGTTTTTCACTGAGTGTGGCCCATCTGCCGACTCCATCCTTACTTTTGTGATTTTCTTCCTCTCAGCAGTCTCCTTTTCTTTCCAACAACCTTCTTTTAAGAGTCTCATGGATGATTGATTGGATGAGACAGAAACCCAAATCAAACAGCCTTAGGCAAAAAAAAAAAAAGAAATTAATTGTCACCAAGATTCCAAGGAAGCCTTGAATAACTGAACATGGAAGTCAGGCCTTAAATGCAGCTTGTCTTTGGGCCCCTAGATTCCATTGTTTCTTAGGCCATAGAACGGCTCTCATTGGCCCAACCCAGGTCAGTTGTGGTCATGGGGGAAGTGTTATGTAAGAACATAGCACTTCCTACAGAAACCACATGAGTGGAAATGAGGGAGAAGAAATTCCTAGACAACACAGATCGCTGTTTCTAAAGGTGGGTAGAGTTGTTGAACAGGTAAAGCAATCTATCCGTCACAGCTCCCTACAGAGCTGCCTGAATATGACTAAATCACGATAGAAAATGTTCAAATTCTCTCTTATAGGACTTCTGGACCCTTGAAAATCAGGGGTGTGGTCAGACAGGGGTTTAGATCCTTACTCTGTTCACTCACTGGAGCCTTAGTTCCAGCCTGTCTGGGACTCTGCTTTACTAGGTGTTATATTTTTTGGTTGTGATATGTTCAGGGTGGACCCAGATTTCACAAAGATAACCACTGGCCCCTTCTTAGCCAACTCTCCCTCACCTCCCATCTTCCCCAGGTCAGTAAATGGTACTGTGGATAATCCAATTGCCCAATCTAGAAACCTGGGGCGCATTCATTCCTCTTTCTCCCTCTGCCAATTCCACCTGCTAAATATCTTTCAAACTCTCCACTTCTCTCCAGCCCTGCTGCCTTCTCTCCTCTTCCAAGCCACCATCACCTCTCATCTTGCAGCCCCTTAGTCTTATACCCTGTCAACCTATTTTCCACATTATAGCCAGTGATCTCTTTTTTAAAAAATCTGCTTATGTCCCTCACTAATTAAAACTTTAGTAGCTTCCCAATATTATGCTTCCAAACCCCTCAATATGGCTAGTATGTCCCCATCCCCCCGACCATGCTTGACCTCTTGCTTATCTCCTCTGCCAAATGGTCCTCTTACTCTCTGTCATCTTCAGTAGCAGACTTCTTGCAGTTTCTCACTGAGACACACCCACTCTCACTTTCATTTTTCCACATGTGCTGTTCTCTCCCTCTGCAACACTCTTCCCCCCTACCCTTCATTCAGCTGACCCTTACTCATGCTTCAAGTCTCAACTTAAACATCATTTCCTCTGGTAACCATCCTTGGCTCTCCAGGCTGGCTTGTTTCCTTCTCATACGTTCCTGTAGCACTAAGACCTACCATTCAAAACTCAAGTCCCATCTGTAACTACCTGTCTACCACCTGTCTTCCCTCCCAACCCTCCCTGAGGGTCCAGACCTTTCCTATCATGTTCACCACTGTATCCTCAGCACTTACGGTGCCTGGTGCATCATCGTAGGTTCTAAACAAACGCTTATTGAGGAAGTGCTGAAAGTAAGTCTCTTGGGTTTTTTTTTAATACTTTTTATTTTGAATTAATTTCGAACTTACAGAAAAGTTTAGGTACCCCAGTACTAGAATTCTTGTATACCATTTACCTCGATTCATCAATTGTTAGCTTTTGTCACGTTTGCTTTATTGTTTTCCATTTATGTAAATTTACATATTTTTTCCAAACCATCTGAGAGTAAACTTCAGATATCATGTTCCTTTTCCCGTGAATACTTCAGTAGTATTTCCTAAGAATGAGGATATTTCCTTAGATGACACCAGTTATCAAAATGAGGAAAGTTAACAAAGATACATGAGCTCTAATTCTTTTTTTTTTTTTAAGGGAAGTAGAAAGTACTGGGGAAGGAGGGCAGTCCAGGGTTAAATGCATGCATCACAGGCTCACCTCCCTTTCTCCTTACTCTCTCTCTCTGCCCTTGTTCAAGAGTTTCCTCAAAAGCCGAGGCCCTGGTGGGGAAGGCAGTGTCCTGCTGAGTGTATCTGTTTTCCCTCCATGCCCCCACTGGCAGCAGCAGCTTCTCCACACCCATGTCCATACCTCACCTTGCCCTTAGTCCTCTGTCAGGAAGCTGGAAGCCCTCTGAACAGGATGGCTTTGTTCTACAATACAAGGTCCCGAAGGGAGGAGGAAACCCAGTCCACCGGAAGTGGAAGTTGGAAGGAAAGCTGAGGCCTAGGAAGTGGGAAGATGGCTCCTGGGACCCGCAATCATGTATCAGCATCTCGTGCATGCATGAAGAGGGGAAGAAGACAAGCTGCGGGGCTAGAGTAAGATTTGCACACCTTGGGTCCTGGGACCGTCCTGCTCAGCTGAGTGGAATACCAAACGAGGGTGTCTTGGAGCTGCACTTCACTTCAGCCAGGCAGTCGACAGGAGAAGCAGCGAGCGAGACCGACAGACTGTCACTGGCAAAATGAACTGTCACCTCCCATTTTTCAGAGGCACGGGGGATGAATTGCAGCCTTGAACCGTGCGGCCCGCTGCTGATTGAGTTCCGCTGTCTTAGAACCCCTTCGAACAAGGCGAGTTCATTTCAGACTGACGTCCCACCGCTCATCAATTTAAGAGCCAGTAAAATTAACCACTTCGGAGCTGACTTGCTCCCTCCCCCTGCTTGGATTCCGCATCCTGAAAGGTCACCAAATAAATCTCTCTGGGTCCTACTATGCAGCTTGGAGACAGGGTCTCAGAAGAGGAGACCGAGCCAGAGATAGCCCAGGCCTGAAAGGTTGCCGAGGCCCCCTCACAGCCGCCGGTCCATGGCGGTGGTGTGACAAGACAGGCCTTTGCTAGCTCTGCTCCCACCCAATCAGCTTCTGCTCCCAAGAGATCTAGGGTTGGGTAGAGTTGGGTGGCTGAGAATGGAGGTGCTACAGAAGACCCCCTAGTCTTGTGGCAGAGACCTCTGTGCACTGCTAGTCTCCCATCTGCTGTGGACTGAATGTTTGTGCCCCACACCCATTCATATGTTGGAACCCTAATCCCCAATATAATGGTATTCAAAAGTGGACATTTGGGAGGTAATCAGTGTTAAGTCATGGGGGTGGGGGCCCCAATGTTGGGATATAATGCCTTTATAAAATGGAAGAGAAGCTGAAACCTTTTTTTCTTGGCCATGTGAGGAGGATATAGCAAGGAGACAGCAGCCATCTGTAAACCAGGAAGAGGACTCACCAGGAACGTCACTATGCTGGCACTCTGATCTTGGACTTCCAGTCTCCAGAACCGTAAGAAACAAATGTCTATTGTTTATGCTGCCTAGTTTATGGTATTATGTTAAAGCAGCCCAAACTAACTCAACATCCTCAGGGCCTTACACATGGTAGGTGCCCGTCAAATGTCTATTAAACCAAATAAGACTTAATTGCTTTAGCATCAATCAGTAGTTTGCATGGACAGGAAAAAGGGATGTTTGCACAAGGACAACTTTACTGTCAGAGCTATTTATTGGGCCCCAGCCCATGCTAGAAACCCACTAGCAAGTTGAAATGCAGCAGAGCAGAGTCCTCTGCCTCCAGAAGAAAAAGTGCCTTATGCTGCCTCCCCGCCACACACACTTACCCCTCTTCTCTCACAAAGGCCTGTCCAGTGAGTCTAGTTAGCAAATCTTAGGGCTTCTCCTCTCCTCTATATCTAGGGCACAAATGGTTTCATCAATACTCCTTTTTTGTTGTTGTTAACATTTACGTATTTATTTGGGCTGAGCCAGGTCTTAGCTGCTGCACTCGGGATCTTTAGTTGCGGCATCTGGGATCTTTTAGTTGCAGTATGCAGACTTCTTAGTTGTGACACACGGATTCTTAGTTGCAGCATGCATGCGGAATCTAGTTCCCTGACCAGGGATCGAACCCGGGCCCCCTGCATGGGGAACGCGGAGTCTTACCCACTGGACCACCAGGGAAGTCCCTCATCAATACGCTTTTGAACCTCTTCTCACCACAGGAGACTGTGGCAGTGGTTGTTTCTGGGGATACAACTGAATCGCTCTCAGGATGATTTTAAGGTATTAAGGTGATTTTAAGGTGAAGGCCAGATGATGTCTATGCCCCAGTTTATATCCACCAATAGGCCAGATTAGTGGTCTCTGCTGCCCGAAGAGAACATGTTCACATTCCTGTTCTTATCCTAATGCTTTATTTCTGTATTTTCATTGGGGACTTTCGGCCCTACACCTGGAGTGAGAAGACCTAGTTTTCAAATCTGGCTCTACCTTCCCTAACTGAATGACTTGAGCAAATTACTTAACTTATCTAAACCTCATATTCCTCATCTGTAAACCCACATGAGTTGTTAAAAAGTTCAAGTAACATCATGTTTGTGAAAGCCCTGGTAAACTACAAAGTTATGTATGGACGCCGGGGTTTATTCATTTTAGTCTCAGCAGCAAAAGAAAAACCTGAGAATAGATACCATACAGTATGTCAAAATTTGATCCAGCAATGCCACTTCTAGGAATTTGTCCCACAAAAATGCTGTGTTCTGCAAAAGGATGTTTGTGTGAGGAATTTCACTGCAGCTTGTTGAAAAGTTGGAGATAACCTAAATGTCGTCAATAGAGGATTGGGTAAATAAATTATGATGCATATATACCATGCAACACTGTGCAATAGTAAATGTAATAAGATAAAGTAAATAAAAACCTCTTACAGTTGTTAGAGTCATGCACCAGTGTCAACTTATATAAATTAACAGGTGTGGTTGTCACATCATTAGATACTTGAATGTTCATTAGATACTTGAGTCATGTGTGATAGAAAAATACGTTCAGCTACCTTAGAGAAATAACCTAAGCTTTAAACAAAATGGGATCATCCCACATATAATACTTGCATTTCCATTTGCTATATCCTGGACATCTCCTTATGTCAGTCCATTTTTACTTTTATAATTTTTAAAAATTTACGTAATAAAACATAGGCCTTTGATTATTAAGATAGTTCTCTGGATTAACTGTTGAGAAAAGAAAGGGATCTGTAGGTAGCTTACGTGTGTTTTCAGGAATACAAATCTATAAGATTCTACTAGTGTAAGAGCAGCCTCTTGTTAGAAGTTGCAACGGCCTTAATCCAAGAATCAGGTGTCTAGCACTCTTGTCCCAGCTCTGCTATTAACTTACAGCATGACATCAACCGAATCACTTCTCTGGGCCCCAGTTTCCACATCCAGAAAATGAGAAAGTACACATTCTCTAAGGTTCCTTCAAGCTGAAAATTCAGTGGTTCTATGAAATCACTTTTCAAAGATTTAATAAAGGGTGTTTATATATAATAATGGTTTCTGTTCATTTCTGCCACTAACAGGAAGACTTTAACAAGACCTTAAATACTCCATTTACATGCAGAGCAATACACGAAGAATTTTTTTTTTAATTTAAACAAAAAGGTTCTTGCCCTCAAGGAACCTATAATTTAAAAAAGAAAATAAGACAGTTGAATTAACAGAAATATCAAGTTTTACGAAAGGAATGTACAGAGTAAGATGGCCGTGGTAGATCAGTGGAACTCAAATTTATGTTCCTAGAAGCCCTAGGGTTCCTTGGAGGGATTCCGAAGCTGCTTCTGGGATAGAGCAAGAGGCTAAGGGAGTGAGCGCTGCCTCTTCCCCATCCCTGGTTTAACCGAGTTAATTCTGCCTTCCTCTGCATCATGCAGCTAGGAAATCTAAGACAGACTTCTAAAGGAACAGCGCCGCTAATGGTTCTGAAGAAACTAGGGGCAGGACAGGAATAAAGACGCAGACGTAGAGAATGAACTTGAGGACACGGGGAGGGGGAAGGGTAAGCTGGGACTAAGTGAGAGAGCAGCATGGACATATATACACTACCAAATGTAAAACAGATAGCTAGTGGGAAGCAGCCATATAGCACAGGGACATCAGCTCGGTGCTTTGTGACCACCTAGAGGGGTGGGATAGGGAGGGTGGGAGGGAGACGCAAGAGGGAGGGGATATGGGGATATAAGTATGCATATAGCTGATTCACTTTGTTATACAGCAGAAACTAACACACCTTTGTAAAGCAGTTATACTCCAATAAAGATGTTTAAAAAAATAAAGAAAGAAATAGGGCTGCTACAATAAAATTATGAAAACCGCTGGCCTAGATAGTTTCAAAGGTCAGTTCTATCTAAGGTTTCACAATTTTATGATGCTAAGCTGTGTGTAAAGTTTTTATATTCTGTATTCAGTTTTGCATGTACACAGGAAATTAACTTTGTAAAGGTTAATTCTCTTGTAAAACAAATAATTATTTTGTAATATGAATAATGAACCCTAGGTGTATCTGTTAAACATACTCAGATTTTCCTGTCCTGAATTTTCTGAACATGAGGCATGGTTATAATTACAAAAGAATTGGATGGGAAAAGAATTGGATGAGGCAGGCAAAAGGGTTATAAAAAAAGATTCACAAGATCCCTGGGACACCATGGGGAAACCGTTGCTTTCATCAGTGAGACCAAAGATTCTGAACTGGAGCTAGAATTCCTGGGCTCTGCCATTGAATCAGGTCATTTCTGTTTCATAGAACACATCTCAGAAACTACCTGGTAATTGACACAATTGCTGAGTGCTTTCTATGCATATTTCATTTAATCCTCCCAACTCCATGAGATGGGTATGATTTTTCTCCCCATTTTACAAACAAGAAAACTGGAACCAGGGGTGGTAAGTCCTTCGTTCAAGGTCACAGAGCCAGGGTTCAAACCCAGGGTGTGACAGCCAAGCCCACACTCTCAGCCACCACAAACTCTACTCCATGTTGCTGTTGGTGACCCACAGGCACTGGGCAAGCAGCTTGCCTTCCAGCTGCCGAAGGAATCAAATGGGACGCTGCCTCCAATACCTCTATAAATTTATTTTGCCTCATTATCCAATCACAAGGAAAGTCTTTCATTTCCTTTATCAAGGCTGGCCCTAGTTAAGAAGTTTCGAGGTAGCTGCAGTTTGTTTCCCCTCCCTCCTCCTCTAGTGGCTCCTTCTTCACACCAGGAAGGAAAGCAATCCTAACTCCATGAAATTTGTTCTGGAGATGAAGGCGCAGATGCGTGGTCTGCCTTGTTTAAGAGTATGATAAAGGTCTAAACGCTGTGAAGTCAGTTGGCAAGATGGGGTGGAGGAATCAGATCCCAGATGACAGGAGTCTGCTGTTCAGGAAGACATTTATAGTCACATCACAAGTTAACAAAACACATCTAAATGGCCTTGATCTTCTTTTATACTTCCTGCCTAGGTAGGAGGATGTGGCCTCAGGAGCTAGCACTGCAGATATGAATAAAAGGCTTTAGCTGCTTAAGGAAGTAATATATAAAGTAGCAGCTGCATTTAGGTCCCTAGCTGTTATTATAGATATTTAATTATGTCTTATGTGTTACCAAATATATTTACTGCAATTAGGCAGATTCTCTAAATAGCTTACCCAATACTCACCCTTCTTTATTTCTAGCAGAGCTGCCTCTCATGATAAAGGCTGAAAGTACCAGACTCTTGCTTTCCCAGGTTCACTTGAAGCTAAAGACAGCCACATGAGCCAGTTCTGGCCAATGAGAAGTAAGAGGAAGACCGTACTGGGAGATGTCTGGGGACATTTTTCTTCTAGTTAAAAGGATGAGCATGCATGAGGCCCCTGCGCTTTTTTCCTTCATGGCTGTGAACACAGTTGTATGAAAACATGATTCTTCAACTATGGCAACCATGCAACAGCAAGTCTAAAGACCAAGAGCCAATGCTGAGAGTAAAGAAATAAAAGGATGAAAGAGTCTGCTCAGTTGTAGTATTTTTCAGCTGATGAAACAAAGTAGGACCTCTAGACTTCTTTTGTGAGACAGTGAAAACTGCTCTTGAGGCTTTTTGTTAAATATTCTTGTTACCTGCCTCTGAAAGCATTTTGATACATTGAAAATGCAGAATGACACAGAAACTGGAATTGTAAGTATATAAAATATGTTAGTATCGGGATAAGGACCAGATGGTATAATGACTGATACCAGGATATTCTATAGAGAGGTGGGAAAAGGAGGCCCAGGGCTCAGACTTGGACATTCTGATTTAATTGGCCTGGGTAGGACCCAAACATTGGTATTTTTTTTAAAAAATGTCTTCCAGGTGATTCTAGTATGTACAGGTTTGAGAACCTGTGACCTAGTCCAGCTCTTTATTTTACCTTTGGGGAAACCGAGAATCAGGTAATATGACTGGTAGAAACCATACTACGCAAAGGTAAGCCAAGAGAGGATTGTGCAAAAGTCTTCAGGGTCACTTCTTCCTCTTACCTCGGGCCCACTGGATATGCAGTGTCTCCTAAGTCCTGTCTGCACTGAGCCCTGAAATATTGCACCCTGCAGGGCAAGACCCTGTGTCCTTTCCTAGGCCCCTATCCTGGTCAAAACTCTCATTCCCTTAGGGATCTGCTGGGCAACTAGCAAACTAATCTTAAATGAATTCTAGCCAAGTTGTTAATGACAGATAATGGCTTAATGCATTACTCCTCCCAGATAACATTTCCATTTTAATAAAAGCCTTTAATGCCTAACCCAAAGGAAACAGTGCAGAGACTGAAAAGTGCAGAGACTGCAAGTACCTGAAACCTCTGCCCCCTCTCTGTCCCTAGAAGACATCTCCAAACTGTAACCGAGGCTTTCTGAGAAGTCCACAGGGCTCTGGACAGCCCCTACAAACCAGTGATGGGAGTTACCTCGTAAGATGAAATCTATGTGCCAACCCTATTGTCAAACAAATATTTGTCTGGGAGTAAGGAGACTTGAATCCTACTTTGAGGCTTTGACATTACCTGGATATATGGCCTTAAACAAACTATTAAACATTTCCGGGTCTCAGTTTCCTTATCCACAAAATGGCATTAGGATTGGTCTTCTCCAATGAGTAATTCATGATCTGCCAGAGACTCTCAAGCCTGAACTGATGGGTCTCCAAGCTGGTTGCTGCTACCAAGTACCTCTTCCCTTTACTCCGCACCAGGGAAGGAAATTCACCCGAAACAGGGACATCAACTTTCTAGCTCTGTTTGGGGACTTTCCTGTCCCTAAAAGGCCCTGGAGGAAATAACGTAAACCGGCATTTGGGGCGACTGCTAAGAGGCTAAATCTTGTGACACTGGGAGCCCAATGGCGTGGTTCAAGGAGCCCAAGAGTGGCCCAGTGGAGAGTGTTCTATCAGCCAGAGGGGCAGAGCCTCTGTGCGAGGTGTGTCAGGAATGGGTGTGACCGCACCAGAAGACACATCAAGTGGGGAAAATCAGGTGTGCAGATAACATTTTGTAAATGCCTTTCTAATTCTCAGTGCTCCACGAAGGAATCTCAGAGATTAAATTAAGCTGTTAACCCTCTAGGCACTCCTGTCGTTTATTGTTAAGGAATTAATAGGAATGTGGGAATGCAGATGGCCTGGCTGTCAGCTCGGCGAGGCGATTTTTCTGATCTCCACGGACGTTTCCAGCATCTTTCATTAAGCGCTCATGTACCAATTTGTCATTTTAACCGAGCAGGAAAGAAACTCACTGAACTCCCTGGCTCAGGTGCTGGGAGTTAAATCCTCCCACGACAAGGCCTACAGGGTTGCATCCGCAGGGGAAGCTCCGGCTCCCGGCGATGGTGAGTGGTCTCGGAGGTGGGGTGGTGTGAAACCATTTCAGGAAGGAAGTCGGGATCCCCAGACCTGGCTGTCCTGAGCACAGGTTTCAGAGGATTGCAGGAGAGTCCTTTCTAGAAATACTAAACAGAGCAGAGATGTAAAGAAACTTCAACTTCCTCCTCAAACGCTCCAGGACGCTGGTAGCTTGCTCAACGAGGGGAGGCGCCACCTACAGGAGACAGGAAGACCTGCAACCTGGTCTGGAGACTTCAACAGTTCGATGGCAGGGATTAACCCGGCCCCACCCTTCCTTCTCCTCGTTGCAGCCCCTGACGTTTATCGAATGCTTTTCTCGTGCCAGACATTGTCCTAAGCGCTTGACGTGTATTAACTCTTTTAAACTTGACGATAACCCTATGAGGTAGGTGTTATTGTCGTCTCTGTTCTATAGACTAGAAAGCTACAGCTCCGAGAGAGTAACTTGCCCAAAGTCACGCCGTTAAGCGGGAGGCAGGGATCCCCACCCTGAGAGTCTAGCTCAGAGCCTGGATGCTCAACAAGCATTACCTTAAGGGGCGTGTGGTGGAATAGAGTCGGTCCTAACTCTCCCCATGATTCACAGTGTAACTCAGGGCCAAGGATTTAACTCAGTGGGCCTTCAGTTCTGCACTTAGCCGTTCCCATATTTTTGAGACACCCTTACGCGTCTGGAGAGAAAATTGTTGCTAAGGTAATCGTAATCTTGCGTAATAAAACAAGTGGGGGGGGGGGCTTCCCTGGTGGCGCTGTGGTTGAGAGTCCGCCTGCCGGTGCAGGGGACACAGGTTCGTGCCCCGGTTCGGGAAGGTCCCACATGGCGTGGAGCGGCTGGGCCTGTGAGCCATGGCCGCTGAGCCTGCGCGTCCGGAGCCTGTGCTCCGCAACGGGAGAGGCCGCAGCAGTGAGAGGCCCGCGTACCGCAAAAAAAAAAGTGTAGGGGGGAGAGTAAGGGTGGTAGAGATTGTGTAGCTCTCATCTTCTTCAGTTTATAGATGAGAATTAGAGAGATAAGGACCCAACCATGATTCCATTCTCAGTGACAGGGCAAGAACTAGAATCCAGGTCTTCTGCTTCCAGGCCTGTGCTTTCCCCCCATACAACACTCCCTCTTTAATCATTCATAGCCAGGATGGGATCTAGATACGGAAGAAAGCTAATCCCACACATTGTGGCTTCCCAGGCTCCAAGTCCACCCTCTGACCAGAATATACTTTTTGGTTTTTTAGCCTGGTGGCTCTTATCTGAAATCCCACCATTAGTGACTCATGTCTTTCACGAAGACTTTGATCCTATACTCTCAGGACCAGTAAGGCTTTTACTGTTGGCTGTCATTTCACGTGTACGTGATTGACTTCTAAAGCAGTGCCCCTGGAAGTGTGGTCCACAGATGGCAGCATCCACGTCATCTGCGTATTGTTAGAACCGCAAGTTATGGGTTCCACCCTAGACCTACTGAGTCAGACCTACCTTGATTCTCAAACTTCAGTGAATGTGCTTAAGTTGTCACCTGAAAAGCTTATTAAAACAGAATTTCATGGGACAACCCCTCCCCACCCCATCCCCAAAGATTCTGATTCAGCAAGCCTGGGGGAGGGGCTCAATAATTTGCATTTCTAACAAGTTCTCAGATGATGCCTCTGCTGATGGTCTGGAGACTATACCTTGAGTAGCACTGAAAAAGTTCCTGATAGCAGATATTGAGAGGGGAGAAGAGGGAGAATAAGCACCCTGGGGTAAAAAGAGAGATAAAGGTTATTGTCAAGGGTGAAAAGGGTACAGAATATGGAAACTTGAAGTGAAAAACTGCTGAGGGTATGGGTTCACAACTGTTCCTCTGTATTTCCATTTGAGTATGTTCAAATATGAAAACATTAAGTGATTTAATACAATGTATAAATGTGGGTAAACTGAATGTGTCTAGCCATGGTAAAGTCTATTCTTGCCTCGCCTTTTGCTGAGCCCTGCCTCTCTCAGTTACAAATAGAAATCTTCCCAGTCTCCTCTGACCATCAGTTAGCTCTCCAATTTCATTCCAGGGTTAACTGCACTGCAGCGGCAGACAAAGCTGGTCTGATGGCAGGAATACTGTTCCCCGATGGTATCAGAACCTCTTCTGTATTTCTGTTTGCTGTGCGACTGTCACTTGTATACAATCACTTAGAGGCTCTGATATTAAGACTTGGGCTGCAAATCACCCCCATGGCACAGCTCCGGTGGAAAAGGAAAAGGGGCTTCAGTGGCAACCAGATATCAAACACGAATTACATTGCCCTCGTACCAAAATAGGCATCTTTAAGAAATCATGTCTTCTGGTCCTCCTCTGCTATACTTCAGGTAATATGGTACCCAGAGGAACCCAGATAGATAACAATCTCTTCTATTTGTAAAGACCACTTGTGAAGGAAACTCCATAACCTCCTGGCGGTGGAGTGTATTATTGTTCAGCAAATAGTCACTCTCCTCTATACCCTTCCATGGGGGGAGAAAACTTCCCCACTCCACGGATGATGGATTTAGCCACGTGACTTGCTTTGGCCAATGAAGTGTAAGCAGAGATTTTAACTCTACTGGCTTGGCTTGGCTTTTCCATTTCTATCCTTGGCCATGAGAAGAGCAGGCCCCTGTCACTTTGGCCTGGGTCCCAGAATGAGAAGGTACACGGACCTGAACAAGATCCACAACATGGAACAGAGGCACTGCAGACAATCTGCAAACCCGTAAGCAAGAAATAAGTTTTGTAACCTCTGAGATTTTAGGTTATTTGTTATACAGCACTATTTAGTAAAGTCGACTGATACACTCCCTCAGGCACCTTTTTCCACTGAAGTTTTGCCAGCAAGTTTTTCACCATGTCTAACCTGAGTCCCTCATACATTAAGGTAAAGATCCATTCCATTTGCAGTCCAAACAAGGAGTCGCTAGATTACATTCTTGATTCTAAATGTCCAAGAAATGTAGCTTGATTTATTTCCTATCTATTTGGGCTACAAAAATAGAGATGCCCTTGGGGAATTATTTGTTTTACAAATAGTACTTATGCTTGTCCTTATTGGAGCTATTGAAGGTGGGTTCCCAGGAAGTGATCATATCCTTCAGGAACCAGAGAGGTAGTGATGGCAGAGGTGAGAGTTTAGCAACCTGATTAAAATATTGTAGCACTCCCTTATTCTCTCCCAGCTGTTTCTTAGCACTTATCACAGTTTGCAATTATTTTATCTATTTGCCTGTTTTCTCTCTTTATTTATTTGTCTCCCCCACTAGAAAGTGTTTCCATATGGCCAGGGACAGTTTATCACGCTTACCACTTTATCATCTAGTTCTCAGCAGACTCTGGCATGTAGCGGTAGCTCCAGAAATATTTGTTGAATAAATACATGAATTCTAATTAGGCATGTCACTAGACCAGGTAAGGGGGAAACAATTTTAAAAAGCATGGGCTCTATAGTCTAAAAATCTGGCTCCAACATTATGTAATCTTAGGCAGTTCAACGGGCACCTAATTATGAAAAAGTTTGAATGACGATAATAATGATGTCAGTGGGGAGCCACAGAAGAATTCTGAGCTGGGGAAGGACATGATCAAGACAGCATCTTGGGATAATGTATCTAACTGCTGTGTTCAGGGGTGGCTTTGCAGAGAGACCAGGTAGGAGGAAATTTCAGAGTAAGGTGATGAGGGCCTGGAGTACGGGCTGGCAGTGGAAGTTAAAAGGAGTGAGACTGGGATGGAAAATTCAATGACCCTCTCGCCAGATGGGAAAAGGAGGCAGCAGACAGAGAGTGTCTATACAGCTGAAAGAGCAGAAGCACACTTAACAGAGATACGGAAATTTGGAGAAGAGGCCAGCTGTGTTTGGATGAGATGATAGGTTCATTTAGACACATAGAATTTTAGGCAGTGGCTGGTTCTCAAGTGAAAACACCCAGCCTCTGGTTAGAAATTCAGGACCGCATCTGGAGAGAGAGGTCAGAGCTGGAAAACCGCACACGGACATTAGACGCATGGAGGTGACCGAGTAGGAAGAGAAAAGCCAGAGACTGAAACCAGCCTTGAAGGTCGACTAGTTACAAGGAGTGGGAAGGTGAGGAGGGGCTGGTGAAAGGGCCAGAGCCAGCAGGATCAGCAAAGGGTCTCAGAAACCAAAGAAAGGGGGTAGACAGTATTTTGATGTCCAGCCCTCTCTCTTGAGGGACGGCATTGGCTGTCAGACTTTGCGAGGCCTCTTTTAGGAGCAGAGGGAAACATCCTTCAACTTGACTCCCTTGCCTCTAACCACCTGGGTGGCTGGGGGCCCCAAGGCTCTGTGAGCCTTTGAAGAAAAATCCAGGGAAAGGAAAATGGAGAAATATGATCAATAACAACAAGCCTTGTTTTTTTCCACTTCATATGCAGGAAGCGATCGAGGGCTGTAGCTGGTGCTATGATGGGTGTGTTCTGCATGTTCAAAAGGTCATCTGGCATGGAGACAGGCTAAATTATGGCTGCAGTGTATGAATCTGAGGACGTTCTCCATTAACATTTATTAGGAATTGTCATCGCTTCAACCCGCATGGGCCCCAGATGTGGAAACCCCAGCTGCCCCGGACTTCTCTTCCGGGCTGCAATCTCTCCTCTGATTTATTGTTATTAAACATGACCAGATTTTGTAGAGGGGAAAATTGAAGAAAGCAACACACACATGGGGAACTGTTGGGTGGAGGCTGCCAAGAGAAACAAACCATTTTATCCTATCTGGTGACAGTGGGAACACATGGAGACACAAACCGCTGTGCCTCTTTCCTAAATCAGAAACATGCAGGCCTGAGCCTCTGGGCATCTGTTCACAGGCCAAATGTCTTCACCCTGAGGGTGAGTGAGGGGCAGTTGAAGGTAATGAGAAATGCTAAGAATAGAATTCTAGAAGCCACGGCAGGGACCCTCTTCCTCAAAATATATTACCTTCCAGGGCAGATGACTTCCTGGGAGTCAGTCACACCCTCTGGATATCATTTTTCATATCAGTAACATTTACTCTTCCACTGTGTAGTGATTGTGAGGGATCCCAAGAAGTCAAAGTTAGAGCCCCACCTTCTGGCCACTTATAATTTATTTTGTTTATTCACTCATTCAGCATAATTTTATTAAGCACATACTATGTAGCGGGCATTATCATAGGTTTTGAGGAAATATTAGTAAAGCAGAGAGAGCAGGGCACCTACATATGTATGAGGGAACAATATCAGAAAATACCAAAACAATAGCTAATAGACAAAGAAGTGTGTGAGAAGGAAGGCAGCATAAAGAAAGCATACTGCATTAGGAGTCAGGAAAACTGAATTCCCATCCTGGCTCTACTACCTAAGAGTCTTGTGCCCTTAGGTAAGTTATTTAACTTCTTGGAACCTCAACTTCTTGTTCATAAAATGGCGATAAACCTACCTCACCTCACCTCACTGGTTTCTTGTAAAATATAAATGAGGTAATGTATTTGAAGGGTTCCTTGTAAACAGCAAATTGCACTATGGTGTCAGGGGTTTTTATGATCAGTGCCAAATAAATGATACGGTGAGTGTATGGGACAGTACGTTCTGGAGCCAGAAATCTGGGGACTCATCCTCTTCCGCTTTGTCTTGGGAAAAGGAGCAAGCAGGATTATCCCCAGGCGCTGGACATGTGTCCCTTGGGGATTCTTTTACTCATGGAGTCTGGATATCTTGCTGATCTTACTAACAGACCAAACCTGGGAAATCCTCACTTCACTATGCCTTTTCCTAGACCTGTGCGTGGAAATTATCCTATGCAGGAGTTGTGGCGGGTGAACATAGGTAATGAGGAAAGTCTCAAAGGCGCTAGGTCCAATTACCTTTGTTTTTGCATTGTTCCTCCTTAAGATTATCTAGGTTCCAAGGAGAAGGAATGATGTTAATCCATTCCCTTGACCCATCTTTCAACTTTACATCCCTTGGCCACCGCAATGCACTTATAGCATATGTATAAGCTGGCACACACACCTGCATCATACCTGGAATTAGTGGGGATATCCCTAGGGCCAGACTTTCTTCTACCAGGGACTAAAGCCCCAGCTGCTTCCTCCTAACATGCAGCTAACCATGGGGTATCCTTCCTAAGCCTCACAAGCCCATGCATCCTTGACCTATAAAAAAAGAAGGCCTTTGTGGCGCAGTGTTTAAGAATCTGCCTTCCAATGCAGGGGATACGGGTTTGATCCCTGGTCCAGGAAGATTCCACATGCCACGGAGCAACTAAGCCCATGCGCCACAACTACTGAGCCCACGTGCCACAACTACTGAAGCCCGCACACCTACAGCCTGTGCTCCGCAACAAGAGAAGCCACCGCAATTAGAAGCTCATGCACCGCAACGAAGAGAAGCCCCTGCTCGCTGCAACTAGAGAAAGCCCGCGTGCAGCAACGCAGCCAAAAATAAATAAATTTATTTTAAAAAAAAAAAGAAAGAAAGAAAGCAGGCTTAAGCTGCTACCTAGCACTCATCACTAGTTGAGTGAGGGTTCCCATTAATCCAAAAATGGGAGCATCTCTGGCTTATACATGTCCAGGAATGGGAGTACCACCCAAGATTTTTCTCCTGGTGGCCATCCTTCCCACACACAAACACAAGCACATTTGTTTATTCAATATTTAGAGTCTATGAACAGTTTCCAGAGCTGTGACTTCAAAAGGGCTTGCCTTAGGTGCCAGGGATGGAGCAGGGGCCTGAATTATAGCCAGGGGCCATCAGTAATGACACCCCGGCAGCACCAAAAGTGCACTGGCCATTGGGTCGTTATTCTACCCAGGGGAAAATTCTAGTGGGGAGTGAGAGCATTTTCCCCCTGTCCCATCCCAGGGCTTGGCTGAAACTTTTTTCCTTTTGGGAGGTCACTGGCTTTCTCAAGCAGCTTTGACTGTAGGGGTAAGGACAAGAAGAGGAAAGAAGCAGACAGAGGAGGTTGTGGGGAATTGTGAATATTCCCTAAGGGTTTCCTTCAGTGGAGAGGGCTGCCTTCAGCTGGGGGTCTGCAAACCCACCTCTTTGTAGCTTGACATTGGGAGAGGGGGGTGACAGAGAACAGAATCTGGGGTTGTTGCTAGATAACTGAGTTACAACAGAGAGTATCTGGAGAGAAGGAAAGGAAGGGGAGGTAAGAAGTGAGAAGGGAATGACTAAGGGGGTTTTAACAGCTCTGGTTTTCCTTAGGTAGACAGACCCTGTGGCTTAGGGGTTGGGATGGGTATGGCTTAAGACCCTGTTACCCCAAGGGTGGTTCACAGGCCTCAACATCAGCCTCAACTGGGATCTTAGGCCACAACCAAAACCTACTGAGTCAGAAATTGCCTTGTAATCCCTAAATGGTTAGTATGTCCATTGAAGTTTCAGAAGCATTAGCCGAGAATGCTAGGATGGGAATGACTTCCTGCAGTGAGCCACCAAGGACCTGTGCTGGATGTTCTCTCTGCCTTTCCAAATCTCCTCTCCACCTTTTTACCTCCCCTGCTCTTGGTGCTGGTGCTGGAAGGTGACCTTTATGAATTGCTTCAACAGGCTCACTTGTCCTCTGACTTCCGGTTGGGTTCAGCCAATGGTCAATGCTCAAGAAACAGTGCCTCTACCTGAAGTTTTTAAAGAGGAAGGAGGACACGTTTATATCATGCAGCAAGTCACTGGAGAAGACTGAAGGTAGGGGGAGTGGGAGATGGGGGTCCTTATTCCGCCATGTCCCTGCCAGCTGGGCCTCAGGTTGGCCGTGGCTGTGTTCCTCAACTGAAGGCCACAGCTCCTGTGGGGCACTCTCTCCTACAGCTCTTTCCAGATTCTGGGGAACGTTCCTTCCCTAACCCTTCAGGCCTAGAGTGCCAATGGTTCCCCACTCTGGCTAACTTCACCACCCTGTGCATTTCTCTCAACCCTGCCCGTATGTTTATACATATGCCTTTATTAAACTCTTCTCACACAAACCCTGCTGGAGCATGCCATACCTTTCCCAACAGGATCCCGATCAATACAGGACCCTGGAGAATGGACTCAGGAGTTCTTGCTCGTGGTTAGGGAAGGGGACTAGATGAGCACCTCCAATTTAAGAGTCTTTGAGACTGAAGGAGCCATTTTCAACCCAGCATACTATTTGTTGTGCGATTCTTGTTTCTGGAATAGAAAAATATATCACAGGAGCACTTGGCACTTTCTCCGACACGCCTTGGCTTCTGTGCTACAGTCTGTTTTCATGCGCACGTGCGAGGCACACAGAGGTAGACTGGATCTGCTTTGCGAGCACTGATTTTTAACTTTTCTAGAATTTTGCAAAACAGTTGTTTTAAAAAACTAAAATTAAATAAAGTTACAATTAAATAAGTTATATTTTTAAACAAAAATAATAAATACGAAAAACTCATCCCTTAATTATTTTGCTAAATTTTACTGTAACTTAACCCTTTGGGGTTATTTATGTCTGTTGTAGCTATATGGTAGAACTACTATATACTGGTGTGCTACTACACATCTCTTCCCAATTCTGCCCTCAATGATGTCATAATGACAGCTCGAAATTAGACATGGTGGGAGTATTTACACCAAGGAAATTGGCAAAGGCTACAGATCAGGACAAGACTTTTTTTTCTGGAAAGCTGTTTGTTAAACATTTTCTAGCACATCACGGGGGTTAGTTAGTCCCTATCTTTGGAGGGGGCTGGAGAGATGAATGGGAGGAAGGGAATGCTTGAGATGGTCATGGTGTTTGGACTTGGGCATTTTTAGGAGAGATCCATATGCTCAGTTTCTGTGGAGAGAGAAAGAAGTGGAACAGACTTGGCACTTGACAGGAAAGGATAAACAGAGGGGGGAAATGTCCTCTTCAGCTCCACAGGGTAGGGTGGATTAAGCAGGCCTTTTAGTATGTGAGATGTGGTATTAATAATAGCTTACTTTCACAATGGGGTTGTTTGTTTAAAAGCTCTCAAAGTACTTTACATCTATTACCTCTTTCATCTATCAAGTATTTGAGTGAGCAAGGGAGAAGCAATAGAGACATTTCTTCTTAAAGATAGAACAACTGGGGCTCAGGGCAGTTAAGTGACATTTCTAACCTCAGAAAACTGGGGCCCAGGGGGCAACAGGGTCCAATACCCAGAGCTGGACACGGATCAAAATCCCTCCCCTACCAGCTGCCACTCGTGTGACCTTGAGCGAGTTGTCCAAGTTTTCTGACCCTCAGTTTCTTTATCTGTGGCAAGTTACTGGAGAATAAATGAAAGAATGTGTATTAATCACCAGATGTATGTGGTCGGTGCTCCAAAAATGGTGAGTTTAATAGATGTACACCCAATGACTTTGTAGGGGCGCAAGAGGAAGAGCGTAGAGTACACAGCACAAACAGCTTAGATGGCAGAATGGGCATCAGTGTTCTTAAAACACGCACAGGTCATTCCAACCAGTATGGAATTTCACTCACCTCTTCACCACACCTGGTCTCTCTCTATCCTGTTGGAGCCTCACTCCCCTTCCTCTCTTTTCTCCTTCTTCCTCTCTCTCATCAGAGCAATCCTCTCTCTTCTCTAAAGTTGTGGTAACATTTGCCATGTGACAAGCACATATAAAGGTATTTTCTAAGCAGAGTTTCTTTCCTAAGAGAAATTCTGTCAATGAAATGATTTACAGTGTGATTATGTATTCCATATACATTTTATTCCATTATACATATAGAATTCTTTGCAGAGGGTTTTCCCACCCACTTTTTCTTTGAACCTCAGAACCACCCTGTGGCAAGAATTACAATTATAACCACTTTACATTGGGGGAAACTGAGGCCTGGGGAATTGCCCAGGGTCTTGACTTGTAAGTGGCTGAGTCAGGACTTGAACCTGGCATTGTACACTGCACAACAACCATGCTGGGTATGAGTCTTATTTCCTCAGCGCGGGCATGCTCTAGTCTGCCTCCTACAGGAAACTTCTAATTCTGCTCTCTCTGCCATTCAGTGAAGCCATCTGCTGAGAGCCTGTAGGGGGTAGATTCCTGAGCTAGATACCAGGTCTTGGATGAGAAGTTAGGAGACCCAGGTTGGAGCTCTGATTCCTTTCCTAACTTGCTATACGGCCTTGCACAAGAAGCAGAGTTGAGAGGCAGGAAGGTACCATGTTGTAACCGATGCTACTACACTCAGGCAACTTTACATCGTTTCTTCATGTAGTCTTCACTACCGCTCTGTGAGACAGTATCACTATTTTAATTTTCAAGATGGGGAAGCTGAGCCTCAAAGAGCTTGAGAAACTTGTTCATGGTCATCTAGGTGGTAAGTAATAGAGATGGGGTTTGAACCTGTGTCTCTCTGACTCTAAATTCCACCTTCACTTCCCATACCACCCTCTAGGTCCCTGTTTTCTGAGGCAAATCCAGGCCCCTAACCTCTATGGGTCACAGCTCATACTTCCCTCAGCTGCTGGATTACGTTCCTAATCTGGCAGGGGGCGCAGGGCTGGGAAACTTTCATGCCATAATCAATCTTCTCCCCAGTTCAGAGGTTAGGGGTTCTGATTACCCCAGCCCCCCTCCTCCACTTCTGAGATGATGCCGCGTTTCACTTGGGGTCAGCAGACACACCTCTCTACTTCTACAGCATTCTCCAGGGTGTGGGTTCCTCACCCACAGCTCATACCTACCCTGGGGCAGACTGATCATTAAGGGGCAGGCAGGGCGGAGGCTAACCAAGATAGAACAGAGATCCATCATGGTGCCGAGCTGACAGGTGCATGCACTTGCTTCCAGCCAGAGGAGAACCTGACTCATAGGAGAGGACTTTGGAAAGGGAAGGGAGGATGAAAAAAAGAGAGAGAGAGAGGGAGGGAGAGAGAGATCAGATCACTCTAATTATACGGCTCTAAATCACCGGGAACCTTGGCTCAAACATCCAAGTGATGGAGGATAGATTTTTCATCTTGACTCCTGCTAATTTTCATTGATTTATGTGGCTTGAAAGCCTTTATTTTCTACTTAGAGGCAGCCTGCTCCTGCTAAGGAGGTGCGGGACTCCCCTAAATGCTCTCACCATGGAGAGGCAGGAGGCAGGGGTGGCCTTCGGGGCAAGGGCTGAGTTTCCTGCTTGGTTTCAGTTGCCGCCCGGAGAGCCACAGTGCTGAATGGGAGCCGCTGGCCTGCCATAGCCGCCTCCCGACTCCCATCCCCAGAGCCCGCCTGCTTCTGGTCACAGCTCCTTGAGTTTAACACTCCTGGCAGCTTAGTACTCTGGCTTTTATGTGCTAGGCCATAATATTTGGTGAGCTGTGAGATGAGGTGGGAACATTTGCAACTAGCACTTCCCTTCCGGCCCTGCCCTGCGATTCGGGCCAGTGGTGTGACAAAGTGAGGCCAGCCCTCCTCCCCACTCTGGCTCCCACCTGTGGCTATTTGGCGCCATGTCCTTCCTTCGTTTTTCTCCTCTCCCCCATGATCCCATGTCGGCTAGACTTCCATAGCTCTTGGCTTTCGAAAGAGGGTATTCAATCCGCACATTCTAAATCATGAGCTCAGTTAAACATTTTAAAGAGCAATTCTTAGTCTGCCCAGGAGCACATTCCAAAAGGGGAGGGGTGTGTGTCAGGAGGAAGGCTTTCTAAATGTCATAGGCTATGTAAAAACCTTGACTGATGATGACAAACCAAAGAGGAAGCCAGTGAGTCAGCCAGCGACGGTCAAGTTTTCTTGGGGATTAGAACCATAAGAGAGCAGTGTGCAGACTTTGAGAATTCCTCTTCCTCTATCAGAGGCCCAGGGGGAGTCATTTGGGCACCTCTGGTCCATTTCTCCCAGTCTGTGGTCCTTGAGCTCTCCCTGCCCCTTCACCTGGCCCAGGTGAACCCACAGTTCAGATTCCTGTGGGTCCCTCTAGGCATCCTCCATCTACAGTTGTCTTATTTTCTGCTTCATCTTCCCCCTACCTTGGCCTTCTACTTGCAGCTACTTTGCAGGAATAGAGTAAGTTTTGTTATGGCAGCATGGTACAAGGAAATGGAGATGATTGTTTCTTAAGGGGTGTTGGTTTTGAGTATATATGGGTCAAAAGTTCTTTAATAAAGTTATTACCAGAAGATGACTCTGATCTAGATGCAGAGCCAGCCTTCAGATACAACAGGAACAGTGGAATCTTCTAATGTGTCTTACACATTTGATGCTGTGGCCTAGACATAGTGGGATGAATAAGGAAATTTCTGGATTCCTGGGGAAGAAGCAAATAATCAGGATGAAAGATTAAACTCTTATAATAAAGATGTCCTGGGCTTCCCTGGTGGCACAGTGGTTAAGAATCTGCCTGCCAATGCAGGGGACACGGGTTCAAGCCCTGGTCTGGGAAGATCCCACATGCCGCAGAGCAACTAAGCTTGTGCGCCACAACTACTGAGCCTGTGCTCTAGAGCCTGCGAACCACAACTACTGAGCCCGGGTGCCACAACTACTGAAGCCCGCACGCCTAGAGCCCATGCTCTGCAACAAGAGAAGCCACCACAGTGAGAAGCCCGCTCACCACAACGGAGAGTAGCCCCCGCTCGCCGCAACCAGAGAAAGCCCACGCACAGCAACAAAGACCCAACACTGCCAAAAATAAATAAATAAATAAAATAAATTTATTAAAAAAAAATAAAGATGACCCAAAATACAATGACTCAACAAGAGAGAAGTTTATTTTTCTCTCTCAGAACAGTCTGAGTTCCAGGTTGGCAGGAAGCTCTCCTCCATGCTGTCATTCAAGGACCCAGGTTCCTTCATTCTTGCTTTTCCACCATGCCCTAGGGTGGTCTTTGTCTGGTTTGAGGGTACACACAAGTTCTGGGTCCCAGGAAGAAGTGAAAAGTGTACAAGAGGCATACCCATTTGTTAAGGTCCCAGCCCATAAGTGGTCCACATCACTTCGCTTCTGTTCTTCTACCAAGAACTTAGTCACATGGCCACCCTAACTGCCAAGAAGACTGGAAAATATACACACAGACACACACACACCCATATGCCCAACAGTTCGATTATTTTAGAAAAAAGGAAAGAATGGATTTTTTTATAGTGTCACTACATCAACTATATGTGACCCAAACACCACCAAATAGAGAATCTTCATTTATTATAAGCAATTAGGTCAGAGTTTTTGTTAAAGCAGGAAACCAAAAAAGTGCAATTCATAGAAGACATAAAGACACAGGGTCCCTCTGAGCAATGAAGCAGGTCCCAGCGACTTGAAAAGACTCTATTTGATTTGCTTTTCCAGATACGAGACTTGGGGGCAGTCAGCAGCAAGCAAGGGTGACTGATATCCAAAACATTGCTTATAAAATGCTTTATATTTGAATAATGATTTCCATCTTATGAGGATCATTTATACACATTATCTAATTGGATGTGAAAATATTCCTGATTCAGGAAAGCAAGGTTCAGAAAGGTGAAGACTCTTGCATGAAGTCACTCAACTCACAAGTTGCAAAGGTGGGATCAGAACCCAAATCCTCCAAGTTCAAGTCCAGTGCCTTTCGCACAACAAAATGTTGCCTATTCATATTACATCCCATGAGGGTGACTAGTTGGACATCTTGTGGGGAATCAGGGCTATACTTTTTTACTGGACTTTACTTTTTCAGTCTCCATGTGATTTAGGTGCCATTATTAAGATATCAAGAGTCATCTGAATAATAATAGTACTGGCTCTTACTTGTCAACCATAAATCTTATCTACTCCTCATGATGGCCCAGGAAGGGAGACATTATTATCTCTATCTTACACAGGAGGAAACTGAAGCGGTTAGGTAACTTTTCCCAACACACGGCTAATAAGTGGTTGAGCCAGGGCGTAAGCACAAATTGATCTATGTCTTTTCTCTCTGTTCTGGGTTGAAAGATGAAAGGCATTTGCTGCTTAGGCCTCAGGAAAGGACACACCAGCAAAGCTTGGTAATTGCAAGCCTGAGTTAGACCAAATTATTTGGTTTTTTTTTTTTAAAAAGAAGAAAAGATTTTATTTATATTCACCACACACTGCCTTATATGACTTAATAACAATATTTGTAGTTTTTGTTAATGTCATAGAATTTTTCATCATTTTAAGGCAGTTGCACATATTCTTAATCTTTTCAAAAATTAATTTTCCTTACATTTAAATGTTTATATTTAAATTCAGTAGAAGTTCTTTTTCGAGAATATAATTACACCTCCAACATGTAGCTGAACTATGTAGCTGACTTGTTCATTCCGTTTTAAAAAAAAAACAAATTTAGACCAAATTATTTAAGCTTATCCCAAACTCCTGACCTCCCATTGAGTATCTTAGAAATTGAACCTGTAGTCGGGTCTTCGCTGGCCAAGACCTCCAGTTGCCCTTGTCCACGGGCCTCATAGACGTTTATGGTGTCAGAACTGGAAAGAAACAAAGTTCCTCTAATCCAGCATGTCCTTTTTACAGATGGTGAAACAGACCCGGAAGGAGAAACATAACTTGCCAGTGGTGTCAGGGCTAATTCCTAGCAAAACCAGCACGTTCATTTGATTTTTTAGGCTCCAGGCCCATGATGACTCCTGGACTAAGCACTGGCCTTGCCTACCACCTGTCAGAGCTTTCCTCAAGCGAGTAAACAGAGAGGCAGAACTCACTGGGCTCCGCGCAGCAGCGTCTAGAGCTGCCCCTTCTCCCTACTCCATCCCCACCCAGCTGGGCGAGCTTGCCGTTTTTTCCAAGGCAGGGCCAGCCTGTCCCGAGCTGCAAGATGTATTAATCAATTTGATGAGGATGTTAAAGCTTTCTCTTTGCAACTAATTATGGCCTGATTTATAGGCCTGGCCTTGGTTTGATAGAGCTCTCTTCCTGACAGGGATAAATGCGATACTGGCATGGACCCCTTCATCTCTTCCATTTCTCTCTCTTCCTCCCTCCTCCCTCCCTCCCACGTCTCCTGCCTCCTGACTCTGCTCTTGGTTCCCACAGGAACACCCTAATGACATGTTGACAAGCTGGTAAAGCATAGCTCCCTCTCTGTTGCATCCGCCTCTGGCACCACCATTCCTAGTGTATTCTCGACATGGGCAGATGGAGGCCCTGGCAGGCTCCAGCCGCCACTCAGGTGCTGAGCTAGAAGAAACTCTGTACACCCCTTCCTTCTGGAAACAGAATAATAAAACTATTTTGGGTTGACACAGCATCTTCCTTCCCAAACACTTCAAGAGCTTGTTGAAATGAACTTCATCCCCAATTGAACTGGGTTGAATGGAGGGTTTCAGATAAGTTTTACTCTGGTTATTTTACAGATGGGAAAACTAAGGCAGGGAGATGAACTTGCCTGTGAGTCCACACACAGTAGGACAGTAGAGGTGAGAATGGATTGCTGTCCTGACTTCTAGCTCCAAGATCTTTCCACTGCGGGGGTCTTTGAGTCACCTGGCTGTACTGTTCCTAGGAACCCCTGCCTCCAGGTTGGCTTCGTGGTACCCACAACAATTTGACAGAAGGGGAGCCCTCGCGTATACGTTGGTTTCCCAACCTTAGGCATGAGGGGTTTTGTGACTGTGGTATGCAAATAGCATATGAAATAAGATGTAAATCAGCACTTGGCACAGCTTACATACACTCATACACACGTACACACACCCGTACACACACCCAAACACACGTACCTACACCCGTACACACGTACATACACCCATACACACGTACACATGGGCCAGTTTCCAGCAATCTTTATGTCACACAGAGAAATAAGGCACAACCCCAAATAATCCCCTGCCTCAGACTTGAAGGCCACAGATTCAGCAGGGCTCTGTGGGAAGCTCCCCAGTGTGGGGTAGTTCCTTGTATTCTGTCCCCTGAGGGCTAAGACCGCTTCTCAAAAGTGCCAATGGAGAGACACAAAATGCACTGCATAATATTTCTACAAAACATTGGTCTCTGCAAAGTGCTCACCTGAATATAACCAAAGTAAAATTTCAAACCTAACCTGAACCTGAGCCTTAACCTTACCCCTAACCCTAAATCTAAATAACTTCCCAACCTTCACGCTAAACTAACCCTCATCTAAACTCAAACCCAACGCAAGATCTAAACATAACCTGATCCCAGACCACAATCCTAACTCTAAAGTCATCCTAACATTAACCACAATCCTTATCGTAACTCAGTGGTTCTCAACCCGAGGTGATTTTATCCCCTCCCTCAAAGAACATTTGACAAGGTCTGGAGATATTTTCTGTTCGTACCCTGGGGGCGGGAGCAGGTACCACTGGAATCGGGTAGGTAGAGGCCAGGGTTGCTGTTAAACGTCCTTACAAGCACAGGGCAGCCGCCACAACAGAATTCCCCAGCCTCAAATGTCGGTAGTGCCATGACTGAGAAACCCTGCCCTCACCTTAACCTAACCATAATTCTAAATTAAACTAATACTAACCCTAAACTTAAACCTAATTTCCCAACCCTAAATTCACTCTAACCTAAACTTGAATCCGAACTCAAAATCTGAACTTCACTGAAACCGCAACCCATAATCCTAACCTAGATTCTAGCTATGAATCAAGCCCAATCCGAACGCTAACCCTAATGGCAACCAGATGGGTGCTAGGATGAGAAGCGCGAACCTAGAGCCTGTCCTGCCGCTATTTCCCTTATTTTTCTTCACATTCCATGAGTGATTGTTCAGACCGTTCTGGATTGTTTAGGTTCTCTGTTTCTCCTGAGCTCCATTATGTCTCCTGACCTGCGTTATGGCACTGCTCATCAGCTCTCTCTCCCCGGAAGAGAAGATATTAAAGGAGATGAAATTCACACTTGGTTGAGCAGTTAGCTGTCTCAGAGGACACTGGCAAAGGAGGGTCATTTTAAAATATATGTCTTATATAATATATAATACGATTTGGGGGGAAATCCTAATAGTGATGCTGTTTAGTGGCAATATTCTTTTTTTAAATATTCTTTTAAATTAAGAAAAGTTTATTTATTTATTTATTTATGGCCATGCCGCACAGCTTGCGGGATCTCCGTTCCCTGACCAGACACTGAACCTGGGCCACAGCTATGAAAACCCAGAATCCTAACCACTAGGCCACCAGGGAATTCCCAAGGAAAGTTTAAAACTGCTCTCTCACTTGATCTTTAAATTACCTTAAAGGTTGATGAGTCAGGCTGTATTATCCTCACCTGATAAATAAGACACTAAAGTACAGAGGTGTTAAAGGCTTTGCCCAAGACTGCACAGCAAGATAGCAGGAGAGCTTAGCCAGATGGCTTGATTCATCATCTAGTTTCTACTTTTTTACCCTGCCTGTGACCTCAACTACTATTATCTCCCATTTCCTTACATTTAGTGCAGATATCCAAGAATCCTAAACGTTTTTTTTAGAATTTGGCATAACATCAGGAGTGTGTTCAGGGTTTGAGAAGGGGAAGCAGAGCCAGTAATGAGTGTGGAATGAAGAGTATTAATCCAAATGACCAAGTGTTCAATGACAAACACTTTTAAAAGCTCCAGCTTGAATTGGGGGAGGGGTTATGTGGAGAGACGGTAACCAGGAAGGCAGGAACAGGTGAAAGCCCTGGAGGATGGGACTTGGTGTCAGGTTGAAGAGCTGACGGTATACAATGAGAGGAACCTGTTCAGAACCTCAGGGAGAACTAAGGACAGCCCTGATTTCCCTACATTTTTCCTTCTAGAAGGTCAATGCTACCTTTTGGGGCAAAAACTTTCCCAAGACTCTCCTTCACGTGGAACCTGGAGCCTTACATCCACAACTGCATGAGCATTACAGAGGCTTGTGACAGAGCAGAGTTTGCTCAGATGGACATTAAAAAAGAAAGCAGTGAACAGCGAGGGGTGAGGGGAAACCAGGCCAAAAAGGATGTGACTGACGAGCTAGTTGGGAGGAGCAAAGTTGGCGAGTCCTGGTGAGTCGTGCTGAGTCATGCAGTCCTAGAATGTAGGGCAAACCGGGCATCTAGAGATTAAGTGTAGAGGAAAGGGCCCTGGGCTCAGGCCAGGAGACCTATATTTGAATCTCATCTCTGAGGGTGCAGACCTTAGACAAGCCACTTCTCACAATTTCTCCATTTGGAAAATAAGAGGGTTGGACTAGAACTTAAAGTCCTTTTTAACTTTGACATTCTAGAATTCCTGACTTCCAAATCAAAACCACACTGTGACATGGAAACAACCTAAATGTCCATCGACAGATGAATGGATACAGAAGATGTGGTACATACAAGCAGTGGAATACTATTCAGCCATGAAAAAAATGAAACAGTGCCATTTGCAGCAACATGGATGGACCTAGAGATTAGGATACTAAGTGAAGTAAGTCAGAAAGAGAAAGACAAATACCATATGATATCACTTATACGTGGAATCTAAAATATGACACAAATGAACTTATCTGTGAAACAGACACACAGACAGAGAACAGACTTGTGGTTGTCAGGGGGAAAGTGGGTAGGGGAGGGATGGCTTGGGAGTTTGGGATTAGCAGATGCAAACTATTATATATAAAATAGATAAACAACAAGGTCCTACTGTATAGCACAGGGAACTCTATTCTCAATATCCTGTGATGAACCATAATGGAAAAGAATATAAAAAGTAATATATATAAAAAAATATTTTAAAAAAGTAATATATATACATATATGTATAAAACTGAATCACTTTGCTGTACAGCAGAAATTAACACAACGTTGTAAATCAACTATTCTTCAATAAAAACAAACAAACAAAAAACCAGCCTGTGCACATCTTTTTCTAATTCTGTCTTCCCTCTGCACTCCCCACTGGACACTTATTGGATTTGTTTTCTGGTGGGTAGAAGTCCCTGGTTTCTCCCATTAGACACAAGCCTCTGAAAGACGAGGACCATCTGGAACTCCTAGCCCTTGGAGCCTCCAGGATAGTGCTTTGCTGGCAAAAGAGGCTCCATGAGGTCCACAGGCACAGATGCCTGACTTGTCACGTGGCCTCCCCTGTGTTCCCGAAGTTACCGTGCCCTGGCCCCAGGCCTCAGGGCTGCCTGGCCAGGAGTAGAGGATGCCAGGAGACCTCCACAACTGTCCATTAATCCTCCTGGAGTTGGAGGCCCCTCCACCCTGAGGAGCTGATGTTTCTTGATGAGGAGCCTGGCTGCCCTGAGTAGATGAAAAGCCACCTTCACAGTGAAGTGAATTCCCTCAGACCCAAAGCAACTGTTCCTCAATGTCTCCCAAAACAAAATCCTCATGAATAAATAATAGGGGAGAAATGAGTTTTCCCAAGAACAAAAGCAGAGTTGAAGAAGTTATCAAAAGAAGTTGGGATCTTTCATCTCATGAAACACATCGCTTATGTGTCGCCCCAGACTCCCCTCGCCAACCCCCCTCCCATTCCACTGATCCGGAGCCACATCCTGCTTCTCCCTCACATGGAAACAGGCAGCACCTAGGAGATCATCTGCTCAGACTTTCCTTCAGAGGAAAAGAAAAACCACAAACAGCTGCCCTACAAGCCCTCCTGCCAAATTCCAGCTTAGACTGGGGATCTTGGTGACCTCATTGGTGTCTGAGCTGGAACTCACTTCTCCAGAGACAGAGGGGCTGCCAGCATTGCTACAGAGTCCCTGGAAAAAGCAGAGGATACATGGTGGGTTTGTACCTGGGCCACCCGTGGAGAGGTGTGCCAAGAGCTGCACCCAAGGGCTGAGCCCTGGACCAGGCCCTGCCTTGCCAGTTGGGAGGTGGAGTGAGTCCCTTCCCCTGGCTCCACCCTACGCCTTCAAAAGCTCTTTCCTTCTGCAATCAAAAGAAATCCAAGTTAGGGCCTCATTCCCTCTCATCTGGATCCCAGTGGAAATGCAAATACCCTTGGGAGAAAATGTACCTCTGTGTGAATGAACACATCAGAACCTGTCCAGAGTAGTTTTGTTTTGTTTTGTTTTGTTTGCAGTACGTGGGCCTCTCACTGTTGTGGCCTCTCCCGTTACGGAGCACAGGCTCCGGACGCGCAGGCTCAGTGGCCATGGCTCATGGGCCCAGCCGCTCCGCGACATGTGGGATCTTCCCGGACCGGGGCACGAACCCGTGTCCCCTGCATCGGCAGGCAGACTCTCAACCACTGCGCCACCAGGGAAGCTCCAGGGTAGTTTTGCCGAAAGAGAAGGTATGACAGAGCAGGAGGACCCTGGTGAGGCAGCGGAGTGAAGGCATCAGGGGTACAAAGTTCCTACAGGGTCAACACTGCAGGAGGCACCTCAGACACCATGTAGAACAAACCCCTCGTGTGGCAGGTGAGGAAACCAAGGCCCAGAGAAGAAGACTGTCTCTCCAGTGTCACACAGCAAGTTAGTAGCAGGAGCTACAAATCAAGTCTCCTGACTCTTAGCCCTGTGCCAGCCGCAGAAAAGGAAAGCCCAAGGCCTGAAAGATAAATTTTGCCTGCTTCACAGGTTTGCCAGGGGCTACCGTTTCCACACCTCCACCTTAGTAAAACTTGGTTCCACTAGGAGTGACCTCTATTCTTGGCTGGGGGCAGTTGCAGAGCAGCATGCGTGGTTAGAAAGGGTGGATGAGACTGGGGAAAGGGGCTGAAGATCTTCCTGAACAAAGGTTTTGAGAGAAGTCTGAATCTTCAACTGCATCAGACTCTGTAAACGACGTTAAACCCTGACTTGGAGTGGGGCTACTGGCTAGCACTCCTTTCTGGCCCCAACTGCCCAAAGAAAAATAGTAATGCCATCATCTTTGGGTGCAAAGGATGACACACTAGTAAATTATCCCTTGTGTGGATTCCTCTAAGGACACATTCCTTTCCTCCTTATCTTATAGTTGTTTCTATAATGGAAGAAAAATAGAACCTTAGAATCAGACCTGGATATGTGGCTTAAACTTTTTTTTTTAATGTTTTAGTGTGGGAAATATACATAACATAAAATCTACCATCTTTAAAAAAGATTTTTATTGAAGTATAGTTGATTTACCATATTGTGTTAGTTTCAGGTGTACAGTAAAGTGATTCGGTTACACATATATATGTATATATCTACATTCTTTTTTTATATTCTTTTCCATTATAATTTATTACAAGCTATTGAGTATAGTTCCCTGTGCTACACAGTAAATCTTTGTTGTTAAAATTTACCATCTTAGGGAGTTCCCTGGTGGTCCAGCGGTTAGGACTTGGTGCTCTCACTGCTGTGGCCCCAGGTTCAGTCCCTCATCTGGGAACTAAGATCCTGCAAGCCGCATGGCACGGCCAAAACCAAAAAACACATTTACCATCTTAATCATTTTTTAAGAGTATAGTTCACTAGTGTTAAGTACACCTACATTGGTGTACAACCAATCTTCAGATCTGCTTTCATCTTGAAAACCTGAAACTCTGTACCCATTAAACAACCACCCCCATGCCCCCCTTCCCTCGGTCCCTGGCAACCACCATTCCATTGTCTGTCTCTATGAATTTGACTACTCTGGGTACCTCATATAAGAGGAATCATACAGTATTTGTCTTTTTGTGACTGGCTTGTTTCATTTAGCATAATGTCCCATGCCCCCCTTCCCTCGGTCCCTGGCAACCACCATTCCATTGTCTGTCTCTATGAATTTGACTACTCTGGGTACCTCATATAAGAGGAATCATACAGTATTTGTCTTTTTGTGACTGGCTTGTTTCATTTAGCATAATGTCCCTAAGGTTCATCCATGTTGTAGCATAGGAAACGCAGAATTTCCTTCCTTTTTAGGGCTGAATAATATTCCGTTGTATGTGTATACCACATTTTCTTTATTCATTCATCTGTTGGTAGACCCTTGAGTTGCCTCTGCCTTTTAGCAATTGTGAATAGTGCTGCTATGAACATGGGTGGATGCATATCTCTTTGAGACCCTGCATTTTTATACCCAGAAGTGGAATTGCTGGATCATATGGTCATCCTATTTTTCATTTTTGAGGAAATTCCATACAATTGGCTTAAACTTTGGAGGCCTTTGGTTTTCTTCATCTATAAGATAGGCTCAAGGTTGTTATGAGTATTGTAAAAATAATGTACATAAAGCTCTTGGCTTGAGGCTTGGTACGTGGTAGGAATTTAAGAGATGGTTGTTCTGCATGGACTCTTGAGGGGCTGTGTTTTTTTCCGTATCCCAAGTATTTAGCACCGTGCCAGACACATAGCAGGTGTTTGATGCATGACTGTTAGTGAATGAATAAATAATCAATAAACACATCCTTGTAACTCCTGGAGTACTTAGAATAATTCTGTACATTGTAAGTGCTCAATAAATGTTAGTTGAATGAATGCATGTAGTATTTCTTATAGACGCCTATTTTTCCCGTATCCCACATGAGAAAAGGAATTTGCTCACGTCTAAAGTTCCTGGCAGGACAGGGACTTCCCTGGTGGTCCAGTGGTAAAGAATCCACCTTCCAATGCAGGGAATACAGGTTCATCCCTGGTGAGGGAACCAAGGTTCCATATGCCACGGGGCAACTAAGTCCACGCACCACAACTACTGAGCCTGTGCACACCGCAAAGAGGGAGAAGCTCACGTGCTGCAAACTACAGAGCCTACGCACTCTGGAGCCCGTGAGCCACAGTGAAAGATCCCGCATGCCTCAACGAAGATCCTGTGTGCTGCAACTAAGACCTGATGCAGCCTAAAAAACTAAATAAATAAATATTTTTTAAAAAGATAGATAGTTTAAAAAATAGTATAAAATAAAGTTCCTGGCAGGAAAATTCAGAATCAAGAATTTGGCCTACTGCCACTTATGCCAATGCTGACAAGAACTCCCACTTTCCAAGGTCCCTCCCTTCCCTTTACCCACAGCAAGTGAATTCCATTGCACGAGGAGGGTAAAGGAGGAAGATCTCCACCTGAAAGTAACCAGAGCACTTCCAGGCTGCACTGGGCTTGCTAGGGTTTCTCTCTTCCTATCATGTTCATAGAACACTTACCATGGGCTCCAAGGCATATTGCAAAGCCTTGTCCGTGTTGAATATGTTAGTCTATGCAACTCAGAGAATTTCAGTCACCAGGCCCAAGTCCAACAGCAATGACCAGGTCTCACCTCACAGCAGCATCTCTGTTCTGTGGCCGCCTGCTTGACCCAGGGGCTTACCTGCTTCTTACAATGGAAACCGAATCTTTTTTTTCCCCACAAGTTTGGCTTCTACTTTTCTAAGCACTGCCCACAATACATCCAACATTGTAACTACTCAGCTCCCTAGACCTCTGTATACTGCCTTCTCTTTTTCTGAAATGTCCTTCCCATTCATAAGTATATTAGTCAAAACTTGCCCACAGTGGCGACTGGAAGCAAGATCAAGAGGAAGGGAAACTCCCTCCCAGGTGTATGGATCGGGAACTCCCTTAAGACATCCTTAGCACCTTACACAAGACCTGTCACACAGGAAGAGCTCAATAAATCCATGCCGAGTGGATAAATATTGGTTTAATGCACCATATTCCTAGATGGTTTTGTTTAGACTATAAAATCCCCGAGCATGGGGTTAAGAAACATGTCTCTCCTCTCAGACAGGATGCCTCCTAACCCAGAGGCAAATATTTCCCTACTATATGGGAGTCTTCTGGGTCCAAATTCTTGCCACTTCCAAGCTCTATGAGCCCCAAAACTTCACCAAGGACCTCGCTTATGATGATGACGTAAACCAGGGCTTCTCGACCTCAGCATTGTTGACTCTATGCGCAGATAATTCTTTGATGGGGGGGGGCATCCAGTGCACTGTAGGGTGGTTAGCAGCGTCCCTGGCCTCCACTCACTAGATGCCAATAGTAACCCCTTCTCAGTTTTGACAACTGAAAATATCTCCAAACAATACCAAATATCTCTTGTGGTTTTTCTGGGGCTGGGGGGTGGGGGAGAAGAAAAACCACTGGCTTAGACTGAAGCAGAAGAAGAAGCAATTTCTCTACTTTTTATTGCGTTGTGGGAATGGAAAATATTTTTCTTGTAGAGTAAGAGTTACATATTTATTAAATTGAGAACTGATGAGTGATGTACTTCCAACCTCGGGGTTTCTCAGGATTGAAACTGGGAGTACCCCAGGTGAGATAATCCCTGCCTGGGACAAAATTTCCACGTCAGGTCACTGGGGAATGAATGACAGAAAAGGGAAGCAGAAAAGTGTGAGGGCATGCCCCACCAGAAGTTACTGGAAATAGCAGTTACTCTCTACTCCTCAGATAGGACCTGCCAGTACCCTAAACCTGGGGTCACATACATAAAGGCCCATTCTGGTTGGATTGTACCTGCCTGCAGAAACTGGAGCTCAGAGAGACTGAACGACTTTTCTGATGTTGCACAGCACATCAGAGACAAAACCAGGACTTGAACTCCCTTTGACATTGGATGTCTGATAGACAGGGGGACATGAGCGCCCTCAGCTGCCCAAGGTCCTTTCCTTTGTCTGCCCAAATCTGACTGTAGAAGCACAGACTAGGCCAGAAAGAGAGAAGTATCTACACGCGATCTTGGCTTGGGGATGGGGGTGCTCTTGGGGGACAGGACTGTTCACAACAGCAGGCCGTTTCCCGAGATGCTCTGGGGTAGCTGAGCCCACTATCTCACGTTCTTGTTGCTGCGTGGAGATAAGCTATCGGCTCCTGCACAGAATCAACTGAGGAAGTCAGGAGGGAGGGGAGGCCTTGGCAGCTGGCAGGAAAGAGCTGGCAGCAAAAAAAAGCAAAGCGTCCTGGGGACAAAACTGCTGACTGGACTGTTATGAAGGAAAGAAGGAGGGAAGAAAAGGCAAGGGGAGAAAATAGGGAGGGAAAAGCAGAGAAAGGCAGAGAGACCCACAAAAACTAGTGAGACTCAGCAAAGCAGAACACCACAAAAGAGTTCTTCCGCTCTATTAAAAATCTATTTTCTCACCAAGCTGCAGACATGCCACTTTAAAATGTGCTTTTCTTCTGTCTTGACCTTCAAAGAGTTAATGCAAACTAAATATTCTTTTTCTTTTTTTTGCATTTCTTTTTCTTAAAAATTGAAGTATAGTTGATTTACAATGTTGCATTAGTTTCAGGTGTACAGCAAAGTGATTCAGTTATACATATACATATATTTTTAAAATTCAGATTCTCTTCCCTTATAGGTTATTACAGAATATGGAGTAGAGTTCCCTGTGCAATACAGTAGGTCCTTGCTGGTTATCTATTTTATATAGAGTAGTGTGTATATGTTAATCCCAAACTCCTAATTTATCCCTCCCCCCCAAAACAAATATTCTTAAAACTTATTTGTGATCCAAAAAAGAATCAAGTCTTCAATAGTAATTTACTGTGTGACTTCAGAAAATTCATTCAACTGTTCTGAGGCTTTCTGCTCCCCTCTTATTAAAAAAATGCAGAGATTACCCCACCTGCTATAAGGAGAGGCCTCATTGTCTAACTCACTAGAAGCGCTGAAGAGCTGTTCTTTCATCTGGAGCTACCCAGGGAGAGATTTTCTTACCATGGGCTTTTGCATCCTCATTCATTTGAATTGATGCTCTGGGAGCCAGGCAGGGAACAGGTATTTTTATGTTAGTTTAATGGATAAGCAGTGGTACCACTAGTAAAAAATGGATGTCTCCTTTGTAACACTCCTCTGCGTACTATGAAAAAGGCCCTGACTTTCTGCTTTGAGCAGGATTCTGAGGCTTGGCGGAGCAGACTAGATTTGGGGGAGCAGGGGTTCCTACTCTTTGGGGAGGGGAGGGACCCACAGACTAGCGGAGAGGCTGCTGGTGTCATCAAAAAACTTAAATCAAGAGCCCCTCTTCTGAACCCAACTGGCAGAGTCCCTCACAGTCATGTGGGTCCACGGTATTGGCTGCTCTGGCTTGGCTTCAACTCTGGGACTAAAACAGCGGGGGACCGCATTCCATAACCCTCTGATAGAACAAGTCAGGGTTGAGTTAGGAAGCAAAATTCAAAATTAAAAATACCCGGGTCTGTACTCTTAGTGAACAAACAGAGTTACTTCCTCTTCTTGTTCTGTCTTATAAGCTCACTCCCAGTTTCTCTTTCCTCAAGGTTTCCTCTCTATTCCCACCCAACTGGTAGGTGGCAGCCCTTTCTTTACTTATACCCTTTTCCAAAGCCTACATCCTCCAGGAGGTCTACTCAGATTACACCTTCCCTTGAAGAATCCTTCCTTCACTTTGTTATTAGATCTCCAAATTTGTCTACAAGAACAAGACACTGCACACACAGAAAGACAACAGTAAATTAGGGGTGAGTTATATGTCTAGTGTAATGTATATGCTAGCGTGTAAGTTAATACCACACGGATGAAATCCAAAACTGTCCCTGGTGAGGCACTGCCTTGGGCTCTGAAATTCCCATTTTTAGGGAACTGGTTTCTGCAGAATTGAAGGGATGATGATTCCATTAGTCATGGGGCTGGTTCCCCTTGGTTGTTAGAATAACTGCATTCTTTTTCTATGTCAAACACAGCCCTGGCCCTAAGTCCCACCTCCCCAGGACCAAGTTGGAGAGGGTACCCCACTGGATGAGGGCTTCATCCAGAGCCACCCTATGATATAACTGTCCTGGCCTATCTGCTTTGAGATCCAGGACAGAAGAGTCTCCAAAAACAGAAGGCCTTCCACATGCCAAAGAGGAAGGGGAGTTTTAAGTTCAAGTCCAAGAACAGCAATAGAGAGAGGAAAGTTCATCTAGCAGGAGAACCTTTCCCTCCTCCCTGGGAGGACACAAAAACACCAAGGAGCAAAAAGATTTTCCTTCTTTCTCTACCCTAAGTGATACCCAAGACCCTCCCCAGCCCCTCTGCCTTTCCTGATCTGGTCAACCACAGAGAGAGTTCCCTTGACCTTGTAGGAGTCCCCTGGACCAGGCTGGATCAAGCCACTACAACCTTAGGAAGCTTCCAGGACAGGGAAAGAGTGGGAACATCCAGGCCAAGGGTCCTCTCCAGCCCCTGCTGCAGCTGAATTGAAGCAGCAGTGCTGTTTCCTGGCAGGATGAAGATGGTGCCTCTGCTCTTGACAAATTATTTTCAGGGACGTGCACTCGTGGGTGCATGAATGAGGGTGAGAAAGAGGGAAACGGGAGGGAGAGAAGGAGGGAGGGAAATGAGGAGGGCGTCTGGAGAGAGGCAGGGCGAGGCGGGCCGGCGGAGGTCCGCAGCCTCCGGCCGACCGGCGCAGAGGCAGCCGCTAGGGTGCAGCTGTGGGCTGATACGGGCGCGGGGCCGCGGGCGGAGTGGGCAGGAGATGGGCTGGCAGCGATGGCGATGAGGTTCGGGTGTTGTGTTTCCACTGTAACTATCATTAGGCGGATTCTGTGTTTATTTAGGCTGAGAGCGGTAAGATAAATGACAGCTTCGAAGATGCTTTTCAGCACTTCATAAATCACCCACCGGCCCGGGCAGTTTGCTTCTGCCACGTCTGGGTTCTTCCTCGCGCCCTCCCCCCCGCGCCCGCACTCACCGGGGAGAGGACACACCCGGGCCGGCACAGGCGCTCCCGCCACAAAGGGCAGAAGAGCAAAGGGGAAAGGGTGTCCGTCCTTCCAAAAGCTGGCCGGCACCGGGCAGCTGCCGGGAAAGCTGTCAGGAGCGATGCTTCCTCCCAAGGTGGTCCCCGCGGCTCTGGGGGGCTCGCTTGATGGGCAGGCTTGCCCTCCTCCGGGAGAATATGGTCTCTAATCGGCTCTAATTCAAGCTCTCTTCCCTGTGCCTTGCTGACACATCTGGAGATTTACAGGAAACATCTGAGAAGTATTTACAGTGCGGGGGACTTCTCTTCCCCCTCCCGTGACTGTCCGCGCCTCTCCTGGGGACGCGGGGCGAAAGGTTCCTGTCCTTTCCCCTGGGGAGAAAGGGGTTGTGGACAGCAGGCCGTCTCCCCATGGGAGCTTGGAACTCCTTGGCTATTAAGAAGGGGAAAGACCTGGATGGTGAGGCACCCTGCCTAGTCAGGCCTGGGTCAGGTCAGTTCCCTCAGCCGGAAGAGGGAGTGGATGTGGGGAGTCAGACATTGGGCCTATGGAGCTTTGACTAGAAGCGTGCAAACAGCACGACCAGGTGATACCTTTGCACGCAGAGGTTTCAAGTCAAAGCAGACACTGCAATATCTCAGGTCAGACATCAGGCCCACTGGCATGAACCCTTCTCCCAGTTTGAAAACATGGATCTGGGGAAATTGGCCTTGTGGCAAAACAGCAGGTTAGCCTTTGGTAGGCAACAAGCCCCAATAATCTTATGAGACCGGTTCTGCCAAGCCCAGGTCATTCACAGTTTGGGAAAGTCCAGCCAAGCCACCAAGGAGAGGCAGGAATTCCTGGCTCCAGACACCAAAGTAGTGAGGGGGGTGCCCTGCGACCACTGCTCTCTTCCACCGGCATAGCTCTCCCCTAATAAGGGGCCTGCGTTACACTGGAGAACAAAGGCAGCTTCCCATGTGGAACACTCTACCTACAGATATGCCAGGCACCGCAGCCCCTGGTTTTTAGAGCCCATCCTCACTAGGAGGGCCCTACGTGGACTGCCAGAATGCACCCAGCAAAGGAGTAACTGGGCCAGCCACTAGGCTTCAGAGATTGGAAGATTAGCTACTGACATTTCTGTTCTGTAGGGCATGAAAGACGCTGTTCTTTCTCTGACAAGGAGACCAAATGGAAAGGAGAGATGTGGTGGGTCAGGTCCCCAACTCAGGGGCTCTGAGTAGTTATACTAGTGCCGGATAACCCTGTGAGCTCTATCAGAGCTCTGTTCAGCATTTATTAGGTACCTTCTCTGTGCCAGGCACTGTACTAGGTGGTGGAAATAAAAAGGTGAAAGACACAGCCCCTTCGCCTTCTACTCTAGTGGAAGAGATGGACATAAAAACAAAGCATTACAAACAGATGTGTACAAAATAGGATGGAGACTGGTACCTAACTGATGAGACTGATTCCTTTTTCAGCAAGGGCACTCAGTTCTCCACAGTGGGATAGTGCTTAAATCTGAGTAAAGCTATGAAAATACTATGATTAAGTGCATGGACTCTGCTGTGGGACATACTGAGTTGAAATTCCAGCTCTGCCACTTACTAATTGTATGATCTTGGGCAAGTGCCTGTTGTATAAAATGGGAAAAATGATTACTGTGATTATTATTTTATTGGGCTTACCTCATAGGGTTATAGTGAAGATTAAGTGAGAGGATGCCAAATTGCCTGGAACATAGTAAGTGCTCAGTAACTGTTAGCAATGATGGGGCGGGGAAAGAAAGCTGGGGAAAATGCTCAGGTCCCCTGAATAAGAGAGAAGTAACTCTTGCACAGCCACTTCCATCTTCTCCATAGTTTTAAAGCATTGTATGATGAATTAGAAGACTTTGGTTCTAATCCCAGCTCTTCCATTAGCTGGTGATGTGTTCTTGCTGTCTCTGAGCTTCAATTCCTCACGTGTCAAAAGAAGGAGGAGAACTTCCTCCTACAATCTTTTCACCTTTGACATTTTCTGGTTCTGTTTAAGAATGCACACCAAAAAATGAACATTAATACGTATATCGATAATTTTACAAATCAATTAACAAAATTTATTGTTGCAACAGTCTCTAAGCAATGCTCAATCACTGATAAATGTCCTTTGTGGCACTCAAAATGATATATTAAAAGCTGTCCTCAGTCCCGACAAATATCTCTGTAACACTGTCAACAGCACAGCAACCACACTGAAGCTGTAGCAATATCAAGGTTGAAGAGATCAAATCTCTAATCCCAGAATCATTTTGGAAGTTGACTCCAGGCCCAGGCTACTCGGAAGAACTTAGATTTGCTATTTTTCTTTCTGAGACCTGGATCTCTCCGACTGATTCATCTTTATCTTTTCAACTCGCCTTGTTCATTCAGTTTAATCAACTCTACTGAATATTTTCCATGTGCCAGACACCTTGGCTAGATGGTTAGGATAAAGACAAATGCAACTCCTTCCCTCAAGATGTTCATTGTCTTTTAAGGGGAGATACATGAAAACATATCAAATAAATGTAGTAAAATGCTGTAAGTGCTGTGACAGAAGCCTGAGTATGGGACACTGGGGATGGCAAAGAGGAAGTGGTCTATGCTGTCCCATGCCTACACAGTGCTCTACACATCTATACTTGTTGGTTGAATGAATCAACCAGCAAAGAGTCTGGAGTAGAAGGTTTCAGTGAGGGGAATAACAGGAAGGGAAAGAAAGCTACCTGCCTCCCAACAATGCTATGAGACACACAAACCAATAAATTAAAGGAAGCAGTTATGGGGTTACGCATCTCAGAGAACAACTCCTTGAAGCTAGAAGTAGATATACCCTGAAGCTGGTACTGTCTTTCTTTCTGATCTAGCTCCTAGAAAATCCCAAGGTTGCAGATTTCCTAGCCAAAACAAGTTGAGCCGGTTAAGGACCAAGGGAGGGGGTGCTTTCTTCCCCCACATACCAGAAGAGCTGAATATCCTCCTCCCCAGATTGTTATGTAGAAGCAAAATAGTCATGATGCTGGGTACTAAGGAATACATGCCCCGCTCCTAGAGCGGGAGGATTGACTGCTTCCTTGGAAAACACAGCATATTCCTTTCATTTATGTTTTGGTGGGAGGTGCTAAAGTGCAGGGAGGAGTGGCACAGCTGTCAGGTTTACTACTGGGATCCATCTTCATAGCCCAGATCTTCAGAAAACGTTTTACAATATAATGATTCAGCCCTTCTCAGAGCTTTGCTTCATTCCTGCTCTCTCGGGGAAGCAAGCAAATAAAACTGGGCATTTCCTGCTCAGCCTGTGTCGGTTCAGATGCACCGAAATGCCCTGTGTGGTTAACTTTAGGTTTTTCCCATTGTCAACAATCTCAGAGAAAGCCTCAAATACTAGCCAATGTTTACAAGCAGATCCCAGTTACTGTCACCCGGTAATCTCTTTCTGCTGACCTCTGGCTTCAAACTTGGCTCTTCCAATGCTCTTGACTTTTCCCACACTCTCCAAACTTCCAGTCAAAGGAAATGCAGCAGAGCCTGTTTTCCAGTGTAAGCAAGCAAATTCCGCATTCATCAACTCCAGGCATTCGCAGCTCCTGGCTTGGGCCCTACTCAGGAGAGAGATAGGCACAGACAATGGAATTTCTTTTTAAAATCTGCCATTCAAGTTGCGAAGGTGGTGTCCCTAATTCCCGTCAGGAGGACCTGTAATTTGAATGTTTCTCTAAGACTAGAAAGAGGAGTCACAAAGACCCAGAACACTCCTTCACCAGCGCACCTTGGTGATCAACAGCTGAGAGGTTGCACTAATGCTGGGTAATTCTATTTGGCTCAACAAACATTTGCTGAGTGCCTACTAAACGCCAGGCGCTATGACAGGTGCTGACAATTATTGCTAAGAGCCTGCACTTGTGAAGCAGTTGGCCGGGGTTAGAGATGCTCTTAGGTGACTGGGGAAAAAAAGACTGAAGGGAGGGAGAACTGAGCTCAACATCGTAGCACTCCCTCTTTCAGAGAGAATCTTACATGTGAGAAAAACAGAAGCACAAAGGGGTCAATCTCAGGATACTTCATTTGCATTGAGTCAGCTGCTTGTCTCTCCTTCTTCTGAATTCTGGCCTAGTAGACACAGATGGGATGTGGAATCGAAAGACCCGGGTCCAAATTCCAAGTCCTGCATTTTGTTGTATAAGCCTGGGCAAGTTACTTGACCTCTGAGTCTCAGTTTCCATTGATGTGAAATGGAAATAAAAATAGTTGCCTGGGCTTCCCTGGTGGCTCAGTGGTTAAGAATCCGCCTGCCAATGCAGGGGACACGGGTTCGAGCCCTGGTCCGGGAAGATCCCACATGCCTCGGGGCAACTGGGCCCGTGCATCACAACTACTGAGCCTGCGCTCAAGAGCCTGTGAGCCACAACTACTGAGCCTGCGCGTCTGGAGCCTGTGCTCCCCAACAAGAGAGGCCACGACAGTGAGAGGCCCGCGCACCGCGATGAAGGGTGACCCCCGCTTGCCGCAACTAGAGAAAGCCCTTGCACAGAAACGAAGACCCAACACAGCCATAAATAAATAAATTTTTTTTAAAAATCGACTTAAAAAAAAAAATAGTTGCCCTGCCTACCTCATAGGTAGAAGAGAATATCAGATGAGATCATGTCATACGGACCAGGGCTTCTCAAACTTTAATGTGCATGTGATTCATCTGGGGAATCTTGTTAAATTGCAGGCTCAGAGTCAGTAGATCCGGGTGGGCCTGAAATTCTGCACTTCTAACAGTCTCCCAGGTGATGCTGATGAGACCGTTCCAAGGGTCACACCTTGGGTAAAAAGCTCTGGACTGTTTACTAATCAAATGGAAAGGATGATGGTACTGAAGGGAATCGCCAGCTAAGTAAACATCCAAAACTCATTCCGAATTCAACAGAGCCTTACTAGGGCTGTTGTAGACAGCCACTGTGTGGCCAAGAGAAGAAATCTGTGACATGTCTTTGCTTATTTAGGTGAAACCCTTGGAGGGTAATACCACTCCATCCAAGCTCAGCAGCTGGGTCAGGAAAAAAGTGGAATTCTCCTCTCTCCTTCAGTTAAAAACATTAACCCTGGATGTAAAACATTGATATAAAAATCAGAAGGTCCTTCATCCTCCTAAATCATACCCTGCACGTTGTAACTATCTCCTTCCAAATTCCCGTGGAATCTTAAAACTCTTGGAACAGATATGCTTGAGGTTAAAGACCTCATATCCTCCCCAGTCCTGGGCTTGGGTCTTATCCTGGTGTTCAGAGACCCTTTTGAGATCATCTCAACCTGCTTCCAGACACTGACATTGTCCAGATGAAAAACATCTTCCTCTTGTATCACCTCACACCAGTCAGAATGGCCATCATCAAAAAGTCTACAAGTAATACATACTGGAGAGGGTGTAGAGAAAAGGGAATCCTCCTACACCATTGGTGGGAATGTAAATTGGTGCAGCCACTATGGAAAACAGTATAGAGGTTCCTTAAAAAACTAAAAAATAGACTTACCATATGATCCAGTAATCCCACTCCTGGGCATATATCCAGAAAAGACAAAAACTCTTACCTCGCAAAGATACCTGCACCACAACGTTCATTGCTACGCTATTTACGAGAGTCAAGACATGGAAGCAACCTAAATGTCCATCGATAGATGAATGGATAAAGAAGATGTGGTATATATATACAATGGAATATTACTCAGTTATAGAAAAAAAAGAATGAAATAATGCCATTTGCAGCAACATGGATGGACCTAGAGATTATCATACAAAGTGAAGTAAGTCAGACAGAGAAGGACAAATATCACAAGATATCACTTATATGTGGAATCTAAAAAATCATACAAATGAACTTATTTACAAAACAGAAACAGACTCACAGACATAGAAAAAACTTATGGTTACCAAAGGGGAAAGGGGGAGAGGGATAAATTGGGAGTTGGGGATTAACAGATACCCACTACTACATATGAAACAGATACACAACAAGGATCTACTGTATAACACAGGGAACTATATTCAATATCTTGTAATAACCTATAATGGAAAAGAATCTGAATCACTTTGCTGTATACCTGAAACTAACACAACATTGTAAATCAACTATACTTCAATAAACAAAGAACAGAAACATCTACCTCTCTTTCAAATGCCTTCAGAAAAATGCTTCTCCATTTCCCTAATAAGAATGATCATTTGCTCACACCCTTAAGGATATTAATATTTAGTTAACATTTGTATAGCTCCTGTGAGCTCATAGTGTGTATGGTTAGGCCATTCAAGATGGCTGTTCTCTTGCTCTTTGTGCATCCCCCCTGCTCCACCAGTCCCTGCTTCACTCACATGACTATCCAATCCTCTTAATTACAGGGCTTAATTAGCCCCTGGTAACTGATGAGCCCACCTGGTGTTGATTCCCCCTATAAATGGTAGCCTCCCTCTACCCTATAAATGGTAGCCTCCTACCCTAGTAGCTCGCCATCCGTTGCACCTGGTGGCGTGTCGCTCCAGGACCCTTTGCGTAAGATCCCCCTGTGCGATAAACCATTGATGTTTCTGTCGCTGTCCCCTGACTCTTTCTTTGGCCTCAAGGCTGGGCAACTACAAGGGGTGCAGCCCAGCATGGGATTATCCTAGCAGTGTGCTACATAGAAGAAATGAGCTTGAGTCTGCTTGTCCCAGTTACCTACAAAGAGATGATCCATTTCTCAGCATCTGCATGGGCAGATCTTCGAGGGCCAAAACAAAGCATAAAATTGGGGCAATTGTTGAGATAAATAGGAGGAGAAAATATTATAATGAAATATTCCTGGTGAGAAGCAAGACTCCCAGATTTTAGTCTTATCTTAGCCACTGCCCTGCTGATCTGGGATGGGGCTCCCAACATCACTAAACAGAATTTACCTGCTTGTAATGTACAACGTGCCTCTTCTGTGGCTAGAAAGAATTGATGATTCAAAGGAGAAATGAAAGGAAGAGAGTGGTAAAAAATAAGAAAGAAAAACACATTGTTTTTTTGCTTGAACAACAGAAATTTATTTTCTTACAATTCTGGAGACTGGAAGTCCAAGATCAAGGTGTTGGCAGGGTTGGTTTCTTCTAAAGTCTCTCTTCTTGGCTTGTAGAAGCTGTCATCTCCTTGTGTCTTCACATGGTCTTCCCTCAGTAGGTCTATGTGTCCTAATCTCCTCTTCACATAAAGACACTAGCCATATTGGATTGGGGTCCACTTTAATGGCCTCATTTTACCTTAATTACCTCTTTAAAGAACATATCTGCAAATACAGTCATACTCTTGAGGTCCTGGGGAACACTTTTTTTAAATTAACATTGCCCCAGTGGTTTTTACCTGTTATTTTTCCAACAGTTGCTAATTTCCTGCTTCTCTTTGGGCCTGGAGAGTTGGGTTCAGCTGGACCTAAGAGAAATCAAACACAGGTCTAATTAGAGTTTCCAAGAGCCTCCATTCCCTCCAGAACTTCCCTGGAGAGCAACAGGCAGTAGGGTCCCAGTTCCCGCTCCAAGCCCACTGCTGATGCAAAGCGGGAAGTGTTTCCTGGAGAAGGGAGGGCTGGGAGGAGTGAGTGGCGACAGTTTATCTGAAGCTGGCGCTGGGTTCATTAAGAGGCCTGGTGCAGTTTATCTGCTTCTTGTCCACAAGGCTCAGCTGCTCTGAACGCTGAGTCCAGGGCCTGTCACCATCCCAGTCCTGGCGGCGTCAGGTTGGAAGAGAAGGAAACAGAGCATCCCCTCCCTACCCCACCCCAATCTCCCCTTGTCTCCAAGTGTCTGTCCTCAAGGGGTCAGATAGGAGCTGCAATGGTAGGAATGAAGCTTGAAGCCTTCGATCGATGCTTTCTGCCCCCAGACAGTGAGTTCCTGGGAGATGATTTGGCTGCTCCAATAAAGAAGAAGCCCAGACCTCGGCCGCAGGAGGTACAGGAAGAACAGAGACATGGGCTTACCTTGATCAGCCACCTTGCCTTGAATATAGGTGACACTTATTTTAAGTGGTCCCACTTGCCCTTGTCCTTGTCACATTCTAACAACAGGGAATGGGACAGACTTCCCTGTTCCAGAAGAGAAGGTTCAGAGATGTGGAGCCTCTTTCTTAATGTCCCATAGCAGCTCAGTGGTGGAACAAAAAATGGAACAGAGACCTCCTGAGTCCTGGACCAGCCCTTCCTGGGACTGAGGCCCTGAGGTAAGGGGCCTCAGTCCTTCTTCTCCACTCAGCTGTGAATATTACAATCAGCTTTGAAAGTAAAGATGCACCAGACCCCTCAACAGAATTGTCTGATAGCCGGGGACTGTCACACTGCACCATCCACACCCTCTTCCCTGGTTCTCCAAGGTCGTCAGCACAAGCGGGTCTGTGGGGACTTAAAGGCCCAGTCCGTGAACAGGAAGATCCTTTCTCTGGCCAGACCCAATGTTCCTCCAGTGCCGGGGAGGGTGCTGACTTATCCAAACAACTCCAAATGCCTGTCCCGGAAGGGAGGCAACACCTTCCTAGAGGGTCAGTACATTATTCAACTATTTGGAATAGATTCAGAAACTGAGGTTATTAACTTCTGGCTCTATCCAAAGAGAACCACCACTGCATCTACTATTGGAATCCATGTCCAAAGGTTACTGACTTTTCCCAGGAAGGTGGAAGGCAGCAAATGGATTCATCGAAGTCAAAGGGAAGCGGTTGTTCTAATGGAAATCTGCCTCTTCAAAACCCCCAAAGCTGTCAGGAGCCCCGTGGTCCCCTGCCTCTCTCCAAATTCTGCTTCCTTGAGGGACCAATTCACACTTACCCTTTGCTACCTGCGTCCTCTAACCCACCACCTAGATTTGCTTCTTCACTCCAGGTTCAAGTACCAGGGTTGTCACCCAGTAAAACCGGGCACCCACATTCCTAAACCCATGTCAGTGGCCATGTAACTGCAGCCTCTCACTCAGCCGCCCGTAGCGTGTCTCTCAACTGCAGCATGGTCATTGAGAGCTTGGGACCCTGGAACCAACTATACTATGTTTAAATCTCAGCATTTCTTACAGGCTGTATACTTAATCTCTCTAAGCCTCTATTTCCTCCTATGTTAAATGAATGTAATAAGAGTATTTACCTCTTGGGATTTAAATGAGATCAAGTGCTTAGCACAGGGCTTGGGCGCATGGTAAACACCCCATAAATGTTAGTTATTATCATGAATGTCTCTCTATCTTTAGGGTCTTTTAGGGAGGAGGCTTCTGCACTCTTCACACTCAACTCCATCCTTTCTGAATGCTGTGTTTGTCCCAGTGGGCCTTTCTCTACCTTGTCTGTCCCCATCCTTCATATAACAAAGTCGTCCCTGAAGTCCCTTGCCCAGCAGATGTCCTTGCTCTCTTATTCTCCTGAGGTAAAAAGGGCAGATAGATTATTTGGCTACCTATTTCCAAAATCTGTAAATAGAAAAAGAGCAAAATGCCCTGCCACCAGATAGCTGGAATCAAGGCCCACTTGAACTTCTATATAAACCCCCAGAAGCCCCTGCTCCATCCAGCCCTGCTGCCCCTTGGACTGGGATGGGGGTCTTGAGAGAGGTATGTAAGGCTTGTAAGTGGCTCTCCCCGCCTCCTCAGAAGGCTGCTTATCAGGGAGTGAAACACCGACCCAAGCTTGCCGTGACAGCAGGAGCTGCCTGAGAAGAGAGGCTGAGATAAATGAAGGATCCTTCATCCCCGTCAGCGTGGGCCAGACAGAAACCAGGTGCAAGGCAGTGAGCCTTCAACTTTTGTAAACAATCTTCCATCGACCACTGCAGCAGCTTGAGCCTGAGATGGGGATTAGAAGAACAGCTTCTGCAGGCCTGGGGCCTCTCAGCTGGACAGCCAGTTAAAGGGCACAGAAGATAACTGGCTGCTGGGAAAGATGCTTGAGGAAACACAGCCATTCGTCAACAGGGGGTTCGCCTGACCTGGCAGGAGAGAATCTGATATCTAAACAGTTCCCTGTGTCCCTGAAGCGCTCTGAATGTTCTCCAGCTAAATATTTGATACCATACCAGATAATAGCCGAAGGCTCTTCTCACCAGTGGGAGAAGGCTGCTGCTAGAGAGGAGAGAGGCCTAGCCATCCCTGGATTTGGCTGAAATCAGGCAGGACTTGAGATGGGGGCATCCTGGCTATACTGATTTTGGTGTCCTTTAACCTTGGCCAGTCCAACCAGGGTCAAAGACCTTGCCTGCCAACAGCTGGTCCTCTGTGAATCCACGAAGAGACATGGAACCTAAACCTCTTTTGAAGGCAATTGTCCCCTCTCCACCTGCCTCCCCACTTGTTTGATAGAAGTTTCAGGTGCAGGAACTGAAAAAATAACCGTGACCCCTGTGCTCAGATGGTAGATGCCAGCTTCATCCACCTGAGATTACAAAACAAAGTTAGGTGCTTGAATCCCCTCAGGGAGGTGGGGACGGACAGGTCTGGCTGAATGAAAGAGAATTTTCTGTTTACAAGTCCTATTTTTCCAGCAGGGGGAATGAGAAGGTCAATAATTCCATGTTCAGAGTTTCTTGTAAAATGCTGAAAAGGAAAGTGCATTTCAAATAGTATTGCCTCAAGAGAAGGATGTTCCCCCTCTGGTTATAAGGTAGGAAATAAGAGTTAAAAATAGAGCTCTCAGGTCGGAGAAACCTGAGTTCATGTCTCAGCTCTAGTATTTACTCCAGTGGTTGTTGTGATCTTGGCAAGTTATGTGACCTCTCTAAGCTTCAGTTTCCTCATCTGCAAAATGGGGATAGTAGTAACTAGTCATAGGGTGGTTGTGAGGATTAAACAGTAAGCCTTGTAGAGAAAGCACTTAGAGTGATACAATGTAACACTCAGTAAATGGCAGCCACTATCAGTAATGCGATCTCAGCCACTGAAAGAAAACTTAGAGACAGGAAAATGAAAATTATCTAAGAAGAGTTTGGAAGGGGCGGGATTTGAGCACAGAACACAGGTTTGGTTTTTTTTTTGCGGTATGCGGGCCTCTCACTGTTGTGGCCTCTCCCGTTGCAGAGCACAGGCTCCGGACACACAGGCTCAGTGGCCACGGCTCACAGGCCCAGCCGCTCCGCGGCATGTGGGATCTTCCCGGACCGAGGCACGAATCCGTGTCCCCTGAATCGGCAGGCGGACTCTCAACCACTGCGCCACCAGGGAAGCCCAGGTTTATCCTTTTAAAAACCCCTTTTTATTATAAAAATTTCAAACATATACATAAATAAAAGAATATAATGGATTCGCATATACCCAACAATACACAGCCTCACAACTAACAAACAAGGCCAATCTTCTATCATCCATACTCCCTGCATAGGTATAGTCTGTTTTAAGTTAGCTATTTTGGCCACAAGTGTAGGTTATTTTCTTATAGGAGAGGGAATATGGGATTTAGAGTCTAAAAACATGTTCCATCCTTGATTAGCTGTATGACCTTGGGCAGGTCGCTCTCAGTTTCTTCATCAGTCAAATGAAGTTGATAATAATACTACTTGCCATGCATATTTCACAGAGCTCTTACAGAGAGGAAATAAGATATCTGTTAAAGGGCCTTGTAAAAGGAAGTGCTATGCCAATAGTATTGGTTGTTATAGCCCCACCCACCTCTCACTGTGGGTGGCACCAAGTATGTGCTCAGCAAACATTTATTGAGGTCTTGTGAAGCGCTGGGTCAGGCCAACGACCTGCTCTGCAGTCTTAGGTGGCACCCCTGAGTCTAGCTGGTCACATTGCAAATGCTGTCACTAAGGCAACACCGATCACTTAGCGTGTCCCAGCCCCACCCTCAGAGAAGTATATCCCTCAGTCTGCACATCCTGTTGGACCCAGAGTCTCTTCTTATACCACTTGTCCTTGTTCAATGTCAAGGTCTGGAAAATGTCACGTCCTGTCCACAGTCTCCAGTGCTATATCTCCGTTAAGGTTCAGAATGAGAATTACAGAGACAGTGGGTAAGACCTCAAAATTACATTTTGAAAAAGGAGCTGTCAGGAACAAATCACCCTTTCAAAAACTATATGGGGATAGGTCTTAGATCCAGAATTTAAAGCTGCAATGGGAAACCAGAGGGTGACTCAAAGGGTGACCTTAAAGTTATTTAAGCTATAGCTGGAGAGATGCTATTTCTCTCTCATTTTTCTTCCCTTAGAGAGCAGAGAATTTCAGAATTTCATCCTTGCCACAACCTCTGCATCCTGGGGCCCTGCTCAGCAGGGCAAAACCTCTTATTTCCTGATGTCCTTTTCCCATCTCCTAGCTCCACACTGAAGTCCCTGCTGTAGACAGATTTCTCTAGCAAGTTATTTTCTCACCACTGAGCCCCAGCTGTTTTGCATCCCTGGAGTGTGTCAGGGCCAGAGCAGAAATGAAAGGACTGAGGCAGTGTCAGTTAGTGGGGCGTAGGTCACTAGTGATCAGATTTTTTAATGAACCTGAGGGCCAGGGACTTGAAAGGAAGGTCAGGCTTCACAGAAGGGTGATAGCAATATGCGTCTAGATTATTAAATCCTGAATGTGTAGACATCGATGTTCTTCTAATACCCACTCCTCTCAGGAGCTCCATGCTGCACTGAGCAGTCAAGCCTTTGACTTCATGCTGTCAGAGGAGCATGAAGGACCTTTGACAGTTGGGTTATATCCTAAGACTTTGGTTCCTACTCTGACTCTCCAGGTGGCTGACTTCTCCTTTCTCCCAGAAAGAATCCAAGGCCAAGTTTTCAAAGTAGGTCAGGAGAAAGAGGTGGCCTACAGATCGGAAGTTTTGCTCAGCAGTCCCCTCTGGCCTGTCCCTAATGCAACTGTTTCCCTCACTCCCATTTGATTACACCTTTGAGTGTTGGAGATCTTGATTTCTTGGTTCCAAGAATGAGAACTTTCTTAGCATCATAATCCTAAGCATCATTGGAAGGAACACATTTCTGTTTTTTTTTTTTTTGGTTGCGTCAGGTCTTCGTTGCTGCGTGCGGGCTTTCTCTAGTTGTGGCGAGTGGGGGCTACTCTTCGTTGTAGTGCGTGGGCGTCTCATTGTGGTGGCTTCTCGTTACGGAGCACGGGCTCTAGGCGCCCGGGCTTCTATAGTTGCAGTACATTGGCTCGGTAGTTGCAGTGCACGGGCTTAGTTGCTCTGCGGCATGTGGGATCTTCCTGGACCAGGGCTCGAACTCATGTCCCCTGAATTGGCAGGCGGATTCTTAACCACTGCACCACCAGGGAAGTCCCCGGAACACATTTATTGATGGGAATCAATCTTTATTTCTTTCATGTCAGAGTTGTTTTCTTTATTTGCTTCTAGGAGCAACATACAATCCAGTCCTCCATAAAGAGGTGATGCCCATCTTCAGTAGTGGTTGTGGTTAAGCCAGTGCCATGCAAATGTTCACAGGAGATATGGGGGAAGACCCAAAGGGAATCTTAGAGTCATTGAGAGATCTCAGGGTCACCTGGTCTAGGCTCCCACCCAAGAACTTTCCCTTCAGTATCCCTGACAGATGGCCATATACTGATGCTTTAACACCTCAAGTGATAGGGAGCTGATTAAGAAGCCCAGTTCAATTTTGGACAGCTTTTATAATCAAAAAGTTCTTCCTAATTTCACTCATAAAAGCAAAACAAGATGAATGGAAGCCCTTTCAAGAACCCCATGCGACATTCCTTCAGATCTTTGAAAATATCTATAATATCTGCCCTAAGTCTTTTCTACTCCAAGCTAAGCATTTCCAGTTACTTCAACAACACCTCCACAGGAAAAGAACAATGAATTGGGAGTGAAAAGACCTGGGTTCAAGTCCTAGCTCCACCAGTTATCAGCTGTGTGGCATTAGGAAAGTCATCTAACTTAAGTTCACTTTCTTCCTCTGTAAAATGGAGATTAAATATATATACCTTACTTACTGTTATGAGGATTGAATAAGATAATATAATACCACAGAAATACAAAGATCATAAGAGACTACTATGAACAATTATATGCCAACAAATTGGATAACCTTTAAGAAATGGATAAATTCCTAGAAACATACAACCTACCAAGACTGAATCATGAAGAAAAAGAAAATCTGAACATAGTCAGGAGATTGAATCAGTAATCAAAAGAAAAGCCCAGGGGGCTTGCCTGGTGGCACAGTGGTTAAGAATCCGCCTGCCAGTGCAGGGGACATGGGTTCCATCCCTGGTCCAGAAGATCCCACATGCCACAGAGCAACTAAGCCCGTGCGCCACAACTACTGAGCCTGCACTCTAGAGCCCACGAGCCAAAACTACCGAAGCCTGCACGCTGCAACTACTGAGGCCTGTGCTCCGCAACAAGAGAAGCCATCGCAATGAGAAGCCCGCCCACCGCAATGAAGAGTAGCCCCTGCTCGCTGCAACTAAAGAAAGCCCGTGCACAGCAACAAAGACCCAATGCAGCCAAAAATAAATAAATAAATAATAAATTTTTTAAAAAAAAGAAAGAAAGAAAGGCCCAGGACCAGTTGGCTTCACTGGTAAATCTACCAAACATTTAAAGAAAACCTAATGCCAATCCTTCTCAAACTCTTGCAAAAAATTGAAGAGGAAAGAATACTTCCAAACTCATTTTACAAGGCCAGCATTACCCTGATACCAAAGCCAGACAAGGACACTACAAGAAAAGAAAACTTCAGCCAATATCCCTAATGAACATAGATGCAAGAATCCTCAACAGAATATTAGCAAACCAATTCAACAGCACATTAAACGGATCATGCACCATGATCAAGTAGGATTTTTCCCCGGGATGCAAGGATGATTTAACATTTGCAAATTAGGAAGTGTGATATACTGCATTAACAGAATAAAAGATAAAAACCATATAATCATCTTAATAGATGCAGAGAAAGCATTTAACAAAATTCAACATCCTTTCATTATTCAAAACTCTCCATAAATTAGGTATAGAAGAAATGTACCTCAACATATGAAGGCCATATATCACAAACCCACAGCTAATATCATACTCAATGGAGAAAAGTTGAAAGCTTTTCCTCTAAGATCAAAAACATGACAAGGATGCCCACTCTCATCACTGCTGTTCAACATTGTACTGGAAGATCTAGCCAGAACAATCAGGCAAGTAAAAGAAGTAAAAGGCATCCACATCAGTAGAGAAGTTAAATTCTCTCTAGTTGCAGATGACAGGATCTTATATATAGAAAACCCTAAAGACACCACCAAAACACTGTTAGTACTAATGAAAGAATTCAGTATAGTTGCAAGATATAAATTGAACATACAAAAATCATTTGCATTTCTATACACTAACAATGAACTATTGAAAAGGAAATTAAGAAAACAATCTCACTTACAACAGCGTCAGAAAGAATAAAATACAAGCAGGTGAAAGATCTGTATACTGAAAACTATTAGGCACTGATGAAAGAAATTGAAGACGATGCAAATAAATGGAAAGATATCACATGTTCATGAATTGGAAGACTTAATATTGTTAAAATGCTCATACTGCCCAACATCATCTACAGATTTAATGCAATTCTATCAAAATTTCCAAGGCATTTTTCACAGAAATAGAAAAAAAATCCCAAAATTCATACGGAACCACAAAAGACCTTGACTAGCGACAGCAATCTTGAGAAAGAAGAACAAACCCAGAGGCATAACAATTCTTCACTTCAAACCACATTGTAAAGCTTTAGTAATAATAACAGTATAATACTGGCATAAAAACAGTCATATTGACCAATGGAACAGAATACAGAGCCTAGAAATAAACCCACACACACATGGTCAACTAGTCTTTGACAAGGGCACCAAGAATACACAACGTTAAGAGGTTAGTCTCTTCAATAAACAGTGTTGGGAAAATTGGATATCCACATGCAACAGAATGAATTGGAACCTATCTTATACCATACACAAAAAATAACTCAAAATGGATTTAAGTGTAAAACCTGGAACCATATAACTGCTAGAAGAAAACATAGAGAGAAAGCTCCTTGACATTGGTCTTGGCAATAATTTTTTGGATATGACACCAAAAGCACAGGCAACAAAAGCAAAAATAAATAAACGGGACTACATCAAACTAAAAATCTTCTGTACAGCAAAGTGGACCATCAACAAAATAAAAAGGCAAACTGTGGAATAGGAGAAAATATTTGCAAACCATATCCAAAATATACAAAGAACTCATACAACTCAGTGAACAAAAAAATAAAAATAACGATTAAAAATGGACAAAGGTCAGCTCGGTGCTTTGCAATGACCTAGAGGGGTGGGATAGGGAGGATGGGCGGGAGGCTCAAGAGGGAGGGGATATGGGGACATGTGTATGCATATGGCTGATTCACTTTGTTGTGCAACAGAAACTAACACGGTATTGTGAAGCAATTATACTCCAATAAAGATCTATGAAAAAAATGGACAAAGAGCCTGAATAGACATTTTTTCAAAGAAGACATACAAATGGCCAACAGATACATGAATACTTGCTCACATGACTAATCATCAGGGAAATGCAAATCAAAACCACAATGAAATATCACCTCACATCTGTTAGGATGGCTAGGATGGCTATTATCAAAAAGATAGAGGGGGCTTCCCTGGTGGTGCAGTGGTTGGGAGTCTGCCTGCCAATGCAGGGGACAGGGGTTTAAGCCCTGGACTGGGAAGTTCCCACATGCCGCGGTGCGGCTGAGCCCGTGTGCCACAACTACTGAGCCTGCATGCCACAACTCCTGAAGCCCGCATGCCTAGAGCCCGTGCTCCACAACAAGAGAAGCCACCACAATGAGAAGCCCGCGCACTGCAATGAAGAGTAGCCCTCACTCACTGCAACAAGAGAAAGCCCGCGCGTGGCAACGAAGACCCAACGCAGCCAAAAATAAATAAATAAATTTATTTATTTTAAAAAAAAAGACAGAGATAACAAGTGTTGGTGAGGATGTGGAGAAAGGAACCATTGTACACTGTTGATGGGAATGTAAATTTGGACAACCATTATGGAAAAAAGTATTGGGGCTTCTCAAAAAATTAAAAATAGAATTATCATACGATTCAGTAATCCCTCTCCTGGGTATATATCCAAAGGAAATAGAATCAGTATCTTGAAGAGATATCTGCATTCTCATGTTTGTTGCAGCATTATTTACAATAACCAAGATATGGAAACAACCTCAGTATCAATCCATTGACCAATGAATGGATAAAGAAAATGTGATACACACACACACACACACACACACACACAGAGAAATATTATTCGGCCATAAAAAAAGAAAGATATCATGCCATTTGCATCAACATGGATGAACCTGAAGGACATTAAGTGAAATAAGCCAGCCACAGAAGACAAATGTTGTGTGATCTCACTTATATGTGGAATCTAGAAACGTTGAACTCACAGAACCAAAAAGTAGAATGGTGGTTGCCAGGCACTGAGATGTAGGGGATATGGGGAGATGTAGGGGATATGGGGAGATGTTGGTCAAAGGGTACAAACTTTCAGTTATAAGATGAATAAGTTCTGGGGAACTAATGTACAGCATGGTGATTATAATTAATAATAGTGTATTGTATACTCTGTATTTGCTAAGAGTAGATCTTAAGAGTTCTCACCACAAAAACCAAAAACAAATAAACAAACAAACAAAACTATGTGAGGTGAGGGAATTCCCTGGTGGTCCAATGGTTAGGACTCCGTGCTTTCACGGCTGAGGACACAGGTTCAATCCCTGATCAGGGAACTAATATCCCGCAAGCTGTGTGGAGTGGCCAAAAAAAAAAAAAAAACTATGTGTATATTAAATCATCACATTGTACACCTTTTAAAAATCACATTGTATAACCTAAATACATACAAATTTTTTTTGTCAATAATACCTCAACAGGGCTTCCCTGGTGGCGCAGTGGTTGGGAGTCCACCTGCTGATGCAGGGGACACGGGTTCGTGCCCCGGTCCGGGAGGATCCCACATGCCGCGGAGCGGCTGGGCCCGTGAGCCATGGCCGCTGAGCCTGCGCGTCCGGAGCCTGTGCTCCTCAGCGGGACAGGCCACAACAGTGAGAGGCCCATGTACAGCAAAAAAAATAATAATAATAATACCTCAACAAAGCTGGGGGGAATGAAATAATATATGCTTACATTATTTGATGATTATAAAACGTACACATGCTTTGTAGTCATCATTACTTTCCTCCCTTTTTGTTGACTTCCTCTGATCTCTCTAGTTCAGAATGTTCAGCTAAATATAACGTTTGCTAATTCAATAGGAATTTATGAGCCACTGTTCTAGGCACTGGGAAAACAAAGACTAACAAGGTGGTCTCTGCCTTCAAGGTAATCAGAGGATTATAATGCACTGGACTAAAAGCCATGACAGAGGCACCTTCAGAGAGCACTCTAGGAATACAGGAGTAAGGCTTCTAACTCATAGGAGTGGAGGAAGTGACAACTGGGCTGAGTCTTGGAAGATGCATAAGAGTTATCCAAACAGAGGAAGGTAGAGGGATATTCTAGGCAGAGATGAAAACTTGCAAAGCCATGAAATTTAGTTGGGATAAAGGTAAGCTATTTTGAATTCAAAACATCACTGTTGCAACAAAGGACACGATCAACACAGTGAAAGGCAACCCTCGCAATGGGAGAAAATATTTACAAATCACATATCTGATAAGGGGTTAATACCCAGAAAATCTAAAAAATTCTTACACTTCAACAGCAAAAAACAAACAACTCTATCAAAAATGGGCAGGGACTTCCCTGGTGGCACAGTGGTTAAGAATCCGCCTGCCAATGCAGGGGACAAGGATTTGAACCCTGGTCCTGGAAGATCCCACATGCTGCGGAACAGCTGGGCCCGTGCACCACAACTACTGAGCCTTTACTCTAGAGCCTGAGAGTCACAACTATTGAGGCCCACGTGCCTAGAGCCCGTGCTCCAAAACAAGAGAGGCCATGGCAATGAGAAGCCCTCCTACCACAACGAAGAGTAGCCCCCGCTCACTGCAACCAGAGAAAGCCTGCGCACAGCAACAAAGACCCAATGCAGCCAAAAATTAATTAATTAATTAATTAATTAATTTTTAAAAAGGACAGAGGACTTGAATAGACATTTCTCCAAAAAAGATATACAAATGGCCAATAAGCACATGAAAGGGTGCACAGCATCACTAATCATTACAGTAAAGTAAATCAAAACCACAATGACATACCACCTCACACCCATTAGGATAGCTACCATAAAATAAAAAGGAAAGAAAGAAAAGAAAAGAACAAGCATTGGCAAGGATGTGAAGAAATTAGAACCTCGTACACTGTTGGTGAGAATGTAAGATGGTCTAGCTGCTGTGGAAAACAGTATGGAGGGTCCTCAAAAAAACATTCTATGAATTATCATATAATCCAGCAATTCCACTACTGGGTATATAACAAAAAGAAATCAGATCAGGGTCTTAAAGAGATATTTATGCATGCATGTTCACAGCAGCACTATTTACAACAGCCTAAAGGTGAAAGCAACTCAAGTGTCCATCAACAAATGAATAAATAAATAAAATGTGATATATACATACAATGGAACATATTCAGCCTTAAAAAGGAAAGAAATTCTACATTTCCCATGCTACAATGTGGATGAAACTGGATATTATGCTAAGTGAAATAAGCCACTCACAACAAGACAAACGTATGATTTCACGTACATGAGGTACCCAGAGTAGTCACATTCACAGAGACAAACAATGGAATGGTGGTTGTCAGGGGCTGGGGGAGAAGGGAATGAGGAGTGGTTGTTAAATAATTATAGAGTTTCAGTTTTTCAACATGAAAAGAGTTCTGGAGGGACCTCCCTGGTGGTCCAGTGGTAAAGAATCCACCTTCCAGTGCAGGGGACTTGGGTTCAATCCCTGGTCGGGGAACTAAGATCCCACACGCCACGGGGCAACTAAGCCCGCGTGCCACAACTACTGAGTTCACACGCCTCAACTAGAGCCCATGTGTCGCAACTAAGACCCGTCGCAACCAAATAAATAAATAAATATTTTAAAAAAAAGAAAAAAGTTCTGCAGTTGGTTGCACACCAGTGTGAATGTACTTAACCCTAGGGCTCTGTACGCTTAAAAATTATTAAAATGGTAAATTTTATGTGACGTGTATTTTAAGATATTTTGGGAAAGTTAGAGAAGTTTGTAATGATCTGGGTATTATTGCTACATTTTTAAAAATACATTTATTTTTATTCATTTATTTTTGGCTGCATTGGGTCTTCGTTGCTGCACAGGCTTTCTCTAGTTGCAGCGAGCTGGGGCTACTCTTCGTTGCGGTGCGAGTGCTTCTCCCTGCGGTGGCTTCTCTTGTTGCAGAGCACGGGCTCTAGAACGCAGTCTCAGTAGTTGGTGGCACACCGGCTTAGCTGCTCCGCAGCATGTGGGATCTTCCCGGACCAGCGATTGAACCTGTGTCCCCTGCATTGGCAGGCAGACTCTTTTTTTTTCTTTTTTTTAAAATTAATTAATTAATTTTTTTATACAGCAGGTTCTTATTAGTTATCCACTTTATATATATTAGTGTATATATGTCAATCCCAACCTCCCAATTCATCACACCACCACCATCCCCCTGCCACTTTCCCCCCTTGATGTCCATAGGTTTGTTCTCTACATCTGTGTCTCTATTTCTTAGCAGGCAGACTCTTAACCACTGCACCACCAGGGAAGTCCCACTAATTTCTTTTAGGTGTGACAACTGGTTATATAGGACAATGTCCTTTATTCTTAGGAGATGCACACAAAAAAATTTAAAGGTGAAGTGCAACCTATTTTGAAATGCGTTGATGGAAGGATGGATGCATAAATAAAAAGTTATATGAAACCAACCTGACAAAATGGTAACCACTGAATTCAGGTGGTAGATGTACAGTGCTCATTGTACTATTCTTTTAATATTTTCTCAATATTTGACATTTTTCATAATAAAAATTTGGAAAAAAAAACCTTTTAAATCACTGTATGAATCCAGGTGGAGAAAATAAAACCAAGCCACCATATATGCAAAAAATAATTAGATGTTTCAGTATGAGTTACCTCTGGGTATGACTGCCAAAGAAAAAGTCAACAAAGCAAAAAATAACCACGAGCTGTATTAATAGAAACACAGTATTTGTAGCGTGACTCCGTTCAATGTATTTATCCTCTATGAGTCTCAGTTCCATTGTGTGCAAAATGGGAAAAGAATTAAAGGAGACAATGTGTGTAAAGGGCTTGAAACAAAAGCCAATGTTCAACAAGTCTCCATAAGTAGCTGGTAGGACTACAAGAATGAGGAAAATGTTATAGTCTTAATGGACTTCTGTGCTGGTACACCATGCAGAACAGTTTACATTTTGCTCCGGGCATTGTCAGAGGATATTCCTCTGGTTCCTTGTGTGACACTGTCGTGTCATATAATGAGTTGCTGAAGGATAACAGGGTTTCACCTGGTGTGGGAAAGACTGAGGCAAGGAAGGCGTTATGAATGTCTTCTGATAGCTGAAGGAATAGCAATAAGAGCAAAGGGGGAAAGTTTCAGTAAAACAAATTTCATCTTAAATGAGGAAAAGGAGTCAGAGTGGTTTGAAGAGAAAATTGACTGTCTCAGGAAGTTGTGAGCTCCCTGGATCTGGTGATGGGTGGGTTGCAATCAGAGGTTGGACAACCACTTGATGAAAACATTGTCATAAAAAGGAGATTGGGCCAGATAATCTTTACAGTCCCTTCCAATCTAGGGAGTCTAAGATGCTCTTAAAATATGGCACCTGGGGGCTTCCCTGGTGACGCAATGGTTGAGAGTCCGCCTGCCGATGCAGGGGACACAGGTTCGTGCCCCGGTCCGCGAAGATCCCACGTGCCGCGGAGTGGCTGGGCCCGTGAGCCATGGCCGCTGAGCCTGCGCGTCCAGGGCCTGTGCTCCGCAACGGGAGAGGCCACAACAGTGAGAGGCCCGCGTACCGCAAAAAAAAAAAAAAAAAAAAAAATATGGCACCTGGAACTGAATGTGATGCTATAGATGTGACTTAGTGAGCAAAATACCCGCCTTAATAAAGTTATTGTTATTTCAATCTTGAAGATCTTTATGTTACAGGAAGAAGATAGAAAACCAAAAACTAAATACATTTGCTATATCTATCAGCTATTAATATCATGCCACCTATGCCAAATGTTGCATCTGTCTCATCTTTACTCTTGTATTCATTCATCTTTTCAATATTCCGTATATATTTACAAGATATGTCTTTTCCCCTAGGTACTAAAGATACAAAAATGAACAGACATATAAACAACTGATACATGCAACATAAGGGCCCAGTGGTGGAATTAAGGAGACATGGACTCCAATAAAAATTAATAAAATTTTTTTAAAAAGGAGACATGGGTAGAGCAACAAGGATAGAGATTCACTCTCTCTAGGGATGGTGGGAAGGCTTCCTTGAGGAAGTGATGTTTCAGCTGCATCTTGGGAAACAAATAAGGTTTTCCAGGCATAGAATGAGTAGAAAATCTTTCAGGAAAATGGAAGAGCTTATTAGGAGTCAAAATAGAAAGAGTGTGCCATGTTTTGGAGGGGAAATTAACCAGGTAAGACCAGGTCTCAAGGATATATGAAAGGCCAAGAACGTTAGGAACATGTATCATAATTCTAACAGGAGAGAGAGAAGGAGAGAGAGGGAGAGACTTAAACACCCAGCCTTCTCTTTCTTCTCACTTTTAGAGATCTCCCTCCTAAAACCTGGTATATTTTCATTCTTTAAGCTGGTGACCCCATTCACACTATGTTTATCCTCCCAGTTATCCTTCAAGAGAATTTGCAGCTATAGCAATCTGGAATTAATCTCTTTCTAGTTGTACATTTCAGATTATTGAAACTTCGAAGTACACCCCACCTCCTTACTCTACCTTTCGATGGGCTTGTCTTGGATTTCCCATCAGAACCCTCTCTGCAAGCTTGTCATGTGTGGGGCACTCTCGGGTTCCTCCAATATTGCCTCCAATTAATTGAAATTTCTTGTTCCTCCATTTCTTTAGCTAACAAGCAGGGCTGATGATGGGAAGGATGAAAGAGTGGAAGAGACTCATGAAGCCTTAATTTTTTTTTAACATCTTTATTGGAGTATAATTGCTTTACAATGGCATGTTAGTTTCTGCTTTATAACAAAGTGATGAAGCCTTAATTTGACCTATAAAAAGAATTCTAATTCCTGGCCCCTCATCACTGCTATTTAATAATTTTTACTGATTCTCAGCAAAAATTGATATTCCCTTTGGTCAGGGGGCTGAGTGACTATCTGCAAAGTAAGTGAAGTATGGCGTGCTTGGAGTCCCTTAGCTTGTGAAATTACCAAGACCCATTATTTCAGCATGGTTGTCTCCAGGCTGGCTCCAACACAAGAAAAAAAGACTGGTAAGATGCCTGGCTCCTGCCTTCCCATCAACTCTTTAATTTGTTTGACACATCTTACTGGTAAAAGCTCAGGTGAAGGGATACTGAAGCCGGATGAGGGCTGGGATCTCTAAATATGTTGAAAATGTTATCTGTTCTTTCTCAAATATGTCTCTCCCCTTCAGGTATTTGCTCTGTGATAGCCTTTTCCCTTGGCAGTCGTTGAGTCTCTGTGCCTTGTATTTCAAAACCGATAAGGAAAGGCGCATTGCGGGGCACCTGGGGAAGAGAGACCATGTGTGACTTGGGCTGCGTAGCCTCACAACCAGCGCTCACCCACCTCCCCCTTGCTGTGCATGCCTTGCTCGGCTAGAGAGCAGAAGGTAACAGAAAAGGAGAAAATAAATGGGCTTTCTCTGAGGGACTCACACATGCATTCTCTCTAGTGATCTCCTTATCTGCAGACTTTGCAAATTCTTTACAACATCTGATCAAGGAAGGGCTTTTTTGATGTTTCTGCATGTTCTCGATTTACTGCCCTGCTGCTGGGATATGATGAGATGCCCTTATCGGGAGCCCCTTCAGAGCTTTCCAGACGGGTTGCAAAATCTGTGTATTTTTAAATAAACAGCAAACTAGTCCCGGAATGTGGCTTCTTTGGAGCTAAAGCAACATTTGCATAAAGCAGGAGGGTAGATGCCAGACACAAGTGATCTACTACCCCTAATCTGACTCTGTGTCCCTCCTCTCCCCGCTTCCTGTCTCTCCCTAGACTCCCCATCATGTTAATTCTGCTGTCAGGACCACTCTATAAGTCCCCAGGACCTGGACTGAGTTACAGGATGGGAAGCCGCTCATGGCCTTCAGGCTTCTACCTTGCATCTGCCTTGTGCCTGGCTCTGCCGACCAGTCCTGGGAAGGTCACAGGTGGAAGGGGTTGGAGACTTGGACTTTCTGATCTGCTTATTCCTCAAAGTCTTCAAAGCTCTGATCTATATGTCTACCGTGATTAGGATCTCCAACGAAGTGATGGGGTGGGGGAGATATAGGGGGAGGCTGATTCATGTGAGAGCGGGCGCATGAGGAAAAAAGCTGAAAGCCCCCAATTCTTTTTTTTAAATTAATTAATTTTTATTGGGCTATAGTTGTTTCAAAATGTTGTGTTAGTTGCTACTGTACAGTGAAGTGGAGTTCCCCTTGTGCTATACAGCAGGTTCTCATTAGGTATCTATTTTATACATATTAGTGTATATATATATATATATATATGTATATATATATACACACATATATGTATATAATATGTATAATATATATGTATATATAATATGTATATATACATATATGTATATATATGTATATATGTATATGTATGTATATATATGTATATATATATACACACATATTAGTGTGTGTGTGTGTGTGTGTATATATATATATATATATATATATATATATGTCAATCCCATTCTCCCAATTCATCCCACCACCCCCCTTTTCCCCCTTGGTGTCCATATGTTCTTTCTCTACATCTGTGTCTCATTTCTGCCTTGCAAACCAGTTCATCTCTACCATTTTTCTAGATTCCACATATATTCGTTAATATATGATCTTTGTTTTTCTCTTTCTGACTTACTTCACTCTGTATGACAGTCTCTAGGTCCATCCATGTTTCTACAAGTGACCCAATTTCGTTCCTTTTTATGAAAGTTCCTACTTCTTATCCATCCCTGTATCATGACTCCCAGTACCTAGGAAGTCATAGCATTTGCATACCCATCATAAGAATTTGGAAAGATGTGTCCTCAAGGAGAACCCCTTCCCAAATTCATGTTAATAGCCCCCTTCCCATTGCCCCCAGGGTTGCTGTAATATGCCAAACCTGAACCCTTTCAACATCCAGATCCATCATGTCCGAAGTGCCTACATCTTTCCAAACTTGGAGAAGACCCCCCACTTCAAGTGGAAGGTCCCTAAAGCAAGACCTCCCATAATGGCCAAACCCTGACCTTTAGAGGTTTTCACAGAATTTGCGAGTCAACCAATATCTGAATTGGACACTATTTGTAGGCATTCTCAGTTACAAAGACAGAGAGAGAGATTCCCTAGTTAAACCTGGTAATCTTGAATATTGGGGTAGTCTGCTTGATTTCTCTCCTCCAAAAGGAAAAAAGCAGTCACCTCAGACTCTAAACAACGCCTGGTGGTCTGATAGCGAAGGCAGCGTGAAGAGGAGAATGAGGTGGAAGAGAGGCTGACATCCTAAATGCATTGCCTAGTCCAGATATGTGGGCTTATATATAAATCCTAGAGGGCCAGAGGCACAAAAAGAAAAATGATATGTTGCTTTTCAGGTATGTGATCTTGGGTATCTTATTTATTTTCTCTGAGCCTCGGGCTCCTCATATGTGAGAATAATGATCATACGAACCTCCCAGAGATGTGATGAGAAGTAAAGGCTAATAGCAAAGTTCTATATAAATGTCAATAACAACAACAATGATAACAAAAATAATAACAGCTGACACCAAGAAGGGAAGTGGAACAAGCATTGTGAGAGAAGTAGAGTTACCTGGGCAGCAATGATAAGCAGCAGAAGTGGAGTAGCTGCCTTAGCCTAGGTAAATCGGCACTTCCTTCCCTTGAGATAACGGGGCCACTCCTTCTCACCTTTCACATTGCTTCTCTACTCGAATGCTCCTTTCCCTTCTCACAAATTAAACAGGCTCTGCTCAGCAAATGTTTGTTCCCCATAACGGCTGCCAATCTGGCAGCTCCCTCACAGAGCTTGGGGATTTGTGGCTCATGGTCTCAGTGACTAATGCAGCCCTAGAGGTCAAGTAGATGGACACAGTCTGAAAGAGAGAAAGGATTCCTCCCATTCATCAGCAGCCACCAGCCTGCCCCATTGCCCTTTCCTGCCCAAGCCATCCTGCCTGTATCAACAGAAATATAGTGCCCAGATCGAGGGATATAATATTTCCACTCTACTTAGAACAGATCCAGTCACACTTTATATTTTCTGTTCAGTTTTGGACACTTTGTTTTGTACAAAATATTGACTAAGGAAGAAAGAACAGGATGGGGAAAGAGCTGGAAATCAGGTCTTAGGAGAAACAAATTAAGGAATTGGGAATGTATATTACTCTAGGGACACACACGACAGCTGTCTTCAGATATTTGGAGGGGTAGCATGTGGGAAAGGAATTGAGTCATTCGATTGGCTCCAGAAGGTAGCAAAGAAGTAAGATCAATGGGTGCAAGTCCCAAGAAGACGAACTCATATTCCTTATAAAGAAGTATTTTCTAGCATTTAGAGCAGTCCAACATCGGGAGAATCTCCCTTATAAATAGCAATCTTCCCATTGCTAGAGGTGTCCAAGCCCAGGATATTGTAGTAAAGATTGGGTGAAGGTATAAAGGGTAAAGTCTCTACGTTCCTTCCATATCCAAGCTTTCAGTTGTCGTTTTGCTTTGATTCGTGCCACTTTCATTCTCCTAAGTCTATCTCAGGCGGGCACTAGTAAGGTTGAGAAAAGCAAGGAATTCCCAGCAGATATCAACTTCAGCCCTGATATGTCTTGGGAAACTCACTCACCTAAGGAGAAATAAAAAAGCTCCTGGGTTATGTTCAGGAGGTATATGGGGAAAGAGAGAAAGGAACCAAAAAGAGTTCAGTGATGCAGATTCCTCACCTCTCTGTATGAGCTAAGAAGCAGCTAGATGGCCATCAAAATATCCAAATGCAATGTTGATTTGAAATCTGGATCAGTAGTTAATGGTATCTCATTCTTGGGCAGGATTTTCTCTACATCTGCCAAAGTTCTGAAGAAAACACCTCTCCGTGTTGCCCGGAAGCAGATTTACAAGTAACTCCCTCCTCCTCTGTCTCCATTCCCTTAAACAGTAAAATTCCTTCATTAAGCTTGCAGGGTGATTGGGGGTGTGTGTGTGTGTGTGTGTTTGTGTTGGGAGGAGAGGAAAGTCCTTTCTCTCCAGGTTCGCCTACATAGAAAGACCTGCTCTTCACACCTATCAGGGACCCATGAGCTTTTCTCTCTCCTCTCCCAATCAAGGGCTTCAGACCTCAACAGAGAATGGACCCTGTGACTAAGGGGGCTGCTCTCAATTCCATGCTGAAGTGGGAAGGGGCTCTAAGGGTGCTGAGTGAGACCCTCTCTGACTCCAAAAAAACTATCTACGTCTGGAGCCCTGCCTCAGTTGAAAGGAGAGGATGGAAGAGGGCTCCTGACCCCAGAGAAGAATCTGAGTTATGTCTCAGCAACTGAGCAAACATTTACACTTGTCACCAAAAATAAAACTGAAAACTAAACTTTAAAGTTCTGGGGAGGGAAAAAAAAGAGAGAGAGAGAATCCGGTCTTCTCTTGTTTTCCAAGGGGAAATCTAAGATTGGGAGCAGCTTAGCACCTGGCCAATGCAAAAGACATAAAAGCAAGAAGTTTTTGTACTGATTAAATTAAATTCAAACCCAGGACCCCCTTTTTCCCAGAGAACTGTGTGCAAGAGGGCTGGAGGAAGAGAGAGAGTAAAGCAAAATTTTTTCCGGTTTCCACATCCCTTTGACTTAGAAAGAGTAGAGACGGAAGGAAGACTGCTGCAGATAAACCCCTTTCTTATTCAAAGAGAGGAATTTAAAAAAAAAAAAACATTTTTTTTCTCTAGTGAAATAGAGGGAGTTTTTCATAAAGGGAGGATTTTGGAACACACTCAGATTATTTTTGGTAGATTATTTTAACACACTTTTGAAACTTTGTTTTTTCTTTTTCTTTTTTTTTTCCAAAATAGGCTGTTGAAGAACCCAAAGTTAGTATTGGTATTGGGCACTAACTGGGTGCTACTTTTCCTTTATTTTTGTATCTGTCCCTCTGTTCTTCATCATTAAATTCTAGGGATGAGCACAAGCTCTTTTTTCTTTTTCCTACTTAAGGTGGGAAGACTCAGGTAAAGCTTACTAAACTCTGGGTCCAAACACCCAAATGAAAACCAGGGAAAAAATCAGCTTTCCAGATCTTTGGTATTCTGTGAAGGAAAAGTAGGAAATTAGTCACGTTTGGGATTTTTTTGTTTGTTTCGTTTTCTCTTAATTTTTGCTTTCCCTCTGAGCGCGCAGCCACACACCACCCAACACAGAGAGATAACTCATTACTCGCCTCCTTCCTTTTCACTTCCATTCTGGGAATTCTGTAGAGATGAGACTGAAGCATTTTTAGCAAAAGGCCCTCTTCCTTTTCACCTCTATGCGGAGAACTCTTCTATTTTCCACTCACACTTCTCAGGAGCTTCATTTGGTACCACTTAACAGTCAAAACGTAAACTCCAACGAGTGGAGAGAAACAGAACCTTTCCACGCAGGTAACAATACCTGTCTCCCCAGCCCGCTTTCTCTGGCTGTTGCAGCCACGTGTGCAGAGCTGTGTACGAGGTCAGTTTATTTGCCGGTCTGAGGCACAAGTAACAACGCTTGTTTACAGACAGGTCTGCGAACGTGTGCGGGAGGTTGGCGTGTCTCTTCGGGAATGTGTCAAGGTGTGGATTTCAATGGGTTTTGAAATGTGCCGCTTGGTAAGGCGGGAGCCTGCAAGCATGCAGACTCTTTCAAAGGTGTCCTTGCAAGGCCCCATCCAATGCACCCAAATCACTGAATTTGAATTGCTGAATACAGACCCCCTGCTGGATTAGGAATTGCCCCACCACCCCACCCATCCTCCAAGGAAGGAGCTGCCCTCTTGCCTACCTCTAACTCTGGGTAGTGTCCCTCCTGCCAGGCTCCGAAAGGTGGGGATTGAAAATTGAGTTCCGGAAAATGACTGAGTGTAAATTGGAGAGACAGTGGAGTAACTGGAGGTGGTGGACGGTGGAAAGAAAGCTCAGGGCTGGAGAGGAGCGTGGGACAGCTCTTTCCACCAGCTGCCAGCCTATTTCCTCACATACACCTCAAAGGCTTTTCTTCTGCACATCTTGTTGTCCAGATTTTGCCTCTTCAGACTCCCCATCCCCAAAAACAACAGCTCCCAGCAAAGGCTGTGTCTGAAATGGGGGATCATAGAACTCTGGCCAAATTGTCAGAGCCATGCCCAGAAGCCTTGAACCTTTGAGTTTTTTCAGGTCACTGCTGAGGAATTCCATTCCTCAACTCCGTTCTTCCTAGGGGGCCCTTGATCTGGAAATCTAACGCCAGGGAGGAACAGGAGGTGGAGGTGACTTTTCCTTTTCCTTGACACTTTTCCCTTCCCTTTTCTTGCTTTAAATCAGGTTTCCTGTTCTGTGATCAGGATCCACGTGTGTAGGTCTATGGTGCGAGTGTGCAAGAGGATGTCATCAATTCCCAACAATTTCCAAAAATGGTAACTGACCACACCAGAATGGGTGATCTTCTCAAGCGTTCTGAGAAACTTCCAACAGGTGACCATCCTTGCCCTCGAGTTCCATTAAGCATTAAAAGTAACGCTTCCCCTTGCTGTCCCCTTTCAGACCCAAACGAACCTAAGTGAATTCACTTTATTGGGCCTAGAAGGGGAAGACTTCCCAAAGGTTTTTAGAAACGGAAAACTTGGTCCATTGGCGTATAAAGGACACTGCACCCTGTGGGGCTGCATTGGGTGATGGAGAGGAGAAAGGAAGGCTTGTCTGCAGCGGCTGCACCTGCCTGGATCTCTCAACAGAAGGGTTGGCTTCTCTGTCTATTTTCTACCAACATTTCTACCAACCTAAACATCCAGCTGGGCCTTCAAATCCTTTACATTTCTAAAGTTGAGTCTTTTCTTCAGTTTATGCTTGCTGAAGTAAAGGAAGTTCAAACAAAACAAACAAACAAAAACTCTATGGGTGAACCCTCCTGGGGAGCAGACTCGCCCTGAAGCTATAAAAGAAACTCTGTCATTTGCCTGAGATAAATACTTTTAACAATGAACGGAGAGTCAGAGAAAAAGAAGATGCCTCCCAAGTCCCATTCCATCACTTGTCCTACTTTCGTTATTTTCATATGAATACACTGATCAGGTAACACTCTTGGACTAATCAAATGTCTAAAACTGATGTCATTTCAGAAGACCATTTTGGGGGGGTGACTGGCTTCTAGCCAAGAGAAATTTGCTTCAATGTTCACTTGTCCAACAAATATTTACTGAGCATCTACTACATGCCAGGCATTGTTCAAGGCACTAGAAATGCAGCAATGAACAAAACAGAAATCTCAGCCTTCATGGATCTTATATCCTAGAAAGTTAGGAGGTTAGAGACTATTTTTCATATATGGTTGCTGAGAACATGCGTGTCACTTCTTTATCATATTAGCCCTTTAGTGTCTTTGGAAAGGGAGTCCAAACTATTACAAGTTTACCAAATTTCTCTCCCATTAGATATAGTTTATGACACTAATAACATGCAGATATGTGGCCCTTTGCAGTCCTGGATGATGTTCCCAACCTGACAGTCCCATTTTAGTCGATCTCCCTACACCCCTTCCCCAAAAACCACAATCATTTCCTGAGTCGTCTCTCCTCTAGGAGGCTCAGGCACTGGTCCAGCAAGAGTGGAGAGACCAGGGCATGACCCCACGACCGGGACCCTTCCCCCGCCCTTTGGCCTCAGCAATCCCCTGGACAGGCAGCTCCTCCAGGGCTGGGGGTTGGGGGGCTGTAAGCCATTTCAGGGCTGAACTCTCCATGAACCAGGAAGGGAAGGGGGTGGGGGCTGCAGAGCAGAGCCAGCAGGAGCTGGCTGGGAGGCAAGGCTTCTGGGCAAACCTCTCCGGCTGAGTAAATACTGAGCTGCCTCATCTCCAAGGTGGGGTAGAAACGGAGCTGTCAGGCCAGAGTAAACTGAAGGGAGCTTCGGGCCTCTCAGGAGCAGAGGGCGCATGCGTTTTGGGGCATCCTCCCTCCTAGGTTCTCCCTTCAGGCAGAAAGGGCTACAGGGGTCAGAATTGCCTGGACCCAGGCCAGTGATCTTGAGAGCATGGAGGAAATTGACTGGGGGGTGTGTGGAGAAACAGTCATTTTAATTAGCTCCAACTTGGCCAGTAGACTATGTGGGACATGATGCTTCCCCCATCCCACCCTACCACCCCCCATCCCAGACCAAGTTTAACATTCTTTCTTACTTACAACTTCTATCATCAGAGGGAAGGATGAGGAAAGCTGCAGTGAGATAATGCAGCTTATATTAAAGACTGGGAAAGCAGGCCCAGAGTGGTTAAGTGATTGATTCAAGGACACACAGGAGGCCCTTGGTAGAGGAAGCTCTGGTCTCCTGACTTCCTACAAAATTCTTTCTTCTCTGAAGTACCTGATCCACTTATTTCCCGATGAAGAGAATGACAGTGGCCAAGAGGTCCTACTCTGAGCTGCAGTTAATAGCTGCTTAAGCCTATCTGTTCTCCCAGAAATGGGCATTAAATATTTGGCATCTCCGACTCCTGTTCCACCCAGGACCCACTCTGAGGATATAAAGCATTTAGAGAGCCTGGGAAATAGCAAAAGTTAAAGCATCTGGAATATTGTGGTTGAGTCATGTAAAGGAGGCCATGCAAGGAAGTTCTTAGAGCTAGGACTGAGCCATCAGGAAAAAATCTGGTACAACTGCAGGGGGTGCCAACCACATGGACCACAGTGAGAACGTGCTCCCAGAGTTATGCAATGAGACTGTCCTGCCAAAATCATGTCTCATTACGATGCTGCACTTACTATGAACTAGTATTCTGTGGAACTACCCTGAAGCTTTTCATTCATAATTATTTTATTCCCTGGCAGCAAATTCCATGGTTACGGTACTAGATGGGTCTGCAGGTACAGTGCTGGAGGATGAAGGCTAGCGAATGTCTGCTTCCGTCACACCAAGGCCAAGAAAAACTCAGTACAAGAAAGTAATAAAAAAATGTCTTGTATGAATATATAAAACAGAAAATCTCTACTGAACACTGCCAGGCAGTGTTTTAAGCATGTCTCATATATCTCACTTATTCAACTTCCCTCATTTTACATCTGAAGAAATGGAAGCACAGGGAAATTGAATAACTGGCATGAGCTCACTCACCCAGCTGATAAGAGAGGAACCATGTTGAAAGCTAAGTTACCCTTCAGAACCCTTGCCCTCCACCACTCTAAATCAGGAACTCAGACTGTCTGCGTTTAGGACTTCTGAGCCTTCCTGCCAATGGAGAAGGGAGGGAGAGTGCAAGAGGCCCAGGACAACTCTCCTCTTCTACAGTTGAGTGGGCTGAGACCTGACGGTAAGGAAAGGGTCTCAGCCAGACCCACCTGGGTGTTCTCAGCTGCTAAGAAGGGAATCCCCTCTACCTGTCCTTAGCCCCAGAACCTGTCTCTAGTATCATATACCTATCAGGGATCAAACAAGATATGAATGTGAGAAGTGAAGAGTGTGTGTGTACCCCAAAGGGTCAAGATGTGCCCTGGAATCAATGAGGGACTGTAGGTAGGGGAGAAGGCATGTCCCCTTTAATAATGATAAGTATTATCATAGCTCATATTTATTTATTAGAGACTGCTCTCAAATATTTTACACATAGAAACTTATTTATTAACATCCACCCTATGAAATAAGTATGATTATGATGCCCATTTTGGAGAAAATGGCCACAAGGCTGTGAGAGGCAGGGCTGGAAGGATTTGAACCCACATATCTTGGCCTTCCTCTCAGTTTCATCTGGATCTGCGTGCTCCCCGGTCATCTGGAGATGCCCCCAGCCTCCCCATCTCCACCCTCTTCTACTCCCCACCCCACCAACTCCCTTCCAGCAGCCCAGTGGTATTGCTGCAAAGAATGTTCATAACAAAGAAACCCACATTAAAAGTAAGAAGAACTTTAGGGTTTTTTAAATCTTTTTTCCTTGTCTCTCTTGTCCTGGAGATCAAAGGGCCTCACGTTGGGAGAACAAATGCTGAAGAAGAAAGCAAATGAAAGAGGAAAAGTTCACACTTGGGGCTGAGAAACAGATGGTGCAGAGTGTTGGGTAGAGCGGAGGCTCCGTGGTGGAGGAGGGGCCGGGAGATACTCCTCAGAAACCTTGACAAACTTTCAACCCGAGAAGAATTCTCCCCCCACCCCAATAAAGAATCAATGGGGAAAAAAATCTCTATTTTAAGATTTTTATTTTCAAAATAGGAGACTTTTTGGAGATTTGGTAAATGGAGGTGTTGGAGTGGAGAGCTTTAAATCTTGCAGAAAATGTACTTTCAGATCTTCTGGTAAAGATATGATTCCCTTTGCCCCCTCAGGGGCTGTGAAAAACCCACCTATCTGAAAGGAGTCTAAGAGGGAAGCAGTTTGTCATCTATTCTGGAAAGTTTAACAATGTGTTTTTGTTTGTTTGATTGTTTGTTTGTTTTTACCAACCTCTCCTTTGTCATTTATGATAGAAAATACAGTGACCTTCTGTTTCTGCAAATCAATGCTTTCTGTGTAGACCAGTCTGAGGCCTCAGATAAGTGGGATTTTAGGAGAGCACAAGGTGGGGAAGGGGTTAGGATCAAAGGAGATGGGGGGGCTCAGACGTATTGCAGATTCTTTTGAGCCTGCCCCTCTGTTAACAGAGAATTGATTTGCCCCTCATCCCTCCCTGGGGGAATCTGATAGTTCCTTCTGCTGTGGCCAAAATCCAAATAGACCAGCCTCCCCCAGGACCTGTCAGCCCCAGTCTGAGGTCCAGCTTCACCATCCTTGGGGTCCTGCTCTAACCAAAGCTCCTTCCTCTTCCCTGATTTTCTGCCCACGGGTCCAAAGTTTGCAGGATCCAGAAATATCCCAACCAGAAGGCTCTACCAGCTTACACTGAATGGCTCCAAGCAAGAGTTTTGTTTCCACAGACACTGCTCTGTCTCCTCTGTCAAGGTGACCCCCTTGGGAAAGCCAACCTTGGTGGCAATTTTAATTAAATGCAGAGAAGCAGTTAATAGATTTTTTTTTTTTAAGACAAAGGCCAAGGCATCAAGCTCTGGGAAAGCTGAGCTTCCTCTTGCAACACACTTCTCTTCCCCTCCAGCTGGACTGTGCCATTATTGATAACTTGGCCTCTCCTATAATAGCACCAATTTCATTAGGAAGCAAACGCTCGGCTTTTCTTGCACACACTCCTAGTCCTTTTTGCTTCTTGTCTTCCTCTGAAAGGTCGAGAATTCAGTAGATGGGGTGGGGTAAGACGCCCCCCTTGGTCTTGCTGCCCGACCCCAGCTGTCTTGACTCCAGGGCATTGGGGGGTCCCCGGAATCAATAAACCGGTCGGGAGCCCGCAGGCCCGCGTCCTCTGGACGGCACTGCAGGGCGAGAGCGCTGGCGGTTAGGCGGCCGTCGCGGCGCTGCCCGAGCCAGGCCCGCCTCCGCCGCCCCCAGCCTCCGCCGACCAAAGGGTTGTCAGTGGGACCCGCCAGGAGACAATAGCTGCCCCCGCGGGCGCGCCGTCGGCTTGTTTGGAAAGCCCGGGGGCGCTTCGAGGTAAAAAGGTCAGCGCGGGACCGGGGTTTACCTCGGCCTCCTTCGCCCACCCCAGGCCTTCGGGACTCCAACCTGCCGCTCCCGCCGCAGCCCTCCCTTCCCCGCCTCCCCCTCGGCCCTTTCGCCTCGCCTCCGCTGCTGTCCAGCGCCGGAGACCCGGGAGTCACCGGGAGCCGGGTGGACGGCACTGCGGAGGCGGGCGGCTGCGGCCAGAGTCTCTCAGCCTCCCCGGCTCCTGAGCCCCGAGGTTCCGGTTGGGTGGAAGGGCGCCAGGCTGGGAGCGGGAGTGGAGGGGTAACCTGTGTGTCAATCTGAAGTTTATCGAGGGACCTGTCCTCTGACTCTCTGAGCAAGAATTGGCGGGGAGGGGGACGATGCACAGCCTCCGCAGCGCATATTAATATTTACCGAGGCACACTCTATGCCAGGCCTCGCTCTGGACGTGGGGGACGCAGAAGGGAGAAGGGGTAGTGGGCCCTTTGCCTCCCCCCGAACTTTCTCCTCTTTTCAAACCCTTTTCTGTTCTCTCCAAACAGATCCGTTTTTCTTCTTTCCTGCCTTCCTTTCAGGACCCTCTCTGAACTGTATCCTCCCCACCACCTTTTCCCTCCAGGTCTTCCCACATTCCTCCAACGACCTGAGGGCTGACGGCTGTCAGATCTGGAAACCTAGGGTGCTGTTCTGCTTAGGCCCCACCCAGTAAGTCCTTCTCTTTATCCAGCTGAGCTCTTAAAGCTCAGCTCCTTCCAGCCCAACCAGCCTGCACCTACTCTTTCCTCATCTCTCCCCCTGGGCTCTTGGAGAGAGCCTCCTTTACCCCTGGGTGGAGGAGTAGAAGAGGCGGGAAGAGGGGAAAACACACTTTATTGAAATGAGGTAGTTGGAAGTACAGAGAGAACCCGATGGCTTGGGGCTCAGGTTTCCAGAAAGAGTGGTACCTCCACTGTCTCCAAGGTTCAGAGAAATGTTTGCTGCTGGTAGGAGCTCTCCCTGCACCTGGGCCTCCCTGGGCTGCACCAGGGGTCGGGGTGGAGATGAGGAGGGTCCTGGCTTTTCCAGGAGGCAATAAATAGGGGAGGAACTAGTGGGGGCGTGCCTGCGCCTTCCTGGTAGAGGCTTGCTGGGGTCCAGCCTCAAACAAAATTCCAGAAGTCTCCGAAGTACCAAGTTCCAAAACACTTTGGTAGCTTAGAGATGAGGTCGCTGGTGGGAGGGGAGGCAGGTCTCAGAAAACAACCTCTGGAGGCTGCTAGTGCAATACAAATGTGCCAGGTGGGGGTTAATAGGCTTAGATTGGCGGGGGGGGTGCTTTTTGGTCTGTCACAAGGCAGCTGGTGCTGTTGTAAGGTCTGTGGCGACTAGAAAGATTAAGCATTGGTAATATGCCTGCACCCAAACACCTCCCACACAAGAAACCTCAAGGCCTTCTCTCTGTCCTGGGCCTAGAAGGGGGAGTTAGGATATGAGTGCATGAGGAGAGTCCTCGAAGCTCAAAGGCACTGGACTGAACAAATTGAAGTTGGAAGGGAAAGGAGAATCCAGGAGGTTGGGACTTGCTTCCACCCCGCCCACGTGCTGATCCCCAGATTAAAGGCCGAGGGAAGCCCTTCCCTTCACTCTTGACAGGTTGGGTGTCTCCCATGCCTCTGGTCCTCCGGTAGGCTCCCCAGCCATCAGCACCTTGCCCAGACCGGAGAAAAGGGGTCCCCCATTCCTCCCCAGAGCAGCTGTAAACTGGCGCCCCAGCCTTGGTGAGGATCGCCTGAGTAGTAAAGCCGAGGCCCAGGGTTAGGGAGAGCAGAGGAGAGGGCTGGACGGCGGCGCTCGGGTGCCGCGGAGCCCCGTCGGTTGGGAAGTTTAGTTCAGGAGGTGACGGAGCTGGGCGAAGCTTCCGGCGAGGTGCACGTGGACTGGTCGGAGGCGTCTCCAGCTGCCTCCTTGGGACAGCCTGAAGGGGCTGGGGGCACCCGGCCTCCCTCCCGTTCGCGCTTCTTCTGCTTCATGCGCCGGTTCTGGAACCAAATCTTGACCTGCGTCTCGTTGAGCTCCAGGGTGGCGGCGATCTCCACCCTCCGGGCCCGGCTCAGGTACTTGTTGAAATGGAACTCCTTCTCCAGCTCGGTCAGCTGCCGCGTGGTGAAGTTGGTTCGGAGGCCACCGGGCGCGCCCAGGCCCAGCTCCGACACCTTCGCTAGGGGCGGGGCGAGAGAAAGGCCACGTCAGTTCTCTCACCTCTTTCTCCTTCCCCTCCCCTCCCCCCTGGCCAGCTCCGCACCCCCATTCACCACGCTGTCCCGCTTCAGCTCTCGAAGCACCAAGCACCCCTCCAGGTGACCTGGATCAGCCTCCCCACGCTCCCATCCCCCATCCCTCCGCAGGACACCGGGTCCTGGGCCTGAGCTGGGCACACAGATCCGGAAGTGCGGGTATGTGTGGAGACTTACTCTTAATGGGAACCGGGCACTCACTGGGTGGGGAGAGCCCACCTGACCTGAGACCGGGCAGAGTGCTCTTACCTGCCTCTACCCGGCGGCGCAGAGACAGGAACCCAGCCCAGGACACCTCAGTGCAGAAGCAGCAGAGCCGCTCTGAGCCCCAGAGAGGGGGTAGCCACCTCTGAGCCCTACCTGTCTTGGGTGGGTTCCTCTTAACCTTCATCCAGTCAAAGGTCCGGGCTGTGGGGAGGCTGGTTTCTGACGGGCAGGGCGACTCCTTGTCCTCGGAGAGGAGCTCAGCATAGGCCGGTGCAAAGTTCCCTGTCTGCTCGTTCCCGTAAGGGGGCTGCGGCGGAGGGTATGGCCCCGGGCCCGTCCCAGCAGTTCCATAGCCGTCGGACAAGGCCCCTAGCTGGGCCCCATAGCTTGAAGGATGAAAATAGCCTCCATCTCCTTCCGGCTGGCCCAGAGGGTAGTACTGAGAAGGCCCGTAGCTGGGGCTGCAGGCAGTCGGGGCGTACCCCGAGGTCCCGGAGCTGGGGAAGGGCACCCCTAACGCCGAGGGCGGGTGCTGGGCCGGATAGCCTGAGTTCTGCTGGAGCGCGGGGCTGGGCAGCCCCCCACCATAGCGGGTCTCGCCTGCATAGCTGTCAACAGAGGGAGCCGAGCTGGGGGGGAAAGAGGTAGGGGCGCTGTAGGCGCTGGGTGCCCGGTTACAGAGTGGGTACTCTAAGAAGGAGTTCATCCTATTATAGTCCATGCGTCGAGGCCGCAGGAGGGTCGGCCCGTTTGGGGGAGACACCCTCTTGCCCTACAACCTTTCCGCAGTATGTCACAGCGCCAAAGCTTGCATCCATGGCCTAACCCAGCTCGCCTGGGCCAGGGCTCCCCCAGGAAGGGGGTAGGGAGTGGGGGTGGAGGGGCGCATGTGATCTCTCCCAGACCAATGGGCGCAGCGGGCCAGAGTTTGGCAGCCCCAGCGCCCATCCATCACCCCCCGAGCATTAGCATGACAAAGACACTTCAATCACCCGCAGCCCATCCATCTGAGGGTGACGTGGAAGCGTCAAAAACATCTTTCTTCAAAGACTTTTGGAAAGAAGGGACCAGAGGGAGAGGGGGGAAAAGTTAGAGGAATATTCAGGACTTTCCTCCCCTCCCAACCCCCAAGGCCTTCAATAGCCTCCTAGGTTATTAGATTTGGACAAATTCAACCCAGCTGCCCTTCATTCTTCCCACCCCCCCACCCAAAGGAGCCTTCCCCCCTCACCAAGTCTGTAGACCAGGAGATGGGGAATCCAGGCTTCTTTGCCCAGAACTCCCGCTCTGAGTTTCTTTCTCCCAATTTGGGGTGATGGGCTAGGACAGCCGAGTGAGGTATGTTATTTTGGGCCAAATGGATGACTGTGAAAGAAGAGGGTGGAAAAACACCTCAGGGTGTGAGGCAGGGCCTAGAATCTAGAGGAAGAGTTAAGTGAGGGGTGGGAAACTGGCATATCAAGGAGCGAGACAAGATGACAGAAATGTGGAGAGGATGAGAAATGCCCCGCTCCTCTCTCCATCTCTCCACATAACCACTCTCTCCTCATTCACACATGCATTTCTCTCCCTCGGCTTCTTTTTGTATTCTCTCTGTCTCAATCCATCTCTCTGTTCGTCCGTCTCTCTCCATATTTATATTCGTTCCCTACCTATCCATCAACTCATTTCTCTGGATGTATTTATCCTCTCTCTAGCCATCCATAGCTGTAGCTGGCTCACTCACTCAGACTCAGATAACCCCCCGTATCTCTCCAGAGAGTCACAAGGAGCACAGAGCTAGGTAATGTTTACTTACAGGTGAAGAGGAGGGAATTTTTATTCTCTTTCTGAAGTGATTAAAACTAGCGTAGTGCATTCTTCTGGTTCCTTCCTACCCCACAGCACACACACACACCCCCAAGCCTCAAATCCATAAATTCAATACCAATTACATCTTAAAGATGACTCAAGTTTCTGAGGACTTTCTAGAATAGGTCAAAGGAGTTTGCTTAGAGAACGGGAGCTCCGGGCTCAGGAGCGGGGTCTCACGCCTTTCTGCTCCGTGTGTCTGTTGGGTTAGGGCTGGGGGAGGGGAGGAGAACAGGAAGTGGTTCCTTCACTCTGTTCAGACGCGGATGGAACTGGAAGGGAAGCTCTTAGGTAGAGCCCATTGATTCTCCTCCTCCAGACTCCGAGGACAAGAGCTTGGCGCAATCTAACACCCACGCTCATTTGTAACCTGTCAGGGTGTCTGCCTGGCCGGAGGCCTGGGGCCGGGGCTAGGGCAAGTCCAGGAGGGCAAGAGTTCAGGGGAGGATCTCTGTAAACAATTGAGCTGAGGAGAGGAAGGGGAAGCAGGTGGGACAGGTCCAGAGAGGACCCTCAAAACTTCTCAGGTTTCCCTACCCTGAGAAGGCAGGGTGGGTACTCATCCCTCTGCAAGGAGGCCCAAAGTTGTCCCTCTCAGTCACTGTGTCGCTCCCTCTCTCTGTTTCCCAGTCCCCTCATTTTGCCTGTCCTCTCCTACTTTGTGTCTCTATCACCAGAATCACAGTGCCTTTCTCTTTTCTTAATAACTGTAAGCCTTGCTTAGCCCTCAGCTATGAAAGAGCTTAGAGCATTTCACAGGACCCCTGCCCCCCTCCCTCCTCACGGGTACTCTGCTTCAGACCCTGCCTCAGAGCAGGACAAGTTGGGGGGAGGGGACCAGCTGGCAACTCCTTTAAGAGAGATGCAATGGGGGAGGGTGAGAGAATGTTCAGTGCAAAGGGATGAGGGCGGACAAAGGAAAGGAGAATTGAGGTGGGGGGTGGGGGCGGCCTACAGAGGGATTGAAGAGAAAAGGAGTGTTGAGGTGAGAACAAGATTTCTTTCTATTTCCCCTTTTGGGTTTGTAGATGCTCCCAACAGTTTCCTCTCACTTTGAGATGTTCTCCACAGAGGCATTTGGAGAAGAGGGAAGTAGGGAACCAGGGTTTCTCTTCAAACCCCAAATCTGAGCTAGGTCTATATCTGACCTGGCTGTCCTGCTTCTGGGAGACTTGGGACTCCACTTTCGACCTTTCCCTCAATCCAGGGAGAACCTCCTCCCCTCATCCCTCGCCCTCCTAATTAAGGGAACAATTTGAGGTCTAAAGGGGGAAGTAAACTCCAAATCAGTTTAATAAAAGAGTAGAAATCATTCTGGGAGTTGGGGAAATGCAGTCTCCCTAGTAACAGCTGAAGTCACCAATAGTCTATTATAAAGAGTAGAAGGAAGGGGGCGGAGAAAATGTGCCTCAAGTTATATTGTCAAGTGCAGTGGTTGCTTTGGTCTCAGCTCTCCCAATTCACTCTGCTCTCCAATTCATCCCTGAGCCTTGCTACCTTCTCTTGTGTAGCAGAAAGGTAAAAACTTTTCAGATTTCCTGGTGGCTCTCCCAGCCCCAGCAGAAAAGACTGGGAGAAAAAGCAACATGGGACCATAGGTTCCCAAGTCTCTTCCTCCTTAAAAGAAACTCCACTGGCCTCTGGCCTGCGGAGAAACCCTATGGAGCCCGGATTCCTTGCTAAGCCCATAGCTGAGTGCAACACAAAACAAACAAACAAACAATGTAATCCACATCTGGAGTAATCTATGGCCTATAGGATTATCTGGTTGACCAAATTAAAGTCACCAGAGATGGTCTGGGTAGATCCAACACCAAAGTGAAATATAGTTGATTTCCTCTTTTCTATAATCTATTTAGACATATAGGAGAGCAAGGAAAACACAGGCATGTTTAGTACTGAAATGATCTTTGAGAGATGCTGACCCCTGTACCACTAAGGCAGGGAGACCATTCTAATCAGAATGGGGAAGTGTTAGAAGTTTGCACCTACTTCTGGCCTTTTCTATGGAGGAAGCTGCTTTAGCTGGGGGTTGGCAGAATCAATCTAACAGTTCTTTCATTAGGCCCTTAAGTGCCTCTCTGCCTGCTCTCCCCAGCCCAGATCTTGAAGACCAAAGTCCAAGATCAAAGATTGGAACTTAAGAATTTAAAAGATATTCAGGGTTATAATTTTTTTCTCCATAAGAAATGGTTTCTTGTTGCTGTTTTGGGGGAGGATGCAATCTGAATTCAGTGCTGTTTGTTTTACTACAAGCTCATTAAAATGTCACAAATCTGGTTGAGAACCATAGGCTATGAGTGGTGCATAATGTACTGGGAAGACTATTAGTTTTGGGGCCAGAATACTTGGGTTCAAATCCTTGCTTGGCCATTCCTTAGCATTATGATCCTGGACAAGTTCCCCGGTTTCTCTGAATCTCAGCCTCAGAGAAGAAGAATGGGTTTAATACTGCTTACTTCACTGCATTGTTAGTAGGATTAAAGCAAACAAGAAAATATAAACCATAGAGAACTCTGTAAGTGTATGATATTGGCATTCCATGCACAGTCTGAAATAGTGAGTCAGTCTTCAGTTTTTTAATATAACTAGCATATTAAAATATGGAAATATGTGATAGGGAAATAGCACATGTGCTATGTATTTATGTAACATATCACCATATATTGTACAATATGTACTTTATCATATGCAAATGTCATTGAGAATCAGAAGGCTGGCTCCGTTTAGGCAAAGGATTTTCGTCCAAACTGAAGAGTTTTTTTGAAAAGTAAAGCCTACTATTGTATCATCTGTAACACATCTAAATGATTAAAACCGCAGCAGAAAGATTTCAGGTTGGGTATTAGCCAGAACTTCCTAACCTTCCAAATTTTGGAGAAAAGTTTTCTAGATGTTTTCTCTCTTCCCTTGAAGGGTTTAGCTTAGAAACTGTCCTTCCCAAGGTAGGGGTTGAACCTGACTTCTGTGATGGCAGAATAGGATATAAACTTTCACCTGGAGGGAAAAGTAAGTCAGAGAGTCGGGATGTTTCTAAAAGGAAAGATTAGAGAAACATGAAGAATTGAAATAACTTTCTACTTAATTGGGTCTATCCAGGTATGGTGGTTGCAGCTAAACTACCCACGGTGGAGAACTTACTGAACACCCATCAAGGTGAATTTATATCTGAATGACTGTCCAGACTGTGATTTTTCTGTGGTGGTTGGGAATTAGAGAAGGTTTTAGGAAGGCACTTTTACTGTTGACTCTCCTCAGAGGAGGAAGCAGTTTGTTAGATCTCCTTCAGGCACCAGATATCTGCCTCACCACTGAGTATGGAGAGGGATGGGGGTGGGGGAGCAGGAGGGCCGAGCTGGGCTGGAGAGGTCAGTGGAGGATTTGGGCCACACCAGCCATAGCAGGTGAAAGGAATGATGTAGGGCCCGAGAGTCTCCTTTCTGCAAACTGAGGACATGTACTTGATAGACCATATTTCAGGAAGATGTACAGTGGGGCCAGCGAGTGTTTGTCAGAGACCTGGAGGAAAGGTGGGCAGGGGGTTCAGCAGAGCTCTTTAGGGAGACCCAGAATTTGTACCTATGCTCTGATACCCTAGCAACCAGATAAAACCTGACTACAGGGGACTTTTAAAGTCTAGTACACTGGGAATTCCCCAGAGGCCCAGCGGTTAGGACTCCATACTTCTGCTACAGAGGGCAGGGGATCGATCCCTGGTCCTGGTCCGGAAACTAAGATCCCACGTGCCTCGTGGAGTGCCCAAAATAAATAAATAAACATTTTAAAAAATAAATAAAGTCTAATACACCATGGCAAAGAAGTTTGGTGCCTCTTTTTGTATAAAACGTCCTACTCTTTTTCAAACAAGAGTAAACATAACCAAATGCTGGGGAAGGTGGCAGAGAATGAAAGCCAGGGGAAAACTTGGCTAGGACACTTTTTTTGGTTTTGTTTTGTTTTCATTTATTTTTATTTTTTTAATTAACTGTTTTTAAAAAGAAAAGTTTAATTAAAGACCAAGTTTAGTTCAGAAACAATGTTCATCAGGCAATAAATTAAGCACCCTGTGTAGTGGACCGGAAATTCTATTTCTCTGCTGCCTTTACAGGAGTAGCATCACAAAGGTGAAACTGGTAGCATGTGATGCTCAAGTACTTGGTTCACACCTTCCTGAGTGTCGTGTCTCCTGTACCCAGCTCAGGGCACAGAGTGGATGCTCATTAAACACCAGGAGGAAGCGACTCTGGGGTCTTGATGGAGGAGTGAGAGTCAGCCTGCAGGATCCCGAGACTTAAAAGGGCCGACCCTTGAAATAAAGAACACTGTCTAGCTACAGATGGTTCAGAGCTCCCTGTATGATGCTTATTCTCCTCTCTTAGCCCATCGAAATTTGCATTCTTGGTCCTCCTACTGTGGGAAAATCCAGCATCGCTGAAGTGTTGTCCAAATACTACAAACTGCATCATATTAAATTGAAGAATGTCATTTCTGAAGCCACAGCAAAACTGGTAACACTTTTAACTACTTTATTGGGACTTTTTAGGACACTTCTTAATACTCATATTCATTGAATACCTGGCACCTGGCCCACAGCACTACAACCAGCTACATGCTTGTTGAAAAGATTTCTCTCCCTGCTTTTAAACAGTGATCGGGGCATGACTGTTTGTGTAAAGATACAAATTAAAATTTGTTAAAATGGCTGTACCAGATACTTGGGACGTGGGTTATCCTCAAACATCACAAGTCACCACCTCCATTTAAAAGCACATGATACCAGCCATAATAAATATGTGATACATTGTTTGTGAAGACTAATGAATATACTTTCGGCATATACTGATGCAGAGAACATTAGAGGCATTTAGTTCTTCCATTTATTTTATAGTTGGAGAAACTGAGGTCCAGAAAGGGGAAGGAACTTACCCAGGCGTAAGTTAAAAAAAAAAAATTAATGACTCATGGTTATCATGATTGCAAATAATTCCTCAATCTAACGGTCTTTTGCTTTCATCATAATATTAATGGGCCATTCTTCTTCAAAGAATGACTCACCAAGAGCAGGGCAGACTGACCAGCAGCTTTCAGGACTGCACTGAAGCCTTCCCACTCCAACCACAGCCAGTTTATAACCAGTCTGTGCTACATACCACTCAAGAGGAGTCCTGTCCCATCAGGATAGGATAAGTGAGCACAGCCACCTGGCACTGCCCTCTAACCTGCCATCACTGGGGGGTCTGCTGCCTTATCTGGGAAACCATCCTCTTCTCCTTCCTTCTCCATAGCCAGCCTGGAAAACTCAGGTTAAAGGGGATGACCCTAGAGTTGAAACAAGGAAAAGGAGCTAATTTGGAACACAGGCATCCTGAATCCTGGCCCCTTATGAATCCTGGATTGCCAGGCATTCCTTTGAATTTAAAATTGGTTGAGATAGAAAAGAGGAGTCATTTCCTTTTGGAAATACCTTGCCTCTTTGTTCTGCTCTGGTGGCATCAGAGATGGTGAGTTTCGTGAAACATGGGACAGAAGAAAGAGAGAGAGGCTGTGTGTTGCCTGTGAAAAGAGTTCTAACTCCTCTCTAATGATCAGTCAAGGGAAATGCTGGATCTCCTGATTCCCTGACTTGGTTGCTTCTCACCCCCAGGACACACAAAGTACCTAGATCTAAACAGGTAGATCGAGCCTTTCGTTGGGCCCTCCACTCACTTTGGCAGGGAGGATCAGGGAATGATGCAGCCTCAGGCAGGAGCTGAAATTCAGTGCCCTTTGGGCCACTGGTTTAGGTTGGGGTAGATTGCAAGGCAGTGGCCAGGTAAAGTGGGTCAAAAATTCCTAAGCATGGGAGGAAGGCAGGAAGAAAGGTGGCATTATGATCCAGCAGTACTTAAACTTTCATGTGCATATAGATTACTTGGGAATCTGCTGAATTGAGATTTTGATTCAGAAGATTTGGAGTGGGGCCTAAGATTCTGCATTTCTAACTATCCCACAGATACTGCTGATGCTGCTGGTCCATCAAGTCTCTTAGAGAACCGGAACCTCAGAGGCCCCTGAGTACTGCAGACCAAGCCGTGAATCCTCTCCAGCGGAGCAGACCCTGCATTTTTGGCATTGATCAAGGGTGCTCTCCTTTTGACCAAAGAAAGCTGGAAGGTGGGCAATCAGCAAGGTCCTTCTGATATTCTTGCTCTTTGCTACAGCTGAAAGAGCATTTTTAACTAGACCAAATTATCTAGTTTGGCTGTCCACAGAAATCAAAACCCCAGCTGAAATGTCTTTATTTTGTTGGCGTAGAGATAGCCATGTGCTGTGATTTTAAAGATGTTAAACACTGTCCATGGGCATATTTTATGGAGGAATAAACACACAGCCCAATGAGATGTATAGTGTGGTTGTAATATATTATATGTTCACTTATTTATGGGGAAAATAAACACACAAGCCAATAAGCTGTGTATTATTACTTTAATATATTGAATTTATTTCATACCTATATATTTTACGAGGGAAAATAAACTAATAAGATACATGATATCATTATTAATAACACATCTAATTGTTCTATATTAATTTACTTATGAAAGAAATAAGTGCAATTTAATGTGACATAACATTATTTAATGCAGGAGATGAATTCTATATTAAGACAGTTTAAGGGATTAAATTCCAGAGGAATAAGATGTGTGTGCTTCCCACACTGAGGGACCAGGTTAAAAAAATATGCAAGGGCCTGTCTAGTCCTATATGTCACGACCTATGTCGGCTCCTGGCTTTTCCTGACAGTTGTTGCCTCTCGGTGCCTGGTACTCCAAGTCCCCGTCCTGCTGGTTCAGGGGAAAGTCTGGGAGGCCTGGGAAATAAACTGCTTTTCAAGAACGGCAGCATCTGCTGGGGAGGTAGCCCTGCGGTGTCTGTTTCTGAGCCCGAGAAATATTAAATAAACCTAAGGAGGATGGATGGCTTTCCAGGGCCCTTTAAATCTCCACGTTCCCCGGAACAAACCAGGAGGCAGATGGGGCGATCGATCCTTGCTTCCCGCTTACCGGGTTTGCAAGAAGCCTGGCAAGGTGCGGTGGGGGGTAGGCGATAGTGTTGAGATGGCAAATGAACTTGTGGGCAAAGACAGGTACGTCTGCACTTGGAGAAAGCTCTGGCCGGGCATCAAATCCCAGAGCGAAGGATCAAAAGTCAGATTCGGCTACGCAGACCCGGGCCAACAAGATCCGTCGTTCGCCCCCTCCCACTCCCACCCCCTCGCGGACCCTCCGTCCATCTCGCGTCCTTAGCATCCGTTGGGCTGATTTTTTTAAACAATACAAAAACCAAAAGGAGGCTCCCTGGCTTCTTTTCTTCACTGGCATCTGGACGATCCGGACAGGCGAAGGTGGGTGCGGGGACGGTGCCCGGGGCTGGCCCCGCGCATCCCGAGGCGGCCGTCATGGCGGCCACAATCTCTTCCCTCGCCCTCCCTGCCGCCCGGCCCCAGCGCCATTTTGAGCATCTTCCTTGCTTTCCTGTCTCCCTCCCGCGTTCCTCGCTCCTCCTTCGCTGCCTGCAGGCCAAGCGCCTCCCAACGCAGCCCGGGCTTCCCGGGGCTTGTCGCCCGGCAGCTCTTCGGACGCTCCTCCCAACTCCAGGTGCCTTAGGGTGACTGAGGGGCCCGAAGAGCATTGGTGCCCGGACCCCGCTACATTTTCCACCCGGTCTCCTTTCTTGTCCACTTGGAGGTCAGTTACCATCCCTGGGCACAGGCGCTGCTTCCCAAGAAAACTCCCGACCGCACTCCACTACTTGGCCCTGCCCACGACCCCAGGAGTCGGGTCCCCAGGCGTCCTGGGAAAAGCTCCTCCACCCCGCTTGGGGCAGAGGCGAGAAGCCTAGGAAACCCTAGGACCCCTCCCAATCTAGCTGAACCTCTGCGCCTCCCACCGCGACCCCGAAGCCTCTTCTCTTGGCACCCACTTCAGTCGGCAGCGCACCCTCTCCCCCTACCTTTATTTTTAAGCAGAGCCAAAGGCTATCTGTTACGGGGTGGCAACAAACGCCCACTCTCGTCAGAGCTGCGGGCGGCCAAATAGGACCCCTTTTGTACCATCCGGGCTTAGTCGGCCCAGGGCCAGACAAACCTGGCGCTGGTCCTGAGGGAGTGAGGGCCGGCCTAGGGGGTGCGGGGAGGAAAGGGGCTGGGTCCCAACACAAACACTCGTTTTCGTATCATAAAGACATTTATTTAATCTATGAAAATAATGTACAATAAATACTTTTCCCTTTTCCTATTATTAAAGAATTTTAATAAATAATCTACGATCTAAAACTTAAAAAAAAAGAGGAAAATAGGTTCCTCTAGTTCCTTTTAAGAAAGCACCCCCCCGCCACCGCGCCAGAGTTTAATTATTCCTGAGATTTCGTTGGAAGGACTCTACCAAACGGATTTTTTCTGTGTGATTTTTAAAAGACGCCCGAGTGCCCAATATTTTAAAGAGAGAAGAAAGGAAGTGGATTAAACGGTAATTCAATAATACCTGAATTTTAGCAAAACACATAAAGAAGTCTACACGGCTTGGGGAGGGGATCCTCGGCAGCCGAGGGGGGCGGGGGTCGAGGGCCGGGAGGAGGAAGCGGGTTATTAGGAGAACTGCAGGTCGATGGCACAGAGGGTGCTGGTGAAGAAGTCCAGCTCTTCTTCGGAAAAGGGAACCGGGCTGTCAAGCGAGCCCTGGAGGCTGGGGGAGAGGCCTCCGGACAGCTGGAGACAGGAGTCGGCCGCGAAGAAGCTGAGGTCGGGCAGGAAAGGTGAATCCTGTCGCTCCGGGAAGACGTCTTCTGGCAACGGCTCCGACCCCAGCCCTCCCGCCCCGCGCAGCGCGCCGCCCGGCCTCCGCGCGCCCGCGTCCTCCACGCGAGCTGCCAAAGGCCGGGGTCCCGAGGCGCTAGGAGGCCCCGGCGCGACCTCGGGCGGGTGACAGCAGGCTTCCCGAACCGCCTGCGAGGCGGTGGGGCGGCCCGGGCTGGCCACGGGCTCCTCGGCGGGCTCGCCGGTGTCCTTCGGCGCGCCGGCGCAGGCTGGCTCCCCGTCGGGCGGCTCTCGGTGCTGCGTCTGCCGCTTGTGCTTCATGCGCCTATTCTGGAACCACACTTTGACCTGCCTCTCGGTGAGGTCCAGCAAGGCCGCTATCTCCACGCGGCGCGGCCGGCACAGGTACTTGTTAAAGTGGAATTCCTTCTCCAGCTCCAGCAACTGCGTGTTGGTGTAAGCAGTGCGCAGCCTGCGCGCCCCGCCGCCCGCGGCCTCCTGCAGTCCCGGCCCATCTGCAGGGAAAGCGGGCTGGGCGTCAACGCTGGCCGTGTCCTTAGCCCAACCTCGACTTGGTTGAAATAAAAACCACCCCATCAGCCCAAAACAATAGCAGCAGCACCCCCGCCCTTACCGCTTACCAAAGCGGCTCGCTCCCAAGGCTCTGGCCTTCTTTCCCGTCCCTGTCTCGCCTCCAGACTCGGCCCGGGTCAGGGCAAAGCATTCAGAGAGCCGCCCACGAGCCACGCATGGGGTAGGAAGCTGTTCCCTTTCTCCCCCAGAACCTCAGAGCCCCCTCCCAGGTCCTCTGAATGGACCCCTAATTTCGGCACTTTCCAACTCAGCCTGGGGAGAGGGTTCATAAAGAAAGATTGTTCCTCACCTCCTTTCCTCCCTAGCTCCCTAGGTCTCAAATTCTCCCTCTTCTAGAGCTGGGGTAGATGGGACCGAATCTTTTCCTGCCTCCAGATTCGACCCCAGCCAACAACACTCCTCCACACAGATAAAGGTGAACCTCAATCAAATCCCTTTCTTCTAGCAGAAAAAAAATGCTCTTCCCCAACCAGCTTCCAAAATCTGCTGTAGAAAGAAAAAAAAAAAAAGTGCAGGCAGCGGCCAGGCCTGAACCCCAGCGGTCTTTTCTGCTTCCTCATCCCTGGAACCGACGGGGGCAAGGAACCCCAACAGGCTCGCCAGCTTTTCTACCTCCCCCATCGCTCCTTCTCCCCCTTTCTTTCTAGCTGCCCCTCACCCCATCCCTACCGCGCTTACCGACCTGCGGGCGATCCGACCCCGGAGGCCGGGACGGAGGAGGCGGCCGGGGGAGACGTGGCGGATTGGCTGGGTTTCTTGGCGGATTTCTTCTCTTTCATCCAGGGGAACTCAGGAGCCAGGGGGGCAGCGGGGAACGGCGGCGGCGGCAGAGCGGGCCCATCTTCAGCTCGCTTTTGGCTCCCGGGTCTCTGAAGGGTGGAGGCGCCGGGCTGGAGGCTGGGGAAGGTTTGCTCGAAAGGAGGAGGAGGAGGAATTAATGTCGACTCCTTGATTGATGAAGTTTGAAATGTCTCCAAGACAGCGGGGAAGGAAGTCAGACACTCGGCGAGCGATGGCTGGCTGTTTATAAACCCAATCTCCCTCTCAAATTCAAAATTCATGGCTTTCAATGGTGGGGGAGGGGGCCTGCTGGGGGGGCGTCAGGAGGGAGGATCGGAAGGGACCCCCCCTCCTGCCCCCCCCAGGTCTGTGTGATGGAGCGATTTTGGGAGGGGAAGATTTTGCTTTTTTTTTTTTTTTTTAATTTTGGGCCTTTATAATTGTATATTGCTGATAAATACAAGCGTATGGGGACTCTCTCTATTAAACCCAGGACTCCGGCGAAATTGCAGGGAATTCATGGTCACGGGACCGGCCTTGGCCAATCGCTTGTCTGGGCCTGGTGGAAAACAGAGAGCGTTATTTGCTTTAATTGATTCAAAAACTGTAGAGGACCATGACCTGGACACCATGAGCCCCCCAGTCCTACACTCCCTCTCCGCATGACTCACTTTCTCCAGAAAAGCTAAAGGAACCTTTTCCTCATCCCCTTCAGAGGATGGGAGGTTCTGGAATCCCAGGAAACAAGAGAACCTAAGGGAGAAATCGTCCTCTTCTGCAAATATTTTTAATAGAGTAAATTAAAGCTTTCTTTACAAGGCCAGCAGCATTCTCTTCCCCTCCCCCCCCCCCCCAAAGAAGCTGAGTGAGGATCTCAATGTGAGAGGAAGAGGTAGTAAAAAGAGGCTTTCGCCTTTGGGAAAGGTCGGTGTTACCGTGCAGCAAGGAAGAGATTTGCAAGCATCAGCAGCGCTATCCCCAACCCACCCCCCAAAACAACAGATAAATCTTGGGAAATCGACAAGCACTCCTAGGCTGACACAGAGGGGTGAGAGAGATAGTGAGGGGCCCTTTTGCACCTCTGGCCTACATAGCTGTGTGGTCTCAGTTGCCTTCTCTGCCCAGCGTTTGCAGCACTACCCCTGCCCCTATGTCTACCTGCCTCCTCACCTGGAGGCATCTGCACTCCTATATGACACCCCCAACAGACAGGGTCTAAGATGCATATGCACCCACCCACTCAAGCCTCAAGCCTGTATCTGCATCTATATCCAGCAACAGGAACAAGAACCAAGGTAGCCACCGATTCAACTTAGAGAACTCTCAAACCTCAGGTCAATGTATGGGGTGGAGGTGGGGCTTTTCCCTCAAGGAATCCCCCTGCCATTTTTGCCATTGTATTAATTAATATCCCTGACAAGGTAGAATTCCCTAAACATGGAGGGGGTGAAAAAATAATGACTACTGAGACGATATTCCATTTCTGGCCCCTGGGGGGAATTGTTGTTGTTTATTTCTTTTCAGAGGCTCAAGATAGTGTGAACTTTAGGGAGTGCTGTGATTTACGGGAGGGAAGGGATACAAGACTCAGGGCCCCAAGCAATCGGTGGGAAACTAGATCTCAAAACAGAAAATGAAAAGTCGATCTGGGGTAAGATTTTTAAATAAGTGGGTCAGAGGGACCGAGAGGAGATGAGGTGATCAATCTTAGCCCCCTGACAGCTCCCTCGGATGGCATCAAAGAATTTGGCTCTTTGGGAAAGCAGAGGGAACAGCCGAAATTCCACATCCCTTTAAAAGGCCTGGGGATGGGGGGTGCTAGCAAAAGAGAAGGGTGATTCTGGGAGAGCAGGGAAACAGATGGGAAATGGGGACAGAGGAAGGGCGCTGGGTTGGGTGGAAAGTTTGTCTGGAGAACTCCCACGGCTCTGGCCTCCCCTCCCCCTCCTTGCTCGCTGCCTCTTAGCAAGAAGGAGAAGGCTGGTTAGCAGAGAAATGGCATCTCGGCCGGGAGCTGGAACTAGAAACTTTCTGTCAATGTAACAGACGCGTGGGTGGTGGTGAGTATTCATCCGCGTGGGTGGTGGGTGAGTAAAAAAAGACAGAGAAATCTGAGGAAAAGGGTGGGGTGGAGGAGAGCCAGGAGGAAAAAAGGGGAGCTGGAGGCAAGGGCTGCAGGGCAGGGGGCGGCAAGCTCTGGAGGGTTCAGATCCAAGAGAGCTGCTCTGAAAAACTGGGCAAACTCGCCAGAGACGGTTAGTTGTGTCCAGCTCAGCTCCAAATAAAGTAATTTTTGCTACTTGGAGGAGGGGATGGGGGTGGGAGTGGGGAGTAGGCAGAGAAGAATCTGAAGAGTAGTTGTCTGGAAGTTGTGCAGTGAGGCCTGGGAGAGGGTTCTTCCTCCGGCCACCCCCTTGAAAAGCCCTGCAAGTTTTTCACAGCCTCTCCGGCTAGCTGCAGGGTTGAGTGCTTCTCTCCGCAACAACTCCGGCTGCCCCTGCAGGAAATACGGCTCTCTCTAACCCTGCTGACAGATTTTATGGCCAGATTAGAGAACAGCAGAACACTTGGGTGTTAAAAGGGACCAAGAGAACCTTCCTTCCCCGAGACACCGCTTCCCTGCCCCCTTGCTGTGCTGTGAATCTTACAGCGCAGATATTTCCCCCTTCCCCAGATATTTTCCCCTTCCCCCTGCTTAGCTAGGGCCTGAAATCCCTCAGAAGGAAGGGTAGGGGACACCAAGCCAAGGCAGCCCTTATTTTTCTTGTTTGCAATGACAATTTCAAGCCAAGGCTCAGTTTTTCAAACTTGAGCTAAACTCTCTGACTTGGCCTGCCTTTCTCCTGCTAGATAAATAATCTATCCACTCAACCCCCAGAGCCAAACGCGGCGCTTCACCTAGTTACATCATTCAGAAGATGTTACTCAGGGAAGAGGAAGAGAGAGAGAAAGACAGAAAGAAAGAAAAACCCTTGAGCGTTATTTGATCCCAATCAAACTTTGCACGCTCTTATGCCTTCAAATTATAGCCTGACCCAATGCTAAATTGCTTGCTGGTTAGGTGAGCCTAGTCCAGTTAAAATCCTACTTGGTGGGTGGGGGGGGGGAGTGTAGAATTCAGGTTGCTTTTTTATTGTTATTTATTGTTGCATAAAGACTGTAATTACTAACCTTGGACTGCCAGGATGCAACATAAAAATGAAAATCAGCTCTCGCTTTAAGGCTGAGGGCCTGGAACGATTCTCACTGACACGCCCCCCCCCATCACTATCAACAAATATATGCTCCTAATTAAGCAATGCGGGCGCATCGCTTACAATCAGAATTATGCAACTCTTCAGCAAGCAGCCATCGCCTCTCTTTCAACGAATTAGCTCCATATTTCAGCCTGTCTCCTCGCTCTTATCGGCTCCAGCGACGCAGCAGTGACATTTCATCTTTGACAGACTCTCTCTATCCTCGCTCCAATGTGATAAAAGTTTTATGGAACCACGACTAAGAAATGAAGTTTTCCCAAGGATCGTGGAAACAGAGCAGCACATTAGCCTGGGGACCATTTTATTTACGCTTGGATCCAACAGCTTCTCCTACCCTCCTCCTCTCCCCTTTCTCTGGCAGTGGAAATCAAACACGCCTCCTCTCCCTCCGCCCTGAGTTTTATTTAGTGATTTAATTTCACTTTAGTTTTAAGGTTTGACCTGAGAAGTCTAGGCCTCAGATTTTTTTTTTAGATTAATCATTTTCCTTTGTTTTCATTTTAGACCCAATGGTGGTTGGGCTTCGGGTCACGTGACGACTTCTTTGTCGCTCCGGAAGAGAACTGTGAAGTTTAGGTTGTGTGTAAGAAGCAGTAATGGGCCAGGTTTTTGTTGTTGTCCATAGGGTGGGGTGGGGTGGAGGGGGTGGGGGGGCGGTGAGGAAGTTGTGGCCAAAGAAGCAAAAAGACAAAAGACCAATCAATGAGAAAAACTGAGAGGCAAAGAAGCCAAACAGAAAGATGGAGAGGGAGCGCCCAAGTCTCCTGTCCCCCCAAACTTGTTACTTAAATCTTAGCTAAAGAACTTGGCAGAATGTTCCAAGCTTGCGTGAGAAAAACCAAATAAACCTGAGACACAGATGGGGGAGGTAGGGGCCTGAGCAGGGGAATAAAAAGGCCAGGATAGGGTCTTCACCATTCTTCCCTTGGGGGAAATCTGGCAGTCAGCAGCCTGCTGCTCTGCTATCTAAATTGGACCACCAGGACAAGATAAAATTGATAACAGAAAGTTTATTCAAGAATTGTTTGACAGACAACCCTTTTAAGTAAGGAAAAAAGTAACTACAGAAGAACAAAGAAAGTTCCAAGAGGGAATTAACTCTAATTCTACAAATTCAGGACTATACAGTGACAATTAGGAGCTGAGTTCATGCCTTTTAGAACTAATTACAATTGCTCATAAGTACGAGTTTAACATAAATCTACAGCTCTTTTCTAGAGTACAATATAACTAAAATAGCTGGTTTTACATGACAGGGAACACAACATCCTTTATAACAAGTAAATACTAAAAAAAGTACAATTTTTTCCTTTTTCCTCATATAAATACATAATGTAGGGGGATAAATAATACAAAAAAGGAAAATATTTTAACAGGCTATAACCAATAAATATATATGAAAATGTTCACTAGAACACACACTTTTTGAGCAATGCTGGACTCCTGCAGGCCCAGGCATCTCTCACAGTTGTTTTTATATCCATTAAAATGTAAACTCTAAGTGCAACAAAAGTGTCCTGTCCCGGTTGAGCAAGGCACACAGGCCCAGCTGCAGACCCCGCCTGGGACAGACAGTTTGTTAAAATATACCCTGTTTTCACGTTAAGTCAAGAGAGCAACGGAAGAAAAGAAAAGTGTAGAACCTCGTGTCACCGACTGCTTTCTGTGGAGAGAGGGGGATGGACCTGGAGCTGAGATGCGAAGCAGCAGAATGGGCAAACCTTCAGTCCTGACAACTTGCCTGCCCTCACCTCCCAGCTTTGCCATAAAAGAAAATATATATATATATATTTATAATATAGACAGCTCTGACTTTCAGGATCTCTCACCATCCCTGAGCCCTCTGTAGACTGTAATTGATGGGGGCGGGGTATAGATATTAATGTCCTAGAGCAGGAAAAGTGTGGGACTAGAAATGGAGGGAGTGCCCAATCAACCGCAAATCGATTGACAGAAATTTGAGGATTCAGGGAAGTGGGAGGGGTACGTGCTTTGTGCCCTTGGTTTTGAAATGTGTTTTAATTTTTTTTTTTAAAAAAGGAGAATTGCCAGGAAAAAAAAAATCAAGATTTGGGGGAATTACCCACATAGATGTAAGGTAAGTTGGTTGGTTGGCTGGTGATGGCCTAGCCATCTTGTCTGTTTTTTAAAATGTGCTTCTCTGCGTTGTTTCCCTATCTCCTCTTTCTCTACCCCACTCTCGAGGGTGAAATTCCAACTGGGTATTGCTGGAGGCCTAGGATTGATAGGGTCATCTCCAATCTGCTGTAGATTCCTTTCCAATGGGTGGGCAGGCGGACTTAACAAGAGCTGCAGGACTTAAAAAAGCAACTTCTCAGGCCAGGAGAATGGGAAGGAACTCCAGGCCCTTTCTTCCCGGGAAGCCTGGCTGCCACCTCCCTGCCTCTCTTTCAGACCTCCAGGCTGTCCCGCAGAACTCCACAGCCCCCGCCCTTCCTGGGTCTCCCCCACCCCAGGACCTGCCCCTCAGCCCTCCCTCTTCCATCACAGGTGTGTTAACTTGGGCGCTTCTTGGATTCTACCCTGAGGAGGAGGCGCATGGTGAGAAGAGAGGTCTGTGTAGGTGGGGTGGGGGTCGCAGGGTCCGTGATGCTGGCTGGGGGCCATAGGAGGCGCCCCGTTGTAGTCCAGGTTCCCCGACGGGTGGTGGGAAAGGTGGTTGAGGCCGTAGAGGGAGGGGCCGGCAGAGGGCGGCAGCGGATCCGCGTAGCCGCCCCCGCCCACGTACACCGGGCTGCCCTGCATGGTGGGCGTCCCGTAGGCGCCCCCGTTGGCTTGGAGGACATGAGGCTCATAATCGGGCGCCGGGGTCGGGGGGTACTTCTGAGGGGCGCCGCAGCCTTTGAGGGGGGGCTGGTAGTTGGAGGGCAGCGCATAGGCATTCTGGTGGGCTTTGCCGAAGGCGGGCGGGGACGGGCTGTCGTAGCTGGGGGTCATGGAATGCAAGGCGTTCATGAAGCCGGCCGTGGACTGCATGGGCTGCGGGGGGCTGCCAGCGGGGGAGGGGCCCCCCGAAGACGAGGCCAGGCCCTTGGCCTTCTGGTCCTTCTTGTACTTCATGCGCCTGTTCTGGAACCAGATCTTGATTTGCCGCTCGCTGAGGTTCAGCAGGTTGGCCATCTCCACGCGGCGCGGCCGGCACAGGTAGCGGTTGAAGTGGAACTCCTTCTCCAGCTCCACCAGCTGCGCGCTAGTGTACGCCGTCCGCGCCCGTTTGGACGCCGCCGAACCCGGGGGGCTCTTGTCCCCTCCCCCGCCGCCGCCCCCGCCACCGCCACTGCCTCCGCCGCCGCCGCCGCCGCCGCCGCAGCCCTCTGCTGGATCCGAGGGGGAGGGGTGGGAAGGGGAGAAAATGAAATAAAAGATAATTACTGAACACGCCGAAATTGAATGCATCGTTTCTTAATAAATCCAGGCCTGGACTCGGAGCACCCGCCGCCCTCCCCTTCGCGTCCCCGCCGCCTCCTCTCCACTGCCCCCCCACCCGCCCGTCGCATTAGCGGACACTCTATAATAGTGGCATTTATTAAGAGACCTGTTCGCCTCTCGCTGCCCCAGCTTATGAAAATTTGATCATGTCACGCAGACAGAGCCGCATGGCCATTTATTTAGGCCTGGATTTTCTCGCGCACACTTCCTCCCCCTTATTCCCAGTTCCAGGTGTGGAAGACACTCCTCCCACCCCCACCCCCACCCCGCCCGGTCCTGTGGACCCGGCAGGTGCCTGAGGAGAATCCCGGGGGGGGGGGGGAGTCTGGACATTCTGGGCAGGGCGCGGAAATGTGGGGCGAAGAGGCTGTAGTGCCTGGAGGCCGGGACCCCGGGCCGCCCAAGCGAGTGATTAATGCCCACAGTAATCATCCTTAATAATAATCAATCGTTGACGACTCTGCGTCTACTGGCAGCGTCTGACTCTGCGGCCTTGCGAACGGCTGAGGCCGAGCACCTGGACTTCTGGACCTCTCAGAAGCTCAGGTGGAGGGGGCTGGAGGGAGAGGGTGTTGGCGGGGTCAGGGGTCATCAGGTGGTGGGGGGTACGGGGAAATGCGCCGCTAACGCCGCCACCTGATATTGTTCCCAGGCCGCCGCCTGGGCGCCTAGGGGCTGGGTGCTAGAATAACAGTGACATTCCTGGCCTGGACAAACGCTGACGACGAGGAAGCCAGAGAGCCGGTACCTGTGCCAGGGGAGATGTTTTTCAGCTTGGACGTTTGCCTCGACTCTTTCATCCAGGGGAATATCTGTTTGGTGAGGGTGGAGTTGGAGCCGGCACCGCACTTGGGGGGGCCGCTTTTGCTGGGGCCACCCCCGTTACTGCTGTTGCTAGTGGTACTGGTAGGTGCAGCGCTGGGCGGGGGTGAGCCGGGCGGGGCGGGCAGGGGCTCGGGGGCCAGGCCGGGCCTCATGCAGCTGCCGTTGAGCTCCTTGCTCTTGGCGTGCGGGGCGGCGTTGCCCAGGGACTGCAGCGAGCACGCTGAGCGCTGGTAGTCACCCTCCAGGTGCGTGGCGGCCTGGAAGGGGGGTTGAGGGGGACCGTCGTAGCCGAAGCCATTGCTGCCAGGGTACGAGGAGTAGCCTCCGAAGAGTGCGGCCGCAGCGTTGTCGTAGTAGGTGGCTTTCTGCATCGCTGGGCGAGGCCCGGGCGGTGGGTGGCAACTTGCAAGGGCTTGATACCCTCACGACCGGACATTGGCACCCCTGGGGTCACGTGGCTCGTCGGACCCCCCTCCCCTTTCTGCCCCCCTCCTCCCGGGGTCTGTTCGTAGCGGTTGACCTGCGGGGTGAGAGAAGAGACACAGGGGGAGAAGAGGACTGGGGCTCGAATCCATCTTAGGAACTGAAAAGGGAACTGACATCAATAGGGTTTTTCTACTCCCCCACCCAACATCTTCACAGCAGATGCTGAGGCCACTTCCTTGACCTGAAATGGATTTTTCTTATTGCAACGCTTTAATTTTAAAAGAAAAAGCTACCAGTTTTCATTTCCACTCAAAAAATAAGGACTCTACTCCTTTGGGGACTGCCTAGATATAGAATCTTACTATTGCAAGGGACATTGCTTCTCTCCTGCCTGAACACTAGCCCCTGACCTCTCCTCTTCCCTCCTTCTACACCGCCCCCCCAATCTGGGATAGGTGTGTGGGGGGGGGTTGCAGACTCCAAAATAAAAGCATCATCAACACCGTCCTCTGAGCTGAGAGGCCTCCTGCCTCTGCCTCCATCTAGGTTCCTTTCATCCAGGGTCTAGCCTGGAGAAAAAACTGAGTATCTCTGAAAGAGGCAGGAGGGAGAAGCAAGTTGAGCAGGGAACCTTCTGGTGTGAGGGATACTCTCCTTCCCCTCCCACCTCACGAAGACTGCAGCCTGACCTAGAAACTTCCTGAAGATTTTTAACCTGCAGAGCCAGTGGCACTGAGCCTCCTCCATGGCCTTGCTGCAGGTACCAACACCTCCAGTCTGAGTCTTTTCTAGCCAAGTCTGGGACCCCACAGCCAGCAGCCCCCATGGGGCCCCCAAATGGAACAGGATTGTTTTCCTGGCGGGGCTGGTTGGTGCTGTGACCATTTGGCCCAGGTCTCCCCCCACCCTCTGTTTTTTTTTTCATCAGGCTTAATTTTTTCCCCACCCTTTTCTTGACAGTCTGTTTCCTTTGATTTTTCTAAAGAAGAAAAGAAGAAAGAAATTGGATAACTGCTGGACTTCTCCTGAGAGATGGGAAAGTGCTTTCTAAAACAGAAAATTTTTCCCTAGGAAAAAAGGAAGTAAACAAAGCAACTTGAACAATATTATCCTCTGGGTTGGAAACTGGGTGCCCCTGTTTACTGAAGTTCTCTGAGGCCAAAAAAAAATGATTATTTTAATGCAGGCTTTTAAAAGTGTGCTGGAAAAATAAAGGTTCAAGCTGTCACAGGATCTTGTGTATTTCTTCTGAAACTTCTGACTGCATCCCCCATCTATCTTACCAACCCCTCACCATCACTTTTCATAAAATCTTCAGACTGACCCTCTCTTCTGACATATGAGTTTGGACTACTTAAATCTCATTCAGCCCAGCTGGTCAACTCCAAAGAAAACTAAAAATAGGAAAATAAAACAAAAAGGAGTGCAGGTGAAGGAAATCCCCCCCACACATAAACCCCCTTCTTAATGGCACAGATTTATACTCAAAAGGGAGCCGGGTAGCCCTGAGTTCTGATTGGGTTCTGGGAAGAATTTGTTTCTGGGAAACACGCATGGGTCTGCAAAGCAGCAGGTCCTTCCAGGGAGGAGAACTGGAGTTCAATTGACCAGGCTGACCCAATCCCTTTATTATTATTACCATTAGCCTCTGATGATTTAACCAAAATTAGCTTCGGAGCAGCCCTGGCTGAAGGGGGAATTAATTAACAGGCATCAGTTGAGTTTGTTATTAATAGATAGGAGAATGAAATAAAACTGTTGGAGGGGGTTGGCTGGCTGGGCCCTGGCTTTATTTAGTCTAAATGATTGTTACAGCAGTAATGATGATGATGATGATGATGATAAAACAATAATTTGACTAGACGCCTGGGGCTGAAATTCCTGTCGCTCCCCCTGCAATAAACTCGCAAACCATCGCAGGACCGAGGCCAGGAGAGTGTGGGAAGCAAGAAGCCAGCGACGTGATAGGAAAGAATGGAGACTCCGCTGGCGGCGAGAAAGGGCCGGGAAGGTTTGCGGACCGAGTTAGCCCCTGGCTGCCGCCGCCGGGCTGTCTCGGCTGCTGCTGCCGCGGTGGCTGGCGATGAGCTATGTTGTCCCAAGGAGGCGAAGAGAAAGCGTTCAGGACACGGAAACGGTTAGCAGCGGCAGGTTCCAAGCACAGCCGGCCGAGGGCCGAGCCCTAGGGCAGCAGCAAGTTTGGGCGCTGGAGGTAACCGAATTAAAAGGCATCTTAGCAACTCCGCACCGGGACTTTGCCAGGCCACACTCGGCTGGAGGGCGCAGAGGCCTGGCTGATGGGACAGTGAAAAGAGGGAAAGGTGCCGAGGGGATCCGAGATCTGGGGATCCAGGAAAAGGGGGGGTGGGGAGCAGCTCTACCAAGCCAAACATGTCTATTTCCCTTGCCTCCATGTTGGAAAAATCCAGGCTCCATATGGCTTCTCGGGAGAAAGGGAGGGAGGGAAGGAGACGTGGCTCCCGGCTTCCCCCCAGGGTCTCGCTGAAGAAGGGCGGTGAGCCACCCCAAGAAACCCACCTTTCCAGGCACACCCCCGAAATCCTGGGAGAGTAACAATAGCTGGGAAGCCCTGGGAGAGGGGATAGGCCACCTTCCAGGACTTAAAAAAAAAAAAAAGAAGGAAGAAAAATAAAACAACAAAAAAGGAAAAGAGAAAAAGATGAGGCTCTTCTTAGCAGCGGGGCAAAAATTCAGCCCTGATCTGACTGCTTAAAGAAAAGAGAAGAGAAAAGGAGAGAAGCAGGAAGAGAGAGGGAGAGAGAGAGAGGGAGAGGGAGAGAGGGAGGGAGGGAGGGAGAGAGAGAGAGAGGGAGAGAAAGAGGGAGGGAGGGAGGGAGAGAGAGAGAGAGGGAGAGAGAGAGGGAGAGGGAGAGGGAGAGAGGGAGAGGGAGAGAGAGAGAGACAGAGAGAGAGAGAGAGAGAGAGAGTCGCTGCGTGGAAGGAAGCTTAAAGCTTGTGAACTCTTCTTGAACCGAGATTGGAGTCATATGGGCCATAAATCATTGAGACATACTCTCCGCCATTCACAAACTGATAGCCTATTTCAGTCCAGCTTACCTTAGCCACCGATGAGGGGAGAACAGGCAGACATAATATATATTCACATCGAGCCCCAGCGCGAGCGGCAGGCGAGAAATCTCCCCTCCTTGAAGGCAAAGGAAAAAAAGACCACTGTTTAAAGCGGCGTCGCCCCCCTCCCCAATAGCCACCCCGGCTGGGGAGTCTGAGGGGCAGACCGGCCGGAGGAGCCGCGCGGCGTCCGCTTCAATTCACTCGGCTTAGGAGCGGGGGTGCGCAGGAGGGAGGGGGTGGGGGAGCGGGAAAAAAATAGAAGAAGACCAAAAGGTGCTCGGGCGGCTCAGCTCGCTGAGAATCCAGCTCCGGGCTCCGGCACGGCCAAGCCGCCACAGTGTGGTTGCCCTATAAGACTGGTACGCCCTACTCTCCGTAACAATGGCCTCTGCTTTTGCACAGGGAAAAAAACCACACAGACACACACACTCACACACTCACTCACTCACACACACACAAGCTCACACACACCCCCACCTCTCCCCCTTTAGCAAGCTTAGATGCCTGATAAGGAAGGAAGGTGATGGTGGTGATGGGAGAGGGGGAACATTTTGAACACCCCCCTCAATTTAAAAAAAAAAAAGAGTGAGAAAGGAAAGGAGGTAGAGGTTTTGAGTTTTGTTTTCGTTTTTTAAGGACAGGTAAATTTTTAAATTCAGATTTTGGCGGGGGAGGAAGAGGAGCGCAAAGATAAGGCAAAGCCCGTGGAGTTCACAGCTCCCCCCAGCACCACTAGTAAACCCTTCCTCTAATTGGAGAAGTAGCTTGGGAGGCCCTGGGGGGGGGCGTTTCCTGGGTGCCCCTCTGCATTCATTCGCAGTGGGAACACTGGGACTTTTTTTTTTTTTTTAAAGTAGTTTCACTCTTGCGGGACTGGTGGCTGCGTCTCTGGCCCTCTGGCTCTGTCTCCCTCCTTCCGAGTCTCCCATAGTCTCCCAGTCTCTGTTTCTTCTCTCCCCCACACCCTCTTTATTCCTCCTCTCTCCCGGCAAATCTCCTGGCCCAGTTTCCAACCTGTGGGGGGGGGTGGGGAGCCAGACCTCTCTTTTCTTTTTAACAGACCCCCCCCAATTTGAGAGCAGACAACAAGCGGTGAGTGATTATTTTAAAAATCCAGACCATCTTGTAGGGGGAGGGGGGTTGAGGAGAGGGTGACAAAAGGAGGACCTTGTGTTTAGCTTGAGTTCCAGACACGGCTGCCAATAGAGAGGCTGTAAGAACTGCATGAAGAAGTTTCTGTTGAGATTCTCACCTCTGGAAGGGCAGAAGGGGCTAAGAGGTGATAAGGGCATTTGTACTTCTAAGAAGATGAGAAGAACCCGCAAAATGGCTTAATTTTAAATGCACTGGCAGAAGAGATGGAGGATAGTTATTTATATTATTATTATTCAGAACAAACCTGTTAATTTCTCTTAGCTCTACAAGATTTAGGACTCTTGGAACAGGTGAGGAAGACTACAAAAGCTCAACTTTTCTTCGAGTGTGTTTTACAAGGGCAGGAAAAGGCGAGGAGGCCTGTAGGAGGAAGACAGGAGGCAAGAATGTAGGTGTCTGCAGATTTGGGGTGGGGGTGGGGAAGAGCCGTTCCTGGAGGAGGAAAAAGACAAAAAGAGCACCAGGACTTTTCCAAAAGCAGGAGTGTCTGCAACTCTGCCGAACTGCTGACTCGGGCTTAGAGGATAAAATAGAAGGCCGACAGTCTCTCTATTCTACAAAGGCAGCTTGGAAAACTTGTTCTCTTAACTTCTCCGTAGACAGAGCCAGCCACTACCTTGTGACATCCTGGTTAGAATCCTTGGCTTTTGCCTTCTCCCATCTGGATGCACCAGGAGAGAAGGGACTGGGAGAACAAAGGTGAGAGATGGTTTCCAGCTATTGTCTCCCCTCCAGGAGAGGGTGGCTGTGTCTGGCAAAGCTTCCCTCACACCCCATAGCTCCCCACTCACAGGCTTTTCTTTGGGCTGAGAAAGGGTCCTACTATCTACTCTCCTACTCTCGTAGGGGGTGGTCCCTGGCTCCCTCCGGCCCCCACTTCTTTCAGGCCCACTAAATCAGGCTTCGTGGGCTGCAGCAGCCAGCTTCCTGGGGCCCTGCTGAATGGGGGTGGAGGGGGGGACCCATGGCCTCTCTACCCTCTAGCAAGGAACTGCATGAAGAGTCTCCCACTGTGATGTCCTGAGGATCCTGCCGCCTGCCTAGAGAGTTGGTGGCTGAGGGAAGTGTGGTGGGGAGGTGAAGACGGAAGGTGGAAGCCATTTTCTGTATTTATTAATAGTATCAAGGAAAGAAAATGCCCAAGCCAGACCCAGTTCTGGTGCTTAAGCCAGGACCCTCAGAGAAAGCAGTCAGGGCTACAAAGAATCTGTCCTGAGATCTCTGAACCCTGGTTAGAGACCTGCTGGATTGGACCTTATGTAGCTTTGGGCCTGGTGGGTCAGGGACTCGCCCATGGCGGCTTCTAGAGGCTTGTAGAGAACAGCACCTTTGGGTCTTTTCCTCCCCAAATTAAAAAGTCAAGAGTGTACCTCAGACCCTCCAACTCTCCTAGCTGTTTCTACCACTAGCTAGAGAAGGTCATCGTGAAATTAAGAGAAGAGGAGGACCTGTTCACTTGTGGGACTGCACAGCTTTGCCCCAAGGAATAAAGAGAGCCCAGGGGGCACACAACTAGCTGCGGGCCTGCAGGAGGATCGGCCTGAAGCTGAGCTGAGGGGAGAGGACTTTTCCAGAGACAGCAGTGGACGCCTCCCCACTCGGAGCTTCAACTCATGTGGTCCCCTCTGGCTACACAAGGAGGTGGGGTGCAGTGGGGCAGGAGCAAAAAGGAGGGCTGGGAGCAAGAGAGCTAACCTGGAGAAGATTTTCAGAGCACACATACCCCCAAATGTGGTAGGAAATGGGGTGGGGGCTTCTTAAGGAATTCTGAGAGCAGAGCCCATTCGAAATGCTTGCGACGCAATTAGATCCCCGTTCGGTTTCTTTCCTGCCTTTTTTATCCCTTTCTCGGAGATTTCTGGCTGGCCAATTGCCCCTGTTTGGGGCTGGGAAGGTGGCGGGTGGATGGTAGAACTGGCAGCCCCAGGACACCCATTTTGTTTGCGGTGTTGCTGCAGGCTAGGGACCTTCCAAACTTCAGGGGATAGGGCAGGGGCAGTAAGGAGCCTGGGCAGGGACCTTGGGGTGGGAAACACCAGAGGGGTCTGAGGGAAGACTTTGAGGTCTGGAAAAAGGAGGAGAGAGGGATTTATCACCCCTGACAGTGAAGTCATGATTTAGGCACAGACTAGAGAGAGAAGAGGGAACGATCTCTTCCTGGATTCAAGGAAGGAAACTTGAGCACTTTACCATGTGTGAAAGACAGAGAGGGAGAGAAAATGAAAAAGAAAAATTGAGAGAAAGATTAAGACACAGATAACTTACTGTAATCTAATAAGGGCAGAAATTCATAATAAAGGCAAAAATCAGAGAAAATGTCCCCCTTCATAGACATTCTTTCCTCTCAGATTCAGTTTCCCCAGAGCTGGACCACTCGCTCCCGCACTCCCCTCCCCCACTCCTAATCTGTACCCAGTACCAGGGGACGGGCCCTTAAAACCCCCTTGAGGGATCACTGGGTGCCCATCCTTCAAGGCCTTGGGGGATCATGTCTCTCCCCCAAAAAACCATCAAAGAGCAAACGAAAATTCTCCTCTCACTAAGCACAAACTGGCTGGCTCCCTTAAAATCGATTTCTGATATCAGCCTTTGGGATGACCAAGGATTCCCCCCTCCCCCAAGCCCCCAGCTCAGCAAGCCCCAAATTCGCCTGGCCCGCTGGGCTCCCTGAGAAGCCGGGACCTGGGAGTCGGGGAGGGGGTGGCGGCAAGGCTTTTAGCGATCTCTTTCTTTCTGGTCCTGTCTGGGTTCCCGGTCCCACACTCTTCAGCTTCACTGCCCAACTTTGTGGCCGCGGCAGAGTCGTGAAAAGTTCACACACACACACCCGAATCTCCACCGCTTTTAAATATTAATAAAGATTTCCAAGCTGGGTGTTGTAAAATGGGAATTGCTACTGCAAATCGCTCTTGGTATTTGGATCCCCAACTCCCACCTCTCTAAGATGCCCGAGCGCGAGGGAACAAAGGGGCTGAGGAAACGAGAAGATTCCGCGCCTGGGCGGAGGCCCGTGTAGACCCGGCTCAGTAGAAGCTGAGATTGAAAGAAGAAAACGGCCGCTAAGATTGGAGAAGAAAAATCCGAGCTGCACTCTCCCCTCACACCAGGCGTGGGAGCGCGAAAAGGAGGCAGGACAAAACAGGGCAGCCACGAGGGTTTGCAAAGTCTGCTCGGTGACCAAGGAGGCCGCGCCAGGGGCTGATGGTGCTTAAGGCCAAGTCGGGAGTTGGGAGCTGGCGGCGCCTGGATGGGAATGAGCCCGACTGAATTGGGGGTCCCGCCTCATCTAGAAGCTCTGTCCTGCCCTGGCAAACCCCACCCCGGGCGGATGTCGAGACAAAGGTGGGCAGAGTGGAGAAGGCAAGAAGGAGAGGGGAGAATCTTGGACAGCTTGGGGAGGGGTAGGAGTGGGGGTGGGGGTGGGGTTTGCTAGGGAAGGAACAGAGAAGCAGACAAGAGAGGAACAGGACGCAGCCCGCTGCGAGGGACTGTGCAGGTCTCTCCTGACAGATTGGATGTCTCTCCCAGTGACCTCTGTTTAGCAGACAATAACTCACCGGATTAATGACCAATCAGCAGAAGGCCTTCCGAATTGCCTCCGAATATAAAAAGTCAGAATGGGATAGGGCCAGAATCTGGGCCTGCCGGCCCTTTTGGTTTTTTCTTTCTCTCTCTCTCAAGTAGGGTTTGGGGTGAGGCTCTAAGAAATGGATTATCTGGCCAGAGACTCTGATTTCCAGAACCCCGAAGATGAATTTGTTTCTTATCTCTTCCAACTTCCTCCACCAGAATTCATATCCTTGACCACACTTCCCAAGGCAACCTGGAAGCCTCTCCTCCTCTGCTGGCCTCCTCATATCCCTGATCCTACAAGAAATCTCCCTTCTCACAACCATGCAACTTCTGAGAAGCCCCCATCTCTTTTGAATCTTATTTTATTTTTTCCCAGTTAGGAGAAGAGATGGAAAATAAGAGCAAGAATAGGACAGGGGTCATCCACCTTGCAGGCTTTCTGTCCTGGCTGCCCTGGGAGGAGACCTGGTATAGTGCTGTGGTAGCCTGCGTGTGTCCTCTCCCAAGAAGAGGGGACCCAAAGGCCCAGGGATCAGGATCAGGCTGGAAGTAGTGGTGGTGCTGGCCTGCTGTCATAGAATCTAAATTCTGAAACCACAAACCAGTCCCTGGGCTATACTGCCAACAACTCCAGCCTCAGCTCCCATGCCTGGCGGGGAAAGTGCCTTGCTCTGAGAGGCTGAGCCCCTCCTTCCTTAGCACCCCCTCCAAATGCCAATCCCGGCCCAACCCACCCAGCCAGCCCCTCCCACTGCCTTCCATCTCCACTGCTCTAGGCCTGGGCTTCTCCTCTGCTGAGAATAAGGACACCTTCAGGAGGAGGAATGGTCCAGATTGCAGTGGATTTCTTAGAGCCAGTCTGAGTAACCATGCACTGCTCTGGGCACATGCAAACTCCCTGGATATTGCAAATATGCATGCAGTGACCTATACTCAGATGCCCACAGAACTCCAGGACACAAAAGGGAGCTGCTCCCAAGCACTAGAGAGTTACTCAAGGTCAGAACTGGAAAGAACTCAGGGAGTGTCCTGTCCAACCCTGCCATTGTCAACGATAGAGAAACTGAGGTCCAGAGCCAGGAAGTGGTTTGTCTAAAGTCATACTTGGGATAGGCGTGGAAGTCAGGAGGCTTGGATTCTAGGTGGTCCAGATTGGCTGTGTGCTCTGAAGCAGAGAATTCATTGGGCCTCACTTGTCCCCTTCTGTAAAGCCAGATCCTGTGTGGAGGGGAGGGCTTGGGCTAAATGATCTTCCAAGGTCCATTTTTTGGGCTGACAGTTTGTGGTTCTCTGTGTACTGATGTAAAAGTGTGACAATAAGCAGTAATAAACTGAGTTCAGACAATAATGGGCACCATCTTGGCCAAAGGCAGACTATTTCCTCTCGGGAGTTCAATGCTTACACCCTCACAACTGAGTACCAGCCACACTCCTGGTCCTCCTTGTCCCCTCAGAGGCTGGTGCACTGGTTTTTACTGCTCTTCTGTGTCAGGGGTGGGTTATTCTTCAAATCAAAAGTGCTATTTTTGGACACAGCAACCTGAACAGTAAATAATTAATTTGTGTAATTAGAAGAGGAAGGCTTAAAGCTGACAATTTTTAACCAGGAATCAATGCACCCATTGTACCAGCCTGGCCTTCTCACCCGACCAACCCCCAACACTGCCCACACACCTACCAGCTTCCCCAACTGCCTCCCTCAACTGGGAGGCCAGCATTCCCAAGACTGCCAGCAGGGTTCATGGAATCAGACTCTGCTCCTTCCCCAACAAAGTTCCATTCTCTGCCTTCTCCCCTACAGAAATTGGTCTGCCTGCAGCTGCCCCTCACAGCTTGCTTTCCCGACCCCCTAAAGCTGTGCTGGGCTCCAGGTCCAGGCTCTCTGCTCTTGGGACACATGTAATCTACCTCCCCTGCTCAAGATGCCCCAACAATTCAGGGAGTTTGCATTTCAAGAAACTCCCATTAATATCAATTTACTTCACTGAAACCTCGGGTTCTTCATCAAGTTGATGATTTATGATAAAATCAATTAAATTACAGCCACTTAGGGCCCAGCCGCTTCCTCTCAGATTTCATTGGTGCGGGGCCCAAGTGTCTGGTGGAAAAATGCAAGTTTAGCTGGAGGCGAGGAAAGATAATTCTGCGGCTGAGAAAATTTAATGCAAAACAATTTCCAGGCAAAGCCGGGCGTCTGGACAGAAATGCAAGAGCCACCAGTTGGCCTGCGGAAATAACTATCTGGGGGTCAAAATATTTTTCTCCCCACCTTCATCATCGTGCATGGCTCCTTTGCTCTGTTCCCCTTTGTGCTCACCCATCCCCTCCCAAACAGAGACTTTGGGGGAGTTTGAGCAGTACTGGTGGAACCCAAGCCAGCCTCAAACCAACATCCCCTACCACTGAAGGCCTTTTTCTCCCCTCCCCCTCCCCCTCCCCCTCCCCTCCCCCTCCCCTCCCCTCCCCTCCCCCTCCCCCTCCCCTCCCCTCCCCCTCCCCCTCCCCTCCCCCCTCCCCTCCCTCCCCTCCCCCCTCCCCTCCCTCCCCTCCCCTCCCCCTCCCCTCCCTCCCCTCCCCTCCCCCCTCCCCTCCCCCCTCCCCTCCCTCCCCTCCCCTCCCCCCTCCCCTCCCTCCCCTCCCCTCCCCCCTCCCCTCCCTCCCCTCCCCTCCCCCCTCCCCTCCCCCCTCCCCTCCCTCCCCTCCCCCCTCCCCTCCCTCCCCTCCCCCCTCCCCTCCCTCCCCTCCCCTCCCTCCCCTCCCCTCCCCTCCCTCCCCTCCCCTCCCTCCCCCTCCCCTCCTCCCTCCCCTCCCCTCCCCTCCCCTCCTCCCTCCCCTCCCCTCCCCTCCTCCCTCCCCTCCCCTCCCCTCCTCCCTCCCTCCCCTCCCCTCCTCCCTCCCCTACCCTCCTCCCTCCCCTCCCCTCCCCTCCTCCCCCCCTCCTCCCCTTCTCCTCCTCCTCCTCCTCCTCCTCCTCCCCACCCAGCTGTGCTCAATAATTCCTCAGTCTCCCATGGCAAAGTTAAACGTTCAAAGTGAGTATCGGGCAGCATGGGCAGATGGCACGCAGGGGCCAGGGACCAGGCCGGGTGGGCGCTGTTGCGCGTGGCTGTGGGAGGAAAGAAAGCACAGGCTGAAGGAGCACTACTCCATGGCGAGGGCACAAGGCGGCAAAGTGTGTCCAGAGCTACCCCTTGCCAGGGTACCAAGACCTGAGAACACCGAGTCCCCCCTCGGGCTCCCTGTGTGCTCACTTGTAAAGCGATGCTGTACCCAACAAACCCCAACCCGAACACAATGTGCACTCACACAATACACAAAACACATCTACGTGTGTGTGCTTTCACACTCTCCTTATACCTCACATTCTGTCCCGGCAAAGGGACAGTTCCCACCATCTCCCCACATCTGGGAAAATAAATCCCAGCGAATCAACCTGGCATTGCCTTCCACTCCAAGGAGAGAGGCTTCTCCCGCCTCTGCTCTCTTTGGTTTTTGGTTTCCAGAGCAGGCAGGGAGTAAACACATCTTCTCTGAAGCCATAAATCACCCCCTCTCCTACCTTCTCAGTTTAACACCCGGCCTCAGCGCAACCCCTTGTAGTTTCAGCTTCAAATAACCCGCGAGGTGCTATTAGGTTCTGGCCATAGGTGGCGACTGGACTGCGGGAGCAGGGCCCAGCCAGCCCCCACCCCAGCAGATACCCCTCACATTTGCTGCACAACCCCAAGCTCCCAACTCCAGCGGAAAACCGTCTGCAGCCTCCAACCGTCTGCAGCCCTTCCTTAGCGAGAGCGCTCCCCAGGCCCTAACCGGGTCCTGTCCACACCCCACATTCCTCCACACCTCCCCGCACCCTCCGCCCGCACCGCCTCTTTAACTCGCCCCCATCTCTGTCTTCCAGTGTTGCGATCCTCCTCCTTCCCGACCCGGGGGTGGGGGTTTCAGGCACCCCCCGCTCTCCACCCGGAGCCCGGCCCGGCGCCCGCTCGGCACCGACACCTACCTGTGCGGCTCCGCTAGGGCGCGGGCAGCGGCGGGGGGCCGGCCGGGCCCGGATCCCGGGTCGCCAGCGGGGGCTGGGCGGCCGGCCGCATCTCAGTCCCACCGGCCGGCGCGGGGAGAGGCCCGGAAGCGCGCCCCCAGTCCTCCTCCTCCTCCGCCGCCGCCGCCGCCGCCGCCGCTTTGTTCGGCCCTCGAAGCGGCGCGCGGCCGGCCCGCGTGGGGCTGCGGGAGGCGGACGGGCCCGGCTCGGAGCTGGGTCGCGGTTTCGCTGCGCGAGCGGGCCGAGCGGCCGGGCGGGAGGAGCCGCGTCTGCCGGGGGCACCGCGAGGCGAGGCGCGGGGAGCCGGGGGCGCCATGGCGGAAGGCGGGCGCGCAGCGGCTTTTCAATGTCACCGGCGAAATGGGTTCCATATGTCCGGCTCGGCGGAGGAGGGAGGGGAAGGGAGAGCGTTGTGGGCAGGACGGGACAGGAGGATGGGGGGCGCGATGGAGGGAGCCCAGCGGCGGCCAGGGGGTGATGGGAGGATTGGAGAGGCGAGAAAGGTTTGCGTTTTCCATTTTCCCTGGAGTTGTCTAAAGCTGCTTAGGCTGGTGGGAACTTTCTCTTTTCTTTCCAGAAAGATCGGGGAGGGAGGAGATAAGCGAGGGTAGCATCCGTTTGTTCAGACGGGGGTGGGGGTGGGGTTCAAGAGAGGAGATGCGGATTGGAGGTGAAAGGGAAAGTTCTCAGGCTGCTGGAAGATCAACTTCTTCTCCCTGTCCCCGAAGAGGGAAAGAAGAGACCAAACCCAGGAGCAGCAGAGAGGCCAAGGAAGGATTCCCTGGGTCTGGGTGTGAGAGACCGACACCAACCACCAGCCCACCCGCCCAACCCCACCCCACCCCAGGGATTCAGTTTTGGGAGATTCCAACCTTTAAGTTACTGAAGATGGTGGTGGAAGAGGAGTTTGAAGTGCCCAAGACATCTTGGCCATTCCAGACACTTCAGTTCCTGCCCCAGCTGCCTCACACCTGATTTAGCACCCCCAGGGCCTACTCTAGTCCCCTTGTTTCTGGGATGGCCTCGGCTTTGGGCAGCTGCTGGTAAGAAAGCACAGAGTCTGGAGGAACTTCCAGACCCTACAGCCCTCTCCTCAGTCTGTGCCCGCCCGCCCCCCCCTCCAAGGGGATGGGTCTTTCTCTGCATTTCTGTCTCTATTTGTTTTTCTCTCTTCTCTTTTCCCTTCCCTTCCTTTCCTTTCCCTTTCTCTCTCTCTCTCTGCCTTTTCTAACCTTCTCCGTGGTCTCTGTCCCTTTCTCACAGTCCCTTTGTCTTCTCACACTCTGCTTCTTTGTCTTAAGTGAATTTGAATTGTGCCTTGCTAAGGACTTAGGAGTGTCTCCGGAAGTCACTTCTGGCCTCACTTATTAGGCTGCCCCTCTGAGCAGTGTGGAGCCCTTGGCCTCAGAACCCTGTCCTTTTGGCGAGGGTGGGGAACCCGTCCTTCTGCCGTGGAGACATCTTCTTCTACAAAGAAGGGGGCAAAGTGAGTGGTTTCCTTTCCACCTCCCTTCTCACTTAACTCTGGTTTTGTGAGTGTGTTTGCGTACCCATCCAAGTTGTGGGATGTCTTCTGCCAGGACAGCCTCCCTGCCTCTCTGAGTGGCCTTTGTCTCCATTCTCTCTGTCATCCTTTCCTTGGCCTCTGCCTTGACTTCCCACCTCAGAAAAGGATCCTGCTGCTTGCTCTCTCTCTGGGCCCTCTCTTTTTACTTCAACCTCTCTCTCCTCATCTTTCTATCTAACTCCTGTGCTCATTAAAGCATTAACAGCCCAGTTTCTTAAAGGCATGGGGATAAACACTATAATTATATACAGAAAGTGGACACCAGCAGCGTCTGGGGAGAAGACAGAGTCAGCGGCTTTCCTAAAGCCCCTTTCATCAAATACGTTCTATCCCATCTCCTGCACAGCAGAAAAGCAAATGGGGTGCGTGTGTGTGCAGAACTGGTAAGAAGCAGGGTGATTCGTAGCTAAATGAACCAAATGCATATATTTTTAAAAAAAACAACAAACTTGCTGATTTGAAGGGTAGGCCTGTATGCCTGGATGGAGGGCATCAGGCCTCACACAGGGAAGTTTAGCAAGGGGCCAGCGATTGACTAAAAGATAATGGTGGAGAGGGATGGTTTCTCTGCTTTTGTCTCCTGGGCAGAGTCTGAGTGTGAGTTGGGGAAAGGGAAGAGGAGGGGGTATCCGGAGGGCCAGAAGAGACAAAGACCTGACCGGGCTGAGAGAACGGAGAGGAAAAGCGGGGAGACCAGGCCTCCACGTCACAGGCAGAGGCAGCAGAAGGAGGGGAGACGGAGAAGGGGGAAGGAGTTGGAATCACAGGGGCCGGGGCCTGTGAGATTGGCTCCCAGCTCTCCCCACTGGCTCCGGCCTGTCCCAAGGAGCACATCCTTCAGCCTTCTCCTGCTATTCCCCATCCTCCAAAACAGGTTGAATTCAGAAGCTACTAACACCCACCATTCCACCCTTCATGTCCCTTTTCCTCTCCGAGGAAGAGTTAATCCTTCCCCCTCTCTCCGGCATTCTAAGACTTTGGCCTACATTCTGGAGCACTGGATTGGGGGTGAACTCACCCTCTCCACATTTACCCCCCTTCACTTTCCAGGTGAGGGAGAAGGAAATCCTTGCTTCCCACTCTGAGTGTGTATGGTATTCTTCACCACCCAAGGATGGGGGGCCTGAAGGGTATGGAGCCCACTATCCCTCAGGTCTCTCTGCTGCCTCCTCTGACCCTGCCCACCTGCCCCGTGAGCTCCAGCCCTGTCAAAGCTGCCCCTGAATCCAGACTCTCCCCAGGCCCTTTTAGCGAGGCCACGTAATGTCCCCACCCATCCCAGCCTAGGGTCTTGGACTTTTCCTTCTCTTTCTCCCTAAACCCTTTTCAACCCAGACTCCCAAATTAGGAGGCCTCACCTACCACCCACCCTAAAAGCTGCCTGTTAACAAGAAGAGGGCTCAGCGCCCACTTGGAGCAGAGCGTGGGAGTGAGCTCCTGGACGCCAGCACTGGGGCCTAAGCCACCACTCCAGGACGCAGCTGATGCCATGAATAATTAACACCTGGGCGCGGCATCACTAATTTTCCTGCTCAAAGGTTTACACTAGCAGGCAGAGTTAAGTATCACAGATAATAGTGGCTATAAAGTCAGTTGGCCAGGCTCCAACCAGGGACGGAGAAGCTAGCAGCCCCGACTGAACTTGGCAAAGGCTCTGTCCCTCATCCATAACAACTTCGGGGCGCAGCGCATAATATCCCCAAAAGCCGCCTCTGGCTTTGCTCTCTACCAGCAGACCCTTCCCTACTGGGGAGGTACTGAGACCTCCATATGAAATCAGAGGGGAAAGTTACCAGCTCTCCCCCTCCCAATCTGTACCCCATTTGCTCCCTTTTTGGATGGAGGTTTAGTGAGAGGAACACACCCCATGTCCTGAAACACTCTCCAACTTTCTGAGACCACCTGATTCCTGGAACATTTCTTTTCTAGAACAACTTAGAGAACTTCTCCCTCCTTTAGCCCCAGACACATATAGTCCCTCACTGCTGAGGAAACTTTCTTTGTTTCAGGAGGTCGAAGGAAGGCTACCGGGGTGTGAATTCACTTCCTTGTTTTGTTAGACAGGAGGGTGGGAAGCCAGAGCTTTCAGCTTCCCTCCCTGCCCTTCAGCCTCTGCCTCCATTGTCTCCCCCAGTTTGGGTAGCTCCTTCCCCACCCTCAGCTCCCTGTCATATATTCAATACATCAGTCCTACAGGTTAAGCTTTAATACTATAACTGAGTCCCTCCAGCCCCCTCCAGTTGCAAAGGATCCACTTGGTCCCCCTCGACTACAAAAATCTTTGCCTTCAACTTCAGTAATTTTTTCCCCTGCCTCCACCTCTCTTGCCCCCAGGTTCCTTCTGCCTTCAGAGTTGGGTTCTTTACCCCCAGCCGGCGTCAGAGCAACCAGACTCCTGGAGGGGAACCGCTGGAAAATGAAGCTCTGTCTGCTGCTGCAGGAATGTTGGCTCTATCAGGCTCACAAACATAATTTTTATATTAGATCGTGGTCTTTGACTGGGTTTATATGCCAATGAGGCATTTCTGGTTTACCAAATTTATACAGATCTCACCTTAACTGATAATCACAGATACTGCAATTTAAGACCTCCAGCTATAGAGCTTTCATATTAACTGCTGATATATTACTGAAAATCGTCTGAAATAACCAACTTCTGGGAACAGAGCAGAGAGAGAGGAAGTGCCTCCGAGAGTGACTCTTTCCCGGCCACAGAAATAGCCCAGCTTCCATATCATTTTCTGTGAGAAATGATTTATCGAAGACATGGCCATAAACAACACAACTCACTCACAAACACACGCAGATGCGCGCGTGCGCGCGCGCACACACACACACACACACACACACACACACACACACACACAATGGCTGGCATGCCGGCCGAGAAGCTGACACCCATATTGCTATAAATCAAGAAAAAGGTTGGAGGAGAGGGAGAGGGAGAGAGATAGAGAAGAGGAATATTCCTAAAATCTCTATGCAATGCCTCAATGGGTATAAACACACAGAGGACCATGTGAAGAGAAATGGCAGGAAATGAAGATGGCTATTTGTCACATTCTACGACAATAACATTAATAACAAACAATAAATTTACATGGACATATAAGACGCGGTAGGTAGTGAGAAATCCCTTCTACTTACAATACCCCAGCCCGCGGTGTGGCTCCGGCTGCGGGGCTGTTTTATTGCTGCCTCCCTCTCTTTTTCTCTCTCTCCCTCTCTCTCCCCCTCTCTCTTTTTTTTCTCGGGGTACAGGCTTGTTTTTCAAAGGACAGTTGAATTGCACGTCAGAAACAGGGAGACCGAGCCTGCGATTTTCCTGACGAATACATATCTATTCTGCAACCTCGGCATTAATTATTTAATGAATCACGTGACCAGGAGGGGGAAGGGGGTCTTTCGATTTCAGGCTCAAAGGACCACTATGACCTTCCCCTTCAGGAGGAGAAATTTTCCTGCAAAATAGGTTCCCCCCAACCCACAAATGGAATAGTAGCTAGTTCTCTCTCCCACATTCACATCTGTATCTGCTGTATCTGCATTCCCTAACCAGCCCCCCCAGAACACACACTTACCCACAGCCCACCTCTCCTCTCTCCCTTCTCCTCCTGCTCTGCTTAGTTCGTGGAGGTGCAGAAATAGTCTGCAGGGGCTTCTGGGGGGTGGGGTGGGATGGGCGCAGAGTCCTTCTCCAAGCCCCTGCATTTCTCAGCAACCAGTTCCTCTCTCTGCATCCCCCAACTCTATTCTCTCCCTTACTCCTAGGGTATTTTAGTGGGACCCACTCCCCCTCTTCCTTAAATAACCAACAAAATTTCTAAAGAGACCAGCTTCAAAAGAAGCATTTCATAAGTCCAGATTGTATATGTGTAAAGAATGGGGCTTCTGGCTTTAATTCTCTTTTTAAAAAGATCTTTTGTGGTACCTTTTGAAAGGGCAGAAAAGGGACAGGGTGAAGAGATGACTCGGGAGCTTCCAGAGTTGAGAGTAACCACAAGGGGGACTTGTTTTCGTTGTGTTGTTACTATTATAGGGAACCAAAGTCTACTGACTGACTGAGAATATGCTCTAGAGACAAAAGACCTGGACTAAGTTTCCTACACAAAAGAAGTGGACACTCAGTCTCTCTGTACCTATGTACACTCAGTCTCTCTGTACCCATCCTGTCTCACCCCTCCCCACCCCCCAACACACCAGTGAAGACAGCTGGAGATTTGAACTGGAGGGGAGGAGAGGGAAAGGGAAGAAAGAGGCTTTGAAGTTGGCCTGACAGCCCTGTCCCCATTTCCCAGGTGTTAGTACCCCTTGCTTCCAAGCAGCAGACAATGGAGACAGATCAATAGGAAAAAGATGGGGGGATCGCATATTAAAGTGTTAAAACACTGGTGATGATAGGAGAAATCCAGTCCCTTGGCCTAGAGAGAGAAATGTACGCAGAATTCTTCATCTCAGATATGAACAAAACAAAACAAAACATGCCCCCAAACCTTCACATACAGCTTGGCGCCAGAAGAAGCAGACCAGTTACGACCAGAATCCCAGAACCGGAGTATTTGGCCACGGTGCGGGATGGGGTTGCAAAGGGAAGCAGGGAAGACATTCCTGAAGGAGCCCCTCGCTCACACTCCCAGCCTTATCTTCAGCAGCTCTGGGGCAGCGGCAGCGGCTGGTGGACTGGGAAGAACAGACGTGTTTTGGGGAGGGGGGCATGGGGCCCAGGGGCCATCAGCGGTTTGTTTGGAGGGGTCTGAACCAAAAGCAACTGGATGGGGAGAAGGTTGAGGACCCAGGTGCCCTGACCACCCCCAAAGAAACCGCCACCCCCGGGTGGTGTCCGGTCCAGCGGGTAGTGGCAGCGCAGCCCCTGCCTCGGGCACTGGGCCGGCCTGGTCCCTTCGGAATCCCTCTCCCAGCCCTCGGGTGGGGGCGCCGGCGGGCCTGGGCTCTGTAGGGGGGTGGTCGGCTTTGATTGTGCAGATACAAAACCCAGGCTGGTATTGAATTCAGCCCCGCGCCTGGCTCCCATGAGGGCAACTCCCTGCATGGTCCTGGCCAGAAATCCATTAAAACTGGTCCCCCAAAGAAAAGCAGTCCACTAAAGTCTAAAAGAAAAATACTAGGGCGTGGGGAGTGAGGGGGTGGGGGAGAGAAAAGAGGAGAGAGAATATGCTGGAGCATGGGAAGACAGCAATCTCTGAAACGGAGAAATTATTTTTAAGGACGAGCAAAAGAAAAGCCAGTGACACGAAGGCACGCCGGGCAGGTTCTATTAAAATGCCCACACTCTTCGGATCCTGGGAATGTCCATGTTCAAATAAACAAGCGCCCGGGCGTGAGCAGAGTGCTTTCTTGCTGCCGATAAAGCGAACGTTTACACTGTGAGAAAGGCGAGATTGATTTACGAATCTGAACGTGCCTGTTTTATGGCCGATCACAAATCCGTCAGCGCTCAACTCACGCTGGGAAACTTCCCAACTCCGCTTTCCAACCAGACCCCCCCGCTCCCGGACCGCCGCTTCCCAGGGAGACCCACCACGGGCGCTGGGGCTGCCCCGGCGGCGACAGGCTCTGGCAGGACCCGGCAGCCCTACTCCGCCCAGACCGGTGCAAGTAGGATCGAGGGTGGTGAGGGCCCAGGAACTGGAGGAAGAGAGGTCCAAAGATTCGGAGGATAGAGGTGGCCGCTAGAATCGTAGAAGGTGAGCCCAAGGGGCTGGGGAGCGTGCCCGTAGCACTCAGCTCTGCAGAGGTTGGGGTCTGGGAGTGAGGGAGGGGGAAGGTCCCTCAGTTCCCACCTGTGGGGCTGAAACCCTCAAAGGAACCCCAACGTTCTCTTTCCATTGTTTTCCTCCTCTTTCCCTTTGGTGGACCTCTAATCGTCACATTGCAGAAAGCAGGTTGTAAAGACTCAGGTGACCAGATCTTTATCACCTGAGCCTATAGAGGGCTCACAACTGGTTATCTGCCCTTATGTGTTATGGGTGTACATCGCCCCAAATATTTTCATCCCAGGAGCAGTCCAGCTTGCCTTTCTGCTCGCTCTCTTTTCTTACCAAGGCCTCCAGCTCTTGCATTTATTAAACCTCCCAGGGACAAAGGAGAGGATACCAACCAACACCAGTTATTTCTTGCCTGAGACAGTCCCCAAGACATAGGAGACAATTTACAAAACGCAAACCAACACCCCACATACATCCCAGCAAGTTTCTTTCTCTCCTAGTCTTAACTCAAGGGAACACTTCCTTCTTCCCAGCTGGAGTCTGTCTGTCTGTGTGTCTATCTGTCTCTCTCTTTGTCTCTCTCCCCTCCTAAGAGGATGGCTGCTGGTGTAGATTTTTAAGATACAGCAAGTAGAATATAGATTTGAAAAGGCTCTGTGTTCAGAGTTCACTTCTTAGCAAATCCTCCGCACATCTCTCGAAAGTTGCTGGAAACTTTGGTTAACATGGCACAGCTGTCCCTGGCGATGGTCAGAACAGCCTGCACTGACCCTTGTCCCATCTCTCTTGCTCCTCTGGTGGGGAGGTACTCCTTGGGCTCTGTGAGTAGCTGGGGTGGGATTGGGGAGTGGGGAAGGGGTGAGGGTGATTATAGAAATAGTTTCCTAAACAACGGGACTTCAGAAAATGGGTTAAGATTTTGTGGATTTGGATAACAGACCTCGAGAGACAGTAACCACAATGGGGGCCCTGTGTCTCCTTAGGACCCAGGGGTTTGTCTCCCTAGCCCTCTGAAGCCCCTGGACCTCTCATATCTGCCTCCCTTTGTCTTTCTTCCCTCAGCTCCCTCCAACAAAACAGGAAAGAAGGAGGGATGAACTGGACATGGATGGCAGGGTGAGTCTGCCTGAGGGAAGGAGCTCTGCACAGAGAGAGACCAGCACCCTACTTCCCTCCCCCACACGAGCTAAAAATTTTTTTTGTTCCTTTTCTCCCCAATGGACAGTAACAGAAAAACAATCCAGCAATTTCAAGATAGCAAAGAAGGGGTTGTGGGGGCTGGTGGGGGGTGGAGAAGATGGGACATACAACAGCCCAAGGACCCCTCCCTGTGGAGGTGTGACTTTCCCTTCTGGGCAGGAGGCAAGAGCCAACACAATGTCCAGTCTCAGAGAGGTCAAGGGGCTTCCGAGGTCATTTTGTGGTTCTAATACTGAGCTAATCGCCTAGAAAACGTGGCCTCTCCATGAACTCTCTCTCCTGCCAGCCTCCTACTTCCAAAGCCTCAGTGAGCCCCAGGGAAAAAAGGCCAGCACATTCTGGTCTGAGGCAGAGCTCACCGGCTCCCTCACCTTCAGAAGCGGGGCCCCAGAGGGGAGAACAGAGCCCCCAGACCAAGAGAGCAAAAGGAAACCAAACTAAACTCTGAGCCTCCAGGAAGAAGGAAGGGAGCCGAGTGGAAGAAGAGGAAGATTCCGGCATCAACGAACCTTGCCTGTGAACAGAACAGTTTCCTGCTCCAGAGAGTTGCAAATATTTGTCTAGAATCCCAACCTAGACACAAAAAGAAAAACTGAAGACATCCACCTATACCCCGCTCTGAGGTTGGGGCATTCCATTTTTCCAGGAGGTGGCAGTGACAACTGCTCACTGGTAAACAGACCTGTAGGACACCAGCCCCCAGTGTAGACAAGCAGAGTCACGGAACCCATGGGCCACATGTGCACCTCACCTCGCTACACACACACACACACACACACACACACACACACACACACACACACACACACACACACACACACACACACACACACACACACGCTGGGGCTCCCAAGGCCCTCCTGCATTTTCTAAAACCAGAAAGCGCTTCTGAGCTGCCTCATAAACAACCTTTTCTGGGGTTTTTCTGGTGCCTAACACCTCAGTCCCAATCAATTCAAACACTCTCCAGGTGTCAGTCCCTGACCCAAGCATCTGTCATCATAAAAGGCATCAAACCTGACCAACCGTCCACCATAAAAACCCCGCAAAGATAGTTGAAAAAGAAAAAGAAGGAGGCGAGAGAGTGTTTCTTCTTTCCCTAGTAAAAAGAGCTCATAAAACGATTAAAAAAAAAAAAAAAAAAGCCAGCCCAGGCGGGGGCTTTGTTACCTTTGAGCCTCTCGCCTCCTCTCGCCTGAACTCCGCGGATCCCATTCATGACGAACGGCTTCTTCCAAACTGAGAGAAAAAAGTTTTCAGCTTTATGGTTCCAAATTTTTTCCCCCTTGCAGATCCGGGAGTGGCGGCTAACACTTTTTTCCCCCAACAGCCGGTCTGCGGAGATTTGCTGTTGAATAATAACAAAGGAGAGAGGATACGTATTTAAAGAAGTGATTAATGGTTTTCTGTATAATTCTCACATTTTTCTTAGCTCTTGTCTACACAGAATGGCTGTGAACTTTAAGCTCCATAGAAATCTTTTTTATTCTATTCATACCTTCCTAAGAGCAGCTTTGATTTGGTTCTATAGAGACATGGGGGGGGGCATATGCTTTTTAAGAACTATTTTCCCCTCTAGAAGGGAAGGGCCGCCACACCCCTTGGCAGCTAAACATCACACCGCGATTCCACCGAAAACAAAGCTCGCCACTCTCAACCTCCAGGTCCGGGTGATTTGCTACGAGTCTCCCCGCAGCATTGAAACGAGCGGTTCAAACGCCCCTTCCCGCGCGGTGGACCCCGGCCCAGTCTCTCCCGGGCCCTACACAGCCTCAGACGCCCGGGAGCTGCACACCGGAAGAATGCAAAAGAAATCACAGTAAAACGCGCTGGTGGAATTGGTTATATTTATTTTCTGAAGGGAGATGGGACCGAAAAACGACTTTTAAATGCATCTGCTCTACCGAGCCCTGAGCTTGTGGGAGGCGAGATGGCTGTACCCGGAGCCACCACCGGACCAGAGCCCCGAGGCCGGAGCCCCCAGACCTTAGAACTTCTCTTGGGCTCAGCCCCAAAGCGGCCCAAGCCTGACAGCGCTTCTGAGGGTCACCTGCACCCCTCCCTTCCCCCACTCCATTCTAGGGGTGACTGGGACCTCAGAGACAGAAAGCTATTTGGTCCCCAGTCATACTTTCGATACTTTCTATGAGAAAGAAAATGAAAATTAATACAGGAGCAGGGCTTCACAAAAGAGGCCATTTGTCTTCTTGATTATCTATTTGCTTGTCAGAGTTTGAGCTATGGCACTGGCTAGCTCCTTTGTAATATAAAAATACTCTGAAAACCTGAAAACACCCAGAAACATCTGTGCAAAAAAATTAGACTCATTAAAGCCTTAAACACCTCAGAGGAAAACGATACCTTCTTACGCGGGAGGAAAGAGGCCGGCCGCTCAGAATCCTCTCTCGGAACTTTAATAAGCAAAGAGCCGTCTGTCTAGAAGGAGACAGCTTTAACCGCATTTTATTTGCTTATGACAAATAAATCACTATTTGAAAGCCTTTGTCATACTTAAGCCTCTTGTGTTCTACAATGAAACATTTTCCCCCCATTAGGGATTGGAGTCAGCCCTCCCAGTCCTTTCAATCCATTTTTGGACTAGAGGGGAAAAATTAAAAGCCCCAAACAAAACACACCCACCCCAAAAGGAAAACAAACCAGCCACCACAATTTGGAGTCCTCTGAGATACAAATTCCCATCGGATCCTTTGAAAAAATTCCTCAACCACATAAACGTGCAGTCGAATGGACTGGGGTGCCTACAACATACTCTGGGAGGCATTTATCTGCATCTTTACATCAAGGTTTCAACAAAAACACGCCGTGCTGGTCACAAGAAACCAAACATTTATTTCTATTGTCACTCTGTACAGGACACACATTTTCACGCCAACAAAGGGTTCTAGACTCAGGCAGCCCCAGAACTAAGAAGGGTCCTGGTTTGGAATGTCAGAAAGAGCATAGGAGAGAGGACGCACATGACATAAAATAATTAATAATAATAATAATCAATGCAACAATGATAAACTATGGGAGAGGTCTCTGTCACCTCATCTCCCAGGTGGGAAGGGCATTTTATTTCCTAGTTTCACATTCACTTTCAGTCTAGAACAGGCCTCCACTGTACAACTCCAGATTGGCAAGAGGGTTGTGACCGGCTCCCAGAACGCAGCTGGCCCCTCACCCCTGCAGGCACGGCTTGACCTCCCAGAGGAAGGCCCTCCCGGTCTCTGGGTCCTCTCCTTCTCTTGGACTCAATTTCCCTGCCCTGCTTCTGCGTAGCCGAGGCACGCATCCCCCCGCCCGCCTCCACTTGTCCCCTTCCTGTGGTCCCTACCCCAGCCCCGCAGTGGAAGGGGGTGAGCCGCCAGCGTCCCCGTGAACGGGCACGGAGGGGGAGAGGTTGTGCGCGTGTGTTTGTTACCGTGGCCAAAACACTGCGCTATCTGGCAGTCAGAGGATGCTTTCGCTGGGTTTCAGGAATGGGGACAAAGAAAAAATATCCAGACTGTCTTCCAGCAGCGGCAGCAGCAGAGGCGGCGGCGGCCGAGCCGGGCCTCATTTGTTAGCGGGGTGTCGAGGTAATGGTCGCCACCGAGGCCCGTCCTCTCCTCGGCAGAGTAAACAAGACAGATGGGCCTGGGCCTGGCGTGATTAAAGATGAAACGTGGATCCATCTTCACCAAAGCTGAAAATGAGGAGTGCAGCCTCCTCCTATTTCTCTTTCTGTCTTTTTCTTTCTTCCTTCTTCTTTTTTTTAAGGAAGAAAGCAAGAGACTTGAACCTTGCTTCTGGGGGGCCTCGCCTGGCTCCATATTGTCATTTCTATAAATAAAGCTTCCCCTCCCCCCTCCTCTGCATTTATTCGTGTAAATAGACAAAGTGGGGGGAGAGCAGGTAGGCTTTTTCGGACCCAGGCCTCAGGGTCCCCTCCCGCGTCTCCCCCAACCGCCCCCCCCGCACTTGCAACCCACTCCCGCCCCGAGGTTCGCGGCTCCCACGTGGGGGACACTAGAGCGCGGGGGGGCCTCCGTTGGGCCGGCCAGGGGGCCCTCCGGCTGCGCCTGCGGTGCCACCCGAGCGGATCTTGGTGTTGGGCAACTTGTGGTCTTTTTTCCACTTCATTCGCCGGTTCTGGAACCAAATCTTAATCTGGCGTTCAGAGAGGCAGAGAGCGTGGGCGATCTCCACCCTCCGGCGCCGCGTCAGGTAGCGGTTGTAGTGAAATTCTTTCTCCAGCTCCAAGACCTGCTGGCGAGTGTAGGCGGTCCGAGAGCGCTTGGGCTCCCCGCCGGCGTAATTGGGATTTACTGGACACACACAAAGAGAGGGAGAAAGAGAAAGTTTTATTGCCCCGAAAGGGAGGAGGGAGAGCCCTTTCTTCCAGCTAACACAGTATCTCCCTCCCTCCCTCTCCCGCCACCCCTTCTTCCTCCAGAGGGGGTGGGGATGAAAGAGAAAGCGGGACCCCAGGAAGAGAAAGAGACCTCTAAGTTTTGGAGGATTGTGTGGTCACGACGTTGTTGTTTGGGTGTCCGGGGGGAGTGAGGAATCTTCACAAGGTTTTAATCGCTCCTCTCTCCCCGCACGTGGCCTGGGGCCCGGGATGGGAGAATGAGGGGTGAAAGAGGGAGGGGGCTTCATTAAACCTTTCTTCTGTTAGTTCCCACCCTCTGTGCTCAGATTCCAAGCAGTGCCTGCCCCCAGTAAAAACTTTTGCCCACTTCTCAAGCCAAGGAGCCAGACTAGAGGAAAGAAAGGAAAAAAAAAAAAATACAGGGAGTTGACTCAACTCTCAGCTTAAATACAGATTACCTCCTCCCCCCTTCTCCTCCCCCCCTTACACCCCTCCCCAATTTCCAATTTCACTGAGACTGCATCTCCCTGGCGAAAAAGTCGCTGGTGAGAATGGCAAAGAGGATGGGGAACCGACTTCAAAGGCGCGGGGCCCACCAGGCCATAAAAATTTATGGGGGATGTAATTATGTGGCTCTGAAAACAGGCGACCGTAAATCTCCGGCAATGGCGAGTTTATAGCGGGGACAATTGGCTTCCCCTAGCTCCCCCCCCCAATGCCTCGAGGTCCCTTTGGTGTAAAGCGCCGGGGGTGGGAGGGGGAAGGGGTGCCCACGCACTCACCCGTGCTCACGTGAACTTTGCGCATCCAGGGGTAGACGATGGGCTCTTTGCACGCGGAGTGGGACGGGCTGGGGTGCAGGGGGTTCTGAGCGCAGGGAGGCGGCGGGGGGCTGCTGCTGACCGCCTCGCAGCGCTGGCCGGGCTCCGGGAGGAGGGCCCCAGAGGGCGGCGGAGCGGGAGCCCGAGGGGACAGCCCGGGCGGTGGCGGGGGCGGCGGGGGCGGCGGCGGAGGCGGCGGGGGCCCAGGGTCCCGGCAGGCCGCGTAGCGCTGCACGGTGCACGCGGAGCGCCGCCCGAAGCCCGCCTCCGGCTGGAAGCTGCTCTCTCGCCTCTGGCCGCCGGCGTAGTACCCCGGCGAGTGGTCGCTGGGTAGGTAATCGCTCTGTGAATATTCCTCGCACGGAGGGAACTTGGGGTCGACATAGTTTGAGTTGATCAAAAAAGAACTCATAGCCATTAATTTCTGGGAATTGTCCACAAAATATACTAAAATTTATTCCGACCCCTGACTCGTTTTCCTGTTTCCGAAAGCCCTCCTACTTACTGTCAAGTGAACAAAGTTAGGGGCCCACGTGATCCTCGGAGCCAATGGCCGCCCCGCCTGCGATTCCCGGATAAGGAAATCTGCTCACCCGGACCCTACTCCAGCCAAAGAGGTTTATTTCCCCTTCTTCTCTTCCCCCCCCCCTCCCCACCCAACACCAGGATTTACATAGGGCTCCTGCGGGGCGACCGCCTCCTCGCTTCTCCTCACCCGGATTGGGGAGAGGGAGGGAGGGAGATGGAGAGCGAGTGAGCAGGTTGCCACCCGAGGGCCTGTTGGGGCGCTGGGCGGAGCGCAATCCCTGGATCCCCTCAGAAGCTGGGGCTTCGGGTGTGGCCCCTCCTGTCCTGACTCACCTCCCCCCAGGCCTTCCTTAGGGCCCCAGCCCCTCCTCACGACGTGGCGAGGGGGAGCCCCTTTACCCGGCGTCTGTGCGGGGGAGTTAAGTGAGGGACGGACTAGGGGCTCCGCCTGAGAGGGGAACCCACACGGGGGAGAGGCACTGAGCGTGGGCCTTTTCTCTACAGCCGCACGGGGAGGGGTAGGGAGTGAGAGGGGAGGCATCGGAGCAACCAGGCGGGTGCACGGAGGGACTTGTCAGAGATGAATGGAACCGCGGGCGGATCGATAGGAAATTCATGCACTAATTCGGGGAGACCTCGCCTTCCAAATCGCATTTAGCTGCGCTATTAGTTTGGCTGTGTCAGTCAGTCCGTCTGTTTCCCTCTCCTATCCACTCCTCCCCGTACCCCACGCGGCCCAAGCCGGGAGAAACGACTTGGTTTCCCACACTAAACATGAGCACTAGAGTAAAAAACCTCCAACTTTTGAGAGCACGCTGAATAGAAATTTGCTAATTCCAAAAGCACCGGAGCAACGCTAACCGGGCGTCGAGACGTTGTAATTGCCGCTAATGGGGCCGCCCGCGCAGCGAGCAGAAATCTCACATCCTTGTGATGCTGAGGATAGGAGACAGGGGTGATCCCCGCACAATAACACCCCTTGGTAATCGTGTGTTTCCAGGGCATCTTGTTCTGAACCCAAACGGAAAGGCGACCTCTGCATCCGTTTGAAAAGCAAATTTCCTTTGCCTTCGCACACTGAAGACAAGTCATTTTTACCGGATTTTCAGTGAAGCCTCCCTAAGCCCAAAATAGGGAATAGGTGGGCTGGAGGGAGAGGATAAAATAAAAACATCAGCAACAATATTAACCTTTTAAGTGAAGTGAAAAAGGACCAAGGCTCCCAAGGGCAGGCAGGGGGAGATTTCAGGTAGATGATTCCTCCATCTCTAAGCAGTTGAGGGAGAAAAAGAAAGAGAAAGAAGAAGGAAGGAGTCTTCGTGTGGTCAGTCACTGGATGGTCCTCATTTAGGAAAAAAAAATATTTTTTTCTTCAGGAAGAAAAAAATGAGCGGAGTGTTTATGTCAACTACATATTCCCCTAGATACGAATTTGTGACCACAAAATTCCTTACACAAATTCGGATCTACAGGGTATATACAGAAGACAGATAGATCTTCTTGGCCCAGAAATTTTCCAGTTCTCCTACTTTCCACGCGTCCTTCTTTTGGGGTGTAGTTTGAGTGCTTCGATTTGATTTCGTTTTGTTCCAAGTTCTGAGGTCTGGGAGCAGGAAAAGTCACTGCGGTTCCATTCCTGGGATTACAAGGTTTTCAACTCTCTTCCTCTTCTATTAGAGAGAAATAGAAGCTGCCGGTCCCGCAAAGGGACGCGAACCTCGGGGCCGCTGCGCAACTCGGCGGCGCATGAATTATGAGATGTAAACATTAGCTAAGCACAAAAGGAGGAAGGGTCATCCTGAGGCTGTGGCGTAGTCAGAATCAGGCCCTTCTGGGTGCCCTCGCGCCCCTCCCCTCCGCCCAGGACTTTTTTTTTTTTTTAAAAAAGAAACAAAACCCCAATCGGCAACTCCGTGCTCCTTGCAGCCTTTAGTTTTCGATCAAACGAATATCTAGATATTTTCCAAGGCGCCTCTCAGCAAAAGGAAGAGGGAGAGGCGGCTGGGTGTGAAGGGGGGGTCATAAAAGTCCTTTTAGAAAAATTCAATGGTAAAAAGAGAGAGAAACAGCTGTAAAGAAAAATGCTGGGAGACCAAGCAGATGGGGCCCCGGATATTTAATGATGGGCAATTCCGTTTACAACCTGAGAAAAAGATCAAAGGCGTTTCATTTCCGAATGAAGGGCAATGAGGAACCATAAAACATGCAGCCAGATGATATTCCGGCCCCTCCCAACCTCCCATACCTCCTGGGGCCAGAAAAGGGGGATAATAGGTAAAGTGTGAGGAGGAACCCCATTTCCCCCACCTCCCTAGCTCTGGGCAGGCTCTCTCAGTTTAAACTTGCTCATTCAGCCACCTGCTAGGCTTGCTGGCAGTGGAACCAAAATGGGGATCTGGGAAACCTGGGGGATCTGGAATTTCTGAAGGGACTTCCTGAGGCTGCCAGTAACCACTGAATTTACTAAGCTGAGAGACTGAGGATGGAGCTGAAGGGAACTGCGTCCTAGACTGTGAAAGCTGAGGGCCTTCACAGGGTGAGGAGAAGGGTTCACAGAAGCCTCTTCTGCACCCAGACTCCCCATTCATCTCTCTAGGTCTGAAGAATACTTGCATCCCTAGTGAACAAATCAGAATAATATCAATTTCTTTAACAAGTACATCAACAAAACAAAAAGCAACCCTCTAACCACCATGCTCTAAAGGTCTCTGCCCATCCCTAGTCCTGGGACCCTTGCAGGTGGATAGGAGGAGAGTTTCCACCTACCAGCAACTAAGCCCAGAGACCCTCTGATTTTCTATCCCAAATCTAGATTACCAAGGTTGGTTTCTGGGCCCGATTTCTAACTTTCTAACACCAACACTCTCCCAGCCAGGCTGGACTCACCTATATTTGAAAAATCACACACACACACACACACACACACACACACACACACTAATATTGTAGTTATCTTTGCCAGGAGAGGGTCCAATAAGTAATCTCAGAACCCCATTTAGGCACCCAGGGAGACTGGCACCTGACCCTGGATCCACAGACAAAATGTGTGGATAGGACCCCCAACAGCCCCCCAGCGTCAAGCAGGGGCTTTTCCAAGTCTTGTCAAGGGCCACTTTAGTGAGGGGCTCCACGACCCCTTCCAGCTGGCCAGGCCCCTCCCCCACCCCATACCTCCTGTCCTTCTCAACTCGCCTCCCTGAAACCCGTCCAACTCGAACGCTTTTCGGAATTTGGGGAGGGCCAATGCGCTGGCCACCGGGGCCTCTCTGCTGCTCTACACTTTCTCAAGAGATGCGGTCCAGGTGCCCCAAGCACCCCAAAAGAGAGGGATGGGAAGCAGAGCCCGCGGGGCTGTGTGTGGCTGATTCTGGGGACAGAGCGCTGGGCGCTGAGAGCCGCCACCTGCCCATCCCACCGAGGCGCCGCACCCCCCACCCCAGCCAGTCCCACCGCGATGGGTGGAGGACTCGGTTTATCTGCGACTTCCAAGACGGGGTTCAGAGCAGGAAGCTGCCTCTCCCTCCACCCCCGAAGAGCACTAACATTGATACGCATAATAATAAGAACCAAGGCTCCACCCGCGTTCAGAGCCACCTCTCCGGCGCTCCCGGTGGCTCGCTGGCCCGCCGGCCGCCTTTTCCCTACAGCTACAGGTTGCTGGAGTGACCTCTCGCTGCTCAGCCCCTCCGCGGTCCCGGGCGTGCCCAGCCCGCGCCGCATCGACTACTTTTTGTCGGCGGGGAGGGAGGGACTGAGCGAGGGAGAGAGACCCTGAGGCCAGGAGGCCCGCACCGCCAGCGGCGCGGAGGAGCGCGGGCGGGAGTACTCACCGGGCCGCTCCCCGCGCCCTCCAGGCCGCCAACCCGCCCGCGGGCCCGCGCGGCCCCCGACGAGCTCGCTCTCGTCCACTATTGTGTGTTCGGAAAACCGAACCGCGGCGGCGGGCAGAGGAGCTCCGGGCCCCCTTGGCGGCCGGAACAAGACTTTTTTTTTTTTTTTTTTTGGTGTGTTTTTGTTTTTGAAGCGCAAGTTTTCGTATTAATCTCATACTTTGGCAGTCTTTGTTAAACAGCTAGGCGCGTCACCAGGCTCTCGAACATTTTAATAATTTTTAGACGCCGTGACCTGCGGTTCACCCCTCTCGGGCCTCCCCCACGAGCAGGCAGTTACTATAATACGCTCGCGCAGTTCGCTCGGTCATATTGAATTTTGCGCAGGTCATTACTTGGGAGAAAAATGACAGAGCAAGGAATTTGATTCAGCTCATCCTCTCCAGCTCTTTTTGCCAGAAACTTCTCTCCCCTTCCCCCCACCCCCACCCCCAAAAAGTCCCATTCGGATAGAACTCAGCCCGGCCCCGCCTCTTCTTTGATATTCCATCATTCCTATATTTTTTGTCAGCTCTCGTTCGGGGTCCAAGAGGGAAAGGGTAGAACTCCGCGGGGGTTCCCTTTGCGGCCTGTGATGGAGGCTGGCACCTGGAGAAGTGGAAATGTGGGGATCTGGGTCCCAGAGAGCAGGCCTCAGCCAGAGCCCCCTTCCCTCCTTCCTCCCCTATAAATGGCTGTACTGACAACGCCTGTATTCCCACCCAACTGCACACTGCATCTGCTTTGTTCTACCCCTCAATGCCAGAGAGACCCCCATTTCTGCCAAAACTTTAGAGGTTCCAGGGCCCCAGGAATGACCCCTCTACCTCCTGGTGCTGAGATTTGGTTCACAGGCCAGCATGTTTGGGGAAGATAGAATTCTGAGAGAAGGGCTGGACTGCACTGGTCAAAGCTGGGGCACTGGCTTTCAGAGGCTTTAGTTGTCCTTTAAAAATCAAACAGTATCCTCCCCATCTGCATTTTTATTTAAAACTACTTTTCATCTGTACAGTAACTCCTTTGCCTGCCCCCAGCACCACCACAAGGAGGTTGAGGAGGAAATCAGAGAGGTGTTAAAAATACTCAAGAGATTTTCTTTGGTTTGTCCCTCCAGGATCAGAAATAGGTGATGGGCCAGCAACACATTTCCCCCTTTCTCCAGCCTCCAAGGCACCAGCAGAAGTAGATCAGGTGACTCCCCTCCACCCAGTTCAAGTCTAGGGGGAGTGTCTGCAAGGGGGTATCTCCCTAGTGCGGGGAGGCCGGAAGAGAGCATCCCAAGGTACCCAGCTTGGCCTGGGATGGCAGAGGACTCCTCTTTCTCATTCTGAGGCCCCTCCAGCCCAGGACCTTGGGCTGCTCCAGTCTATTCCACAAAACTATCAACTTGCTAACATACTGTCCTGGAATGGAGGGAAAAGAGACTGAGGAGGAACAGAAAGAGATAGATTCTCCAGTTCAGGTTTTGACCTCTACCTCCTCCAGACCCTAGGAATTCCCTATGGCCTGACTCCCCAGAAAAACTTGCCTGAAGGCCAAGCAGAAATGAGGACCCACACCCAATTGGTTTAATTTTTAAAAAATATTGGGGTCAAATTGATTTGAAATTTGACATTAAACTGTGGTCTCTTCTGGCCATATTTCAAAATGCATCTTTATAAAAACTCCCAGGTCCTCTTTTTTTCTGGCGGACAAACACCCAGAGAGTACCTCCTATATTAAATGCTTAGAAGAGAATATGATGACATCTCATAAGGCAACAAACCGTCACGTAAAGACCCCAAATAAGCATATGCCCTGGTGTTATAATTAGTCTCTCTAAGCATTTTACTTATGAGCTAAGCTTAATGCACGGATTCAAGGTTCATTTAAGGTTGCCAGTTAAAAAGATCTCTGTGAGTCCATCCAGTATTTTTCCTTCTCATTTCCCCTCCCTCCTTGAAATAGGAAGAGAGGGATTCTGGAAGAACATACAAGTGTAGGTTTGGGAGAGAGTGAGAGAATTAACAAGCTAACCTTCTTTCAATATCCAAGTGCTTAAACCCAAGCAATTGGGAAAGAGGGATGGGAGTTTTTAAACTCCGTCCAGTCCTGGCCCATGGTTACTGGACTCCAACTGCCTGGACCCCGTCTGGGGGTAATCCCTGAAAAAAACAGGCCTGCCTGGAGGGAGGAGGAGCTGGGGGATCCAGCTGTTTGGCCCCTTTAGGGGAAGCCTAGTGGGGCTGATGTGGGTTGGAGTCAGGTCTTCACCTTGGAAGACTTCTTTGGCCCCACCAAACCCACACGTCCTGCAAGGACGTGTGGGTAATTGGATTTTTAAAATGTGTGCGGCTGGGTAGGTTTTAATTAAATGTTATATGGTGACTCAAAGGTTGTCTTTGGGAGAGAAAATTGCGCAGAGGATTGGCCATGCCCAGAGCGCTTTCTTTTGTGCAGCTCCCCACCCCACCAGAGCCAGTCTGGGGAGAAGGGTTTCTTCCTCCCTCAGTTTCTCCTTCCCCAGATCTGCCTCTCCCCTCTCCAGTTCCGCTCCCGCACTCCCCGAGCCCACAAGTCTTCCTTACCTCGAGCATCCCTTGCTCGCTTTCTTCTCTCTTCACACACACACACTGCCTCCTCCCCTCTTCCACCCCGCCCCAGCCGCTAGACGCCGCTGCGGCCGGCTCACGCACGCTGTAAACTTTTGACCCTCCAACTTCGCGACCCCTCGGGCAATAACACTGGCCTCACGGCCCAGGGTCTCATTCTGCTGCGCCGGCTGCAGAAACCCAAACGCAAAACGTCTTCCCTGCCCTTCCTCCCCCGCCCCCACTAAAGGCCTTAGGCCTGGAGAAGAGGAGTCAGTCTTTCGATTGTTCAATAACTCCTCCTCGGGAAAAGATGCTGACTCCACTTCCGGCTTTTTGCACCACTTCCCGTATTTTCACCGTTCTCTCATGTTTAGATGCCTGGAAGAGCTTTTGACGACCCACCCCTCTCGATTCTTGTCCCCCAGAATGGGGCCGCAGTTGCTGTTGACAGGAGTGGGGACATACGGGAAGCCGTAGAATGGGCTGAACTGGAGAAGGGTGTTTCTGGGGTGAAAAGTGGAGAGAGCTTGGAGCAAGTGTTCCTTGGGAGAGGAGGGGGCCATAGGCCCCCAAAAGGCTGGAGAGAGAGCTCAGCGTCCAGGCTTTGCGAGGCCCAGCGGGCCCGGGGCCACCTTGCGCGGCCGCTCGCTGGCGCCTTGGAGGCTCCAGCCTGGCTGTGAACTTGGTCTAAGGCGGACTCTACTGGCAGCTCGGGGACGTTACAGCCTCAGCCTCTGCCTCTCGGCCAACGCAGCGGCCGCGCGGCGACCTGCGCTGTTTCGGTTTCCTTTGCTCCCAAATATCGCTTCCCAAGCCCCCACTTCTCATAGAGAAGGATTTTGTTCCTCCTTTCCTTGGGGCCCTTGGGGGTCGGAAAACAGAAAAGAGAGAGAGAGACACACAGAGAGAAAAAGAGACTGGAACAAGCAGAAGCTCCGATATACAGGGATTATGCTCCATCGTGTCTCCAAGCCCCAAAGAGGAGATGTTCCCACATGCAGGGACTTTCCCCCTTCCGCTCCCCTAAACGCTTCTTTTCAGGCTGAATCCCCTCCTCTCCACCTGGCCCTCCTGGGTCATGTCTTGGCTAGGCAAGCGGGTGTTCGGGCCTGCGAAGTACCTTTCCTCTCTAGACACATTCGTCCCTACCCCACTGGGCTCCGAGGTCACGGATCGCCGCAGCCAAAGTCAGCCGCCGCGCTCAGAGGCTGCACCGAGGCCGCAGCTCTGGGGGCTCAGCCCGAATCCACTCGGAGAGAAAGACCAGAGCGTGGCTGGGCAGCTAGGGAGGAAAAGCTAGAAGATGCGAAGACGAGATTTAGGGAGAGAAAAGACAGGACAGAGGACGCCTAAATCATAGAGAAAGGAGAAAGAAGGGGGAGAAAAAGGGATTAAAAGTTATAAAGGTGCTGATATTCGGGGTCCGACAGGTCCAGAACTGCCCGAAGTCCAATCCTCTCCAGTCTCCTAAATACCCCACTTCCTCTTGGAGCCCGAAATCTGGGTCTCAATCAATTCGCCAAAAGGAGGGGAAATCGGTCTAAACCTGTGGGCCTGCCCCCAGCCCGGCCGGGAGCGATGGAGGTGGCGGCGGTGCGGCCAGCGGCACGTAATGTATGCGGCAGCGGCTCGGAGCCCCAAGTAGGCCGGCGCTCCGGCCCTGTCTGCTGACCTCTGCGTGATCCCGGACTCTATGAATTATTGATGAGATATGAGCGTTGATTTCCCCTTTCAGGATGCAAACTCCATTATATTGTTAAAATGGCGATTTAATCGTTGAGAATAGCTTTTGGTGTGGGTTTTTTCCCCAAACTCATTTGCGCCTCCTTCCTTTTCATTTAACTCTCTTAATTAAATCCTTTAACAGATTTTAATCACTTTTTGGAGGGAGGGGTAGGAGGAAGGGGAAAGACATCACTACTATCACCAACAAACACTAAAAACAAGCCAAAAAACCATAAAAAGCTTCTACCTTGGGGAAGTTGAAAGGAAGGTGGGGAGGGGGTGTTAGCCCCTCTAGAAAGGTCGTGCTGGGAACAACCACCAGAGGATACATCCATCCGAGTGCTGGGGCAAACTAACTCTGACAAGGAAGTGTTGGGCCTGGGAGGTGTCTAATTCCACCCCGGAGGAGACTTGTGTGTGGAGTCCGACTGTGGAGAGTAAGTCAGGCTTACCCTTCTTGCTGAGAAGTCGAGGGACATGGAGCTTGGGGAAGACACGTGTTTCTTGAGGGGAGCGATTCTCCAATCTGAAACCCAGGGCACGGCTTACCGAGAAATGTCCATTCTCTTTAGGGCCCCCATTTCTCCCCTCCCCCACCCCAAGCAGCTCGGTTTCCAGGCGGTGTCTGGGTTAATTAATATGGATGTGTAACAGCGCTGCAGCAATCGATAAATCCCGCTGTGGGCAGATCCCAGCCTCGAAATCCGATTACTCTGAGAAACTCCAAAAAATGGAAACAGTGACCAGTGGGCTCTCCGCTAAAAGAGGGGAAAGGTTCTTGCTAAGCTCCATTCTCCTTGGTTGGCCGGGTTGGTCCCCAAGCTGGGAAACCCATGCAGGCAAGCGCCTTCTCTGCTCTGTCCCGAAAGGGACTGAGTCTGGGGGACTGTGCTGAACGGTTCACTTCTCCCTTGCTCTGAATCCTTGGCTTCCACCTCAGCATCCAAACCCCAAGGATAAAGGAACCAGCCCAAGAGAGGAGCTTCCACGTGGATCCTGCCCCCATACCCTGCCCCCCCAAACCCCAGAGAATACTTCTCACAGCCAGGCAAGAGTTAAGTGTCCCTGTTGCAGTTACCGAGAGGAAGCCGATGAAATATGGGCGCTTGGAACTCCAGGCCCGGCTGGCTTTCCTGTTTACATTTCTTTATACTTCCTCCTACCCCGAAGCCTCGGAGAAACAAAACAAAAAACCAAACCCAAAAAATAACCAAATAAAACAAAACAAAATTAAATTGTCCATTGAGTAGTGGTCAAGCTGGCCTCAGAGGGAAAAGGGAAATGTAGCCTTACCCTCCCGCTGCTGACCTCCTCTGCCCTGCCCAGGTGGAGGGTGCCGATGGATAGCATGAGGATTTGACTAGTGGGTTCTGGCCTGCAGCTCAGAGAGTTGGGGCCTGGACCCAGCTGGGGAGGGGAACCAGATGGGAGAGGAGAGAGAGAAACAGCTTTCCCTGAGAACGTCTTGAGGAAGACTGGAGAGGAGGACACAGGTCTGGGGCAGAGAGAGTTCCTTTGCACCAGAAACCATTAGAAAACTCTCATCCTCTCCCCCAACACGTCCTTGCTGGGGTTCAGGGGAGACAGTTGCCCAGAAAACCTGAAGTGGGGAAGAGGAAAGCCCAGCTAGGGTGGGGTCTTCTCCAGGTAGGATCTGCTCAGAGCCGGAGGAGACCCTTCAAGCGTTCTGGCTGTTGCAGCAGAAGTGGGCACCCCCGCCAGAGCTGCTCTTCACCACTCCGGAAAATCTCTCTAGATATGCTCAGCAGATGTCCCTGGGCCGCTGGCCCCAGATATTCTATATCAGAGTTTGCAGGACTGATGCAGGAGGGGGCCAGAAAATCTTTAGTGGCAGTCCCGGTGGTCTGGGGTTTCTGAGAGAGGGTGGCTGGCGGCATCAGAGTGAGACCAGGGGCACAATAGGAGTGGGGTTTCCCAGGAGACCCCAGGTCAGATTCTGTGCCCACTGCACTCTTCCTTTGCATCTCATTCAACTCATTTGCCTTGTCCAGAGTGGAAGCCTGTGGAAGTTATGCCTCCAAAATTTATTGGTATTTTAAATGGTGCTCGACATCCTTTGGGAACTGACCAGAGTCTCCTTTCCTTGGGATACAAATGCCCCATCGTTTCGGGGGAGATGTGTCTTCACAGTAAGGTGAGGACCCCAAGCCCTCTGTCCTCTTTGCACTCAAAGCCTGTGAAAGGTCTCCCGTAAATCAGGCCTGGGCAGGGAATGCAGAGCTCAGGGAATAGAGAGCAGCTGCAGGAGAGAGAGGAAATTAGGAGAGAGTGCAGATGTTCTTTAATGTGAAATGGGGAGAATCTTGTCACTCTCTCCTTGTCCCAAAGATCAGAAACCCCTTAAGATGCCGCAGGACCAATTCCAGGGACAATGGGAACTGACGAGCTAAATCCAGAGAGGGTGGGCTGGCAAAAGCAGGAGTGACAGGGTGGTTGACCCCCCCATGGGTCTTAAAATTGGGAGGTCAGTTTGGTGAGGAAGAGACCTCCAGTTTTTAGAAGGAGGGTGACTTATCCTTAGAAAATAACGGGCCCCAGGGAGTCAAATAATAAAATCCTTCTGGTTTGTGGTGCCACAAAACAAAGGGGCCTCTAGGCTCTGGTAGGGAGAGAAGAAGGAGGAAGGAGAGGAGAGGAGAGGAAACGAGCACCTTTCCAATTTTCTCTCCCAGCTCCTAAGTCCCTTTTTATTCTCCTGACAGTTGGGGCTGTGTGTTCTTCAGCAAGTTTTATTTTTGGAGGGATTTCCAGGGATCTACTTAAACACCTACATCCTCCAGATAAAAAAAGAAGCTCTCCCCTCCCCCCCACTCCTGGTCAGGAATTTGAGGGAAATTCACCCTCTGTCTGCTCCCTGCTTGGACCTCAGGACCCTACATAGAGCCAAGCCAGAAGGTTGGCCTGGGACCAAAAGGCTGAAGTTGGATGCAAAAGTGCCATGCTCCCCATCCCTGATAGCCCCAATGAGACCATAGAGAAGCAGGGGTACCCCCTTTCACGGGGTTCAAAGATCTAAAAGCCAGAGAGTGTCCCAGTGCAAGGCAGCCCACAGCAGCTGCGTTAGCCTTTCCCCGGACTTTTTCTCAGCTCAGATGTATGCAGATAAAAGTGCCCGGCGGCTCGCTCCCACACACCCCTGACAAATGAATGTCATAAAGTTCCTTTCCTGGGGGTGGGGAGATGTCTGTCTGAAGATACCCAGTAGTGAAGTGGCCCCCCACACACACATACGGGGCCCTCCCTTCAGCAGTAAACACCCCTCCTTCTTGCCCCCTAAATTTCCAAGGGCACTGAAGGAACCCACGCAAGCTTTTTCCCCACAAAGACTCAGACACTCCGGCAAATAAAACCAGGCACCCCGGACTGCAAAGGCCTTATTGAACGGAACTGAGTGCCCCTCTTCAGACACCCAGCTGGTCAGAACTTGGTGCAAAATCAGGCTAAATTTCCTCTACTTATCATCCCACAGTCCTGCCGGAGGCAAGGTTTCCTTCCCCCAGTTCCAAGCCCCACAATTGCGAGGGGAAAAGCAAAAACTGGAAGCGACTTACTGTGGGAGAGCTGGGCCTGGGCTGCTGCCACACCACCGCCTTCTGGGCTGGGAGAGCGCTCACCTACCTCTGCCCCCTTCCCCACCACTGCGAGCAGTTAAAGTGTCACTTAACATTCTGGAGAATGTGAAATATACCGCGCGGTGTCAACTCCCCAAAACCATAAAACTAACTTTATGGACCTCACGTGACTTTCTCGAGCCAGTGAGGGGTATCTGTCTGACTTCTCCGCGATTTTTACGATCTAACTTCAAGATAAAACCCCTATCCATTTGACATCTAAATGTCATAGCGACTTTTGGGATAGTTTGCTATGGGCAAAGGGGGACAAAGTCAAGGAGGAAGGGGGAAGGAAGGCCCAGTAGAGCCACCAAGACCCTCAGCTGCCTCCTCACCAGCTCCCCTCCCCCCACAAGTCCTGTAAGAAGTTGGGCCAAGCTGGAAGGGATTGACCGGGTAAGTGTCCAGACTTGACTTGTGCTCAGGGTGGAGGCTGACTTGGATGGAGGAGGACTGGCCCCTGGCCCTGAGCCAGTCCAGTTGATGGGGGAACCAAGGGTCTTCCAGGAGGGACCCCAGCTCCTACTCAAGAGGGCAGGTCAGTTGGGCCCCTGGAGAGAGGAAGCCCTTGATAAGTGTAGAGAAGACTGAGGGTGAGAGGAAACCTTTGAAATTGAGCTGATTTTTTTTTGTTTTTTTTGGCCTTAGTGGGTGGCAGAGCTGAATTGGGATTTGGACCAGGGGACAGTGGCGCTGGGCAGGCCTGTTTCACCGCCAAAAGGCCAGGAGCCTCCTGCTCAGGACTTAGGCCCAGATTACTTTCCGCTAAGAGATTTCCAGAGACTTTTTGGCCAGCTGGTGGAAGGCCAGGGTGGAGTCCAGCTCAGCAAAGGCTTGCTTTTCGCCCCAGCCTTGCCCCTTGCCCCTTGCCCCTTGCCCCAGGCTCATGTGGGGTTCCTGGGTCTCTCAGTCCCCCAGGCATGAAAGCCTGTCCCCTGGCCCAAGTACCGCTGACCAAGCAGAGACATAGGTGGTTGAGAGGGGCTGCTGGTGAGCGTCCTGCTTGTCCTTCCCTACACCCCAGATCTATCAAGAATGGTCTAGGGTGTGCCCGGTGATGGGAGAGGCAGGCCCCAGAGAAAAGACAAGTGGAAGGGCAGTGGAGGAGGGGAAACATTTATTTGACTTCAAGGAAAGCTACAAACAAATACCAAAAGCGAATCACTGAGACAGGCCCGCCCGGCAAAGACAGATTTCACATGTAGCACAGCATCCACTCGCTCACTACAGATGGTCTTGGAAGTGAAATGGGTAGGGAGGAGAGGATAGGTCTGACCCAGACTATCCCCATATTTACAAGCTCTGGGCCCTCTATGCCAGACCCATGAATTCACAGAGAAATACACAAGACATTTTACACTGAGGGTTATTTTTGTTTCCGGATGCTCCAGGACCAGGCCTTGTGGGGCCTACCCAGGCGGCAGGAACTTAAATCTCAGTATTTACCGGCCCTCTTCTCAACATCACCCTTTGGTCCTCCCCAGCCCCCTCCCACCCCAGGACCAAGTCTTGGGAGACTTGGGCCTGGGAGTGGGGAGGGAGGAGGAAGAGGAAGGTGGAATGAGACACAGTCATGGACTCCGGTCTCCGAGGCCAGCTCAGCTGGGCCCGGTGCTGCGGCACTATCCGACCTCAACTGCTGCCCCTTTTAGAGAAGTTTCTAGCTGAAACTCAAAATACAGCGATCATCCTTTTATAAATAAGTTAGAAGAACACAGATGGGGAGGGGAAAGTTCACATTAAACATGCGAGTTTCTTTTTGTCCTGGGGGAAGGAGTGCAACCACAGACACCAACGTTCAGAAACACTGGCGGATTTGGGGTGAGCAGAGGGGAGTGGGGAGCATGGTGGGAAAATAATAATTATCATTATTATTACAATAATAACAAGATTAACCAGTCCAAGAGAGAGGGAGCCACAGGAAGACTTAAGACCAAACGAAAAATCGTAGCACAAGGCCCGGGCGAGGCAGGCTCGTGGGAACCGGTCCCCAGCGGGCAGCGGCAGCGCGGGGAGGCTTGGAGGGGCTAGGGCTGGGAGCAGCACGGGCTCTTGGGCCGCCCGGGGCTCCTCCCGGCGGGCTCAGGGCTGGAAGGCGCTGCCGGCTGTAGCCAGGCTCATACTTTTCAGTTTGTTGTCTTTCTTCCACTTCATGCGCCGGTTCTGGAACCAGATCTTGATCTGGCGCTCGGACAGGCAGAGCGCGTGGGCGATCTCGATGCGCCGCCGCCGCGTCAGGTAGCGGTTGAAGTGGAACTCCTTCTCCAGCTCTAGGGTCTGGTAGCGGGTATAAGCGGTCCGGGCCCTTTTCCCGTCCGGCCCGGTCATATCTGGAGCAGACAGAGCAGCGAGGCAACGTTATTCCGGTTAAGGGAGGGGGCCCTGGGTGGGAGGGGGGCGTGGAGCAGGACCCAGGCGTCCCTGGCACCCAGCTCACCGCAGCTCCAATTCTCCCCACTCCAGATGCCCGCATCCGAGCTCGCTTTCTGCACCCCTTTCTCCTGCAGCCCCCACTTCTGCTGGCAGCGAGTGCGCCCGGCTTTGTCTCTTGCTCCCTCCCTGTGCCTCACCCTTCGCTGGGCTCAGGCGGTCGCTCACCCCGGGAGGGAGGAGAACGGTTGCACTTTTGCCCTGGAAGGCTCGTTTTACCGCTCGCCCCTCCTCTGCTAGAAACAGTCTCAAAATTTCGGGGGCAAAGCAGGATCCTTCCCCACGTTACATAAACCTCATCCTTCATCCTAAAGCTAGTTCAAGCTGGGCAAATAAAACCTAAGGCGAATCTGGGAACAAATTATTAAAAATACTCCTCCCCAAACCCCCAGCTAAAGACCTTCTTTGGCTCTGTCCCCCCGAGCTGAGCTGTGAGGACCCTCTTAGAGACTTCTTCCCCTCTGGAGGAAAGAAATCTATATTTGAGGAAAAGCCAAGTTCTCCTCGCCGCCGCCCCCCCTCCCTCAAACGCGGAGAAGGAAAGCCGAGAAGACAAAAAGGGGAGCGAGAGCGAGAATTACCATGGCTGATGTGAAGCTTCCTCATCCAGGGGAATATCTGCGGAGTCTGCCCCTCGGGCGCGGCTGTGGAGGTGGCCATGGGCTCTGGCTGCGCCCGAGCTAGGCTTGGGCTGCTTAGCTGGCTCGCCGCTTCCTCGGGCTCCGAGGACACGCTGGCCTCGTCTATTTCGGTGAAATTGGCGCTGGAGCTGGCCGGGGTCGCCTGGTCGGAGGGGGACGAAGCAGAGGGCTTGGCGCCGTGGCTGTCGCCGTTGGTGCAGGGCAGGGACTCGGGCGAGGACAGGGAGCAGCTCGACGCCGCTTGCCTGAAGCGGGGCTCCTGGGAGGGCGCAGGGAAGGCGCGCGAGCTCTCGCCCACCGCCCCAAAGTGGCTGGAGGAGGCCGAGGAGCGGTTGACGCTGAGGTCCATCCCATTGTAATTGTAGCCGTAAGAGCCGGTGTGCATGGCAGCGGGATCCCTGTAAGAGCCGCTCAGAGAGCTGCCACTGCCATAATTTAGCAACTGATAGTCCGGGCCATTTGGATAACGCCCCGAGAAGGAGTTTACAAAGTACGAGCTCATTTGGGTGATTTTGGAGGGCTTGATTTGTGGATCGTGGTCGTTATAACCCTGTGCTTCACGATTTATGATGTATTAATGAATTATAGCGATGCACTGTACTTCGTTTTGCTATGTATGCGGCCAAATATGGGGGGGGGTGGAAGGGGGATGGGGGGGCGTTAGGGAATCACGTGCTTTTGTTGACCAGTCGTAAATTCTCGCTGATGACCTCAAGAGGTAATTCATGCTCTATGGTTACAAATAATGACGATCCGAGAATCGTTAGGGCCGATTCAATGCGAGCCTCCGAGAGAGGGGGAAAAAGGAGAAGGGGGAGAAACAGGGAGAAGGTTGGCGGCGGCCTCTGAGCAGAGCGCGCCACCTCCCGGCGAACGGCGGGAGCGCGGGCCGCAGACAGCCATGGCGGCGACAGCTGCCTCCCTGCCGGCTCCGTGCAACCGCGGGGCTAGAAAGAAACCCGGCCTAGACTCACCCACAGGGTTGAATCTTTTAGAGGAGAAACCCGGTCGAGCCTTTACCCACTTTCTCGGGAGTGGAGTTCGTCTGTCCATCGGTCCTTCTCCCTGTCGTTTTTATTATTATTATTATAACAACTCTGGATAAGATGACCCAAGATTGAGTTGCTCTTCCCTTACTCGGGCTTTGCAAGTCTCCGAGTTGGGGACGGAAATGGGGGAGAGGTTGGAAGATGTGTGTGAAAAACAATGATTGCAAAGGGTTTCCCCTGTGAGCTCAGCCTGGCCTGCTTCCTGACCGGGATGCAGTGGCCCGTCCACAGCATCCAAGCTGAGCCGGTGAGGCTAAGCTGAGGGTTCGAAGGAGAAGCCTTCGCTTCTCCTTGTTCCCTTGGAAGTTTGAAATCCTCTTTCTGACCTCTTCCTCATCCTTAGCCCAGGATGGAAGAAGGGCAGAGCAAGACAGAGACCCCAAAGGAAGAGGCCGGCTGGGGCTAAGTGGCCTAGTTGCGAGAAAAACGGTGGAGACGACCGTGTCGGGGCTGGGGTTTGGGTGTAAACATGGTCCTGAGAGTTTGGGACCAAGGCAGAATGCTTTCGCCTTCTCACCAGATGCCCGCTACTGCCTTGGGATGCCCCACTTGAGACCCCTTGCTGGCGTCTGGGTAGTTTCAGAATTTGCCCAGCGGCCCACTCCTTCCCCGGAAAAGGGTTCCGAGGACCCGCGGCCCCTTGCTGAGCGCGCTGGGCGGCCAAAGACCGCCACAGCTGGGCCCCTTCTGCCAGGCGGCTATTTTCTTTAAAAATAAAAAAGGGAGAGAGAGGGAGGAGGAAGAAAGGAAAACAGTCTCCGCAGCTTGCCGCCTGGGTGAGGGTGAGGGTGAGGGTGGGGGTGGGGAGAGAATGGGTCGGTTTTTGTTGATGGGATGAGACCGAACTGCCCCATCACCTGGCCTCCTGCCCTCAGGTCTCCAAAGAGCAGGGGGAAAGTCTTGCCCTTCGCCCGGCGCCTGCCGGCGGCTTCACATTCCCCTACTTGTCGCTGAGCTACTACTTGAGGCAGGAAGGGGTGCCGGGAGTCTTCAGCTGAGGGCAAAGAGATAGATATCCGGTGGCCCCAATTTAGGCCAGGAGCCGAGGGCCAAGGCCGGCGGAGACCAGGCCATGTGGGCAGGCCAAAGACCACGGGCCTTGGCGATCCTGTGGAGAGAACAGCGCTGCTGAGGCACTGAGACCCGCCTGGCTCAGTCTCTGCAAGAGCTCCCGGCTGGAGGGCCTTGGTGGCGTCCCTCGTGCCACGGACAAACGAGGAAATGCTAGAGACTAAGAGGGAAACGGCCCTTCTCCGTCCCCCAATTCCGCACCAGGAGAGGCCGTTGTGAGCCTCAACACCGGCGAGGTGAAGCGCTGGAGCTTGGGCCGAACCGCTGCAGCCTTTATCGCAACTGTAACTTCCGAGCCCTCTGGGGCCGACCAGGGCTCCTGCCTTTGCTGCGGAGTTTCCGGCACGGGGACGCAGGGGTGGCGGTGGGGGTAGGGGAGTGGCAGGGGAGGAGCAGAGGTGACCCAGCAGCGAGGTTTTACGTCTTTATTATTATTATCATTATTAATAATATTAATATTATTACCGAAGTATTTCACGTCCAGAGCTAAAACAAGACTACAAACACAACACATAGAAAATTAATAAAATAGAACTTTGTTTTCTTCTGGGGCTCCTCTTCTTACTTCTAGGTAGTATGTGCTCCTTCCAGTGGCTTTGGGGAGGGGCTGGGAGAGAGGTCTGGGGTCAGGGAGTCTTCGAGGCCCCCGCTGAGGGGACTGCGAATCTACCATTGAACCGTGCACGGGGGACATGGACGAAATGAGACGCGACACGGACAAGAGCGTTTTGCTCTGCTTCCAGGAAACATCAAGTGAGTCCGGTCCTCAGTTCTCACGGGGGAGCCTCTTTGGGCTGAGGAGGTTCCACGGGGATGGAGGGGGCGCTGGGGTGCTGGCTGGGCTCAGGCAGCGCGGCCTCCCAGCGCCCAGCGAGAGCTTTGCGGGCGGGGGCATCCAGGAGAGCAGCGGCCCCGCCTGTCGCGCGCTGGAGAGCAGGTCCCCAGGCTCCCCCGCCCGCAGAGCCTTCTCGGGGCTCTCCGATGCCCTCGGCTCCCCGAAGGCCTCTCCCTTCGCGTCCCCCCGCCCCCTTCCAGCGCCTTCATTCGTCTGGTTTTTCTTCTTCCTCCTCGGCACTGAGCTGAGACGCGCTGAGCAGTTTGCTCTCCTTTTTCCACTTCATGCGCCGGTTCTGGAACCAGATCTTGATCTGCCTTTCCGTCAGGCACAGGGCGTGCGCTATCTCGATGCGCCGCCGCCGCGTCAGGTAGCGATTGTAGTGAAACTCCTTCTCCAGCTCCAGCGTCTGGTAGCGCGTGTAGGTCTGGCGGCCTCGCCGGCCACTGGGCCCAAAGGAGGAACCTGTTACGCAGAGAGGAGATGCTGAGGCCTGGGGTCACCAGGGCCAGAGCCCCCCTCCCCCACTCGACCCTCGAACGGGGACTCTAGCCTGTCCCGGGATGCCCTCCACTCTCCCTGTTTCCTTGCCCCCCTTCCTTCCTCACTCCTCCAGCGCCCCCTCCAGATTCCCTCCAGGTCTCCTAGGCTTACGCCTTCTGTCTAGATTCTTGGTGGGGGGATGGGAGGAGCAGTTTTAAATCCCACCTGAGCCTAGGGGGAGGGGCTGGGAAAGCACTGGCCAGGTATGTCTCTTCCTAGCCGCATCTTTTCTTTCCATCCATCTGGCTCCCCCACCATCCTGTGATAGATTCCGGCCCTTAATCCGTAATGACGTAGATCGATCCGTAGTTGGCATTAAGGGCTCCTCACTTTCGTGTCCCTTTAATGGACATCAATTTGGGACTTAAGGCCGACAAATAATCCAACCTGAGATCCCAGCGCCTGCTTCTCCTTCTGTTCCCCTCCGCCTGCTCCCTCTCTTTCTTCTCCTTATTCTCCCTCCCTCCTCTGACTACCACCCCTTTCCTGGTGCCTCATCTTTCCCCAGCCCCCGACCCCCAGGGAAAACCAGTCCGGGACAGACTCAACCCTCCCTCGCCAGCGTCACGCCGCCCCTCTTCCCATGACGCACTCCGTTTTTAATGAACAGTCTTGGGGTGGGGGGATCGGACCAGAGCTGGGGGCGACAGGGAGAGCCCAGCCAGTGACTGCGGCCCCTGCCCGCCTCCCTGACCCAGAATCCCGGCTGCGGCCTGGCGCTCCGGGAGAACACACTCATTCCCCCTGACTCGGAGTGCATCTGGGACTTTGCAAACTTTGCAACTCCTGAGGGCGGGAGGGCAGCGCGGGAGACCGGTGCAGGCGCCCAATCTTCCCTAAGCTCCGACCCGAGACGCTCTCTCTGGAGGAGAAGGGGGTGCTCTCTAGCTCTGGCTCCGGGAGGGGGGCCCGTGGGGGTCGCGGCGGCCGCAGCAAGTCTCACTCACTGTTGCATGAATTCATCCGCTGCATCCAGGGGTAGACTGGGGTGGAGCACTTCTGCTCCTCCGCCTCGCCGAACACGCTCTTGTCCTGCGCGCAGTCGGACTTCCGCGGCTCCGGGTGGAACGGGGGCGGCTCGTCGGCACCCGAAAGCGCGCAGGCCGACTCCTTCTCGCGGTAGAAGGCCGGCGCCGGCCCGTAGTCGCAGGGCGCCGCCCGGCCGTAGCCGCTGCCGGCCGGCGGGTAATAGGAGGAAGCTGCAAAGCCCTTGTCCTGGCCGGGCCCGGGCCCGTAGGGCGTGGGGTAGTGTCTCAGCGGGTCCGCATAGCCCGACGAGTAGAGCGGGAGCTGGCCCAGGAAGGACTCCTGCCCGCTGGCCAGAGTGACGGGGAAGGTGGAGTTCACGAAATAGGAACTCATTGGGAGGGGAGGCGCGCGCGGCCGCTGCTGCTCCGCCGGGTTTATGATTTGTTGTGTTTTATAGTCCGAGCGCCGCGCCTATTAGTAGTATATCTGAGATTGGGTTTTAGCTGAGGGGGGATGGCGAGGTGCCAGTGAGGGCCAGAAGGAAATACAACCATCTGATCCAACACTGACCAATGGCAGAGGCAGGAATTGTCAAATAGCACCCAGGAGGAGCGCAGCCCGCGCTAGGGACCCGCGCACAAACCTATCAACCTTTTTTTTTTCCCCTCCTTCTTCTCCTTCTGCTTTCTCTCTCTCTCTCCCCAACAGCACAACCCGTCCTGTTCCACCTACGTAGGGTCTGCGAAAGAGGCGTCTGTGCCTTTGAGGGAGGAGGGAGCACTTGGATTGATACCACCCCATCCCCCAGTGATCAAATAAATATATCCCTCCCCTCCCCACGCAGAAGAGGAAAAAGTTAATTGTGTTTTCAGAGAAGTTAACCCCTGCTTTGCTTGGGGTTAGGCAAGGCAGGGGTTATTCCCTCCAGGGAAGGTGGGTAAATGTCTCTGAATCTTGAATCTCAATTTCCTTAGAAGAGAGCTAAAGGAGGAGGCTGTTTTCTCGGGGTTTGTACTGGTAGAAGGGGAGAAGAGTTCTCCACTGATCAGCATTGTTTTCAGAAAGCGAGAAGCAAAGAAGAAACCCTCTCTTCCCAGGTTTTGAAAAACGTTTTTCCTGTTTCTCAGCTCTACTGCATCTCCTCCAAGCCTGGGTTTGTTATTCCTGCTTCTCTGCAACTCTTATGGTCTGAGAGACAGGCCAGAGCCTGCTGCCCAGAGGACCCAGAAGACTGGGAAATGGGAGCAGGGTCTGAGGCTAAGCTTCTCCCTCTGGTTGTGCAGCTAGGCTAGGAGCTTCTGGGAAGGCTACCGCTGCCGCTGCCCAAGACATCTTGCCTGGTTCTAGTATGTACTGCTTGCTCTTGGCACAGGAAGGGGCACGGGGAAGAGGGGGATAGGGAGAGGAGGGGTGAAAGGCATCCTCCAACCTAGGTTGTCTGATCCCTATCCTGCCTGCAACCCTCCCTCCACCCCACCTCCTACCCCAAAAGACATTAGAATATACTGGGCTATAGATTCTTAGGAATCAAAGGTGTTTCAGTAAGTCTGGGTTCAGGGAAGAAATTGTTCCCTCCTCCAGGTCTGGGTCCTCAAACCCTCCTGATATTGGAGACAATCAGAGACCACTGGGAAGAGAGGAGCCCTTGCTCCTTTTCCAGGTCTCTCCAGAAGCTGGCAGTTCTCTTTAAAATTAATTCTTTCTCAAGACTTGGTTTTTGTTTAGTTTTATAAGGAGAGAGGGGGATTGGGTCCTCCTGGGGTTGCAGCAGGCAGCTTACAACTATCATTCCGTATCCCCTCTCCAGATGCTCACTACCCTTCTGTTTGTCTCTCAGCATCTCTACAATCCCTACCACGTCTCATGTCTGTATCACCCGCTTGCTACCTACAAGCTTTGGTGTGAGAGAGTGTGTACATCTCTGACTCTCTCTCTCTCTCTCTCTCTCATCTAAGGAAAATGAGCATTGGAGGCAGGCTGGAAGACTCAGCCATGGTGTATTTTCAACATTCTAATGTGCACGTGGAGGCTAGGCATAAAGGGTGACAACCTTTGGACCTGGGGCCAGGAAAGGGCCAGGGTGGGAGACAAAACCTGATGATGAAGGGGCCGGGCTGACCCTTCTCTGACTTGTTCTTTGGACTCCTTTTTATGGGACAGTTCTGCCCACTGAAGATGGCACAAGGCATTAGGAAAAGAGGTAGAGGGCTGAAGTTGGTGACCAAGGGTGGGAACTTGGTTGCTTGCAAAGTGGCCTCCAAGGCTCTCTGAACTCAGGACAACTGGGCTGCAACTTCATGGCTAAGTGGCTATTCCCAGTTGTCCCATCCACCACTTCCTAGCCCAACTCTTTGGGGGGTTTTGTCAAGATTTAAGAAAATAAACTCAAGCCTCCTAATGATGGAGAGTCATAAGTGCTCTAATCCAGCTGTGGTCAGGCCCACTCCTGGAGAGGAATGGGGAGCATTTGGGCTGGAGGAGCAAGGTGGGGGGAGTGCCTCGTGTACCTCCCTCCTCCTTGCTCCTGAGGCGGGGCCTTCGGCCTCAGCCCTCTGTGCCTCCTCTCTGGCCACAATGTCCTCATACTAGGACTGGATGGTGTGGGCTTTTCCATGAAGCCTGGATAACATAAGATTTGGTGAGGGAGGAAGTCTTCCCCTGTGATAGAAACACAAGAATAATCGCCTTATCCTTAGAGTCACAGCCCCAAATTAACCTCACCTCTGCAGGTTGCCTGTCGTGAGATGGAGCCGCAAAGGCAGAGCCTGGGCGCCTGGAGTCCGGCATGAAAGGAAATAGCGCCTCATCGCTCTTATCTAAGCCCAGAGGTATTTATGAGCGTTTATTCGTCTGATCCGTTTGTTTGGGAGAAAGAGCAGGCAGGCAGGGCTGGGCCAGAGGCCGCCTGGCTTCTGGAGCCAGATCTCTATGAATCTGTCTGTGGTTCCGTCCACTGCCGTCTGTCTGTCTCCAAGGGGGAATATGTAAATACACAGTGGGCACAGCCATCGGCAGGTCTGGGGTGTCTCCCCCTGCTCAACGAGAAAGTGTGTGTATGGAGAGGCGGATATAAACGTGTACTAAGTCTTGAGTACACAACAGAAGGATTGCATAGAAATCCCACAGGCAGGATGTATAATTGTAATTTTCTGAGCTATGACCCTGTGGTCCTGTGGACGTACACACATTCCAGCTCCCAGGGAAAAGTCTAAGTTGTGCTCAGCTCTGGAGTAAAATTCTCCTGCACCAGTAATCTCAGGGAGGATATTTGCCAGTAGGTGTGTGGAGGGGAGGGGATTGAGACATTGTCCAGGCTTCCCACTTCCTCTCAGCTGCAAAGCTCCCCCCACCCCCAGCTCTTAGGACTGTGGGCACCTTCCCCCACCCCACTCCCAACTGTGATTGGGGTGGGGTGAATTCAAACATCTCAACCCAGTTCTTCCCCTAGACTCTGTGATTCTCTGGTTTTGGGGAACACAAATGTTCCCAGAGGGAGCAGTGTGGCCTCTCCCACTCTTCGAGAGTTGTCCAGAGAGAACATTGCCTTAAAATTGGCCAGTCCAAAGCACAGTACAAAGACATTTCCATTATGCAAATGAACGGCATCTTCTCTGATGGAGGGGGGAGCAGTGGCAGCTCAGCTCCCTCTCCCCAGGTCCTTGGGCACCCTAAGAGCCCTTCAGGGTTTCAATCCTCTATACCAGCCGCCTTACCCTCCCCATCTGTCCTTCGGATTGTCCACAAGAAAAAATCCTCCGAGGGGCCCAAGACCTTCGGAGAGCGCTCCATCGGGGCCTCCAGCACTGGGCCGGGCCTTCTAGCCGCCAGAAAGTCACTCTCTGCTGAAGAGCTGAAAGGGCTGCTCCTGCGGCCCAGACTCGAGAGGCGCCAAAGACTCCGGGCCGCAGCCCCCGCGTTTGCCCCCAGTACCGCTGGGCCCCTCGACCTCGGCAGCTCCGGGCCAGACCCTAGTAACACCTCGGCCTGCCTGGCACCGCAAGCAATTTCCTGGAGCCCCCGCCCAGGAACTGGGGCCACAGCACCTTGAAAGGAGCGGCCAGAGCTTCCTCCTGCGGCTTGAAAGCCCGAGCTAATCAGTAACCCGTGAAACAGGGGCCAATATTCAAACTCGGCGGCAGCGGCGCGTACCCCCGCCCTCGCCACCCGCTTCTGGGAAAGCAGTCGGCTCAAGTGGGTATGAGGGGTTCGGCAGGAACGGAAATTACAAGGGTTAGGGTTCCTTACTGATTGATCCCCACTCCCACCCCCGTTTTTTCCCAAAGCATATTTGTGTCGATTTCGCTTGAAATGATCGGGAATAGGGAAGGGGACGCACACTCACTTGCAAGACACCAACAGTTTCCAGAAAACTCGTCTCAATTCCTTCACCACAGACTCAAATGGCCAAGAAACTGGCAAGACCCACCACCCAACCCGGAGAAAACAGACTCGGTTTGTCTTTTGACAACGGAGTGGAACTGCCCGGGCCAGCGCCTCCCCTGCGGGACCCCTCCCTTAGCCGAAAAGAAAACCAAATAAACCTTGAACAGCCTTGGCCTCGGATCTCCCTAGCGGCCCTGGTGATCCCCTCTTGAGCTTGGAGGGGGATAGCGGGGAGAGGGCTCTCGACTCTGATCCCCCAATCCTTTGATTCAGGGCCCCTGCCCGCGGGCGGGATGAAGTATTAGTCCTTTTTAAATATGCCCTAGAAAAAGCCGCTTCCCTCAGCCAGCCGCCAGGTTTGGAGCTGGGATGAGGCTGACAAGGGGGAGGCGACGCTTGGTCTCCAATTCACACGCGGGCAGGCGGGAACCGAGATCCAGCGGAAAGCGTCAATCTGGGCCGACGTCCCCAGAAGCCCGCCGAACCAGAGCGGCGGGGGCTCCAGTCGTCGGGCACGGTTCAGGCAGTGTCGCGGGGCATTCGGCGCCGAAGCCGCATGTCTCCAAACGGACGGTAGATGGCAGCAAACCGCATAATTTGGGTCAGAGTAAACTGTCTGAGGGATGATTTATACCCCGCCAAGACTACAGGAGAAAAAGACCTTTAGTCTGGGTGGGTTTGGGGAATTTTTCCTTTGAGAATAGGCTCTTAGTGCCGTGGGTGCTGGCCGAGAACTTCTCTCGCTACGCAGCCGAGGAGTCCCTTCAGGCACCCATGCCGGGCCTGCTTCGAGGGCATCTACCTGTGCCTCCAGGGGCCCCCCTCCAGCGCCACAAGTGGCTGCTTCTCTCTTCTCAGCTCAGGATTGAAAGGGTCAATATCCCCCTACACACACCCAGACCCCCAAATCCCTGGGCAACCGGAGGCCCGAGGCTGAATGCTCTGCATCTGCTCTTTAAAAAGAGGAAAGCTATCACCTATTCCTGCAAACCAAACTAAATCACAGTCTCTCCTGCCCTCCGCGCCCTAAGTCCCTTATCTGTCGTCTGGCAGCTTCCCCAGAAGCCCTCTCTATTTTTAAGTCTTCACCCAGCGACTTGTGCCTTTTTCAACCCCACCAGCTACTTTAGGAATCTCGGCCTCCCGGCCTACGGTTCTTCTCCCCGCTACCCCCGCCCCCGGAGGTCTGGCTGAGGAATGAAATCAGGCGCCGGAGGGACAGGATTAGCTGTCTGAGCTCAGTGCCAGGCAGCTTTCTGGTCCGGGCACCATCAGGTCCCCTAATGGGATTTTCTTTTAATTTTATTCTTCTCTTTTTTTTGTTTTTCTCTTTTGTTTACATGCCTAAAACAACGTGTTAAACAGCTTCTTCACAATCACCACATTTGGATCTAGGAAAGTTTGAAATGTTTCCACATCAAGACACACACGGCAATTTCCTCCTCCACCGAAATCCATACCAATAAAACACAAGTAATAGAATCGATATTGCACAGAAATCAACACGCTGTAACCTACCGCGTTAAAAACCACAAAATTGTCTCCCTGCAGAGCGAGGCTCCCTCCTGCGGGAGTGGCGAACGACCCGGGCATTTTCAGGCATGCTTCCTGGGAGGTCTCCCTCGATTTGGGTACCTCCACCCACAGCCCTTTAATTTCAGAAATATCTCCGAAGGGAGATAATGAGTATTTCTCTGTGAATTGTTCTCTCTGTGTCTCTCTAGACGCCTCCTCGCCCTTGCTGGCCTCTGCGGAGATTCCAGGCCCTCCAGAGACCAGGACGTCCCTCAGCGCCACCGCCCCTTGTGCCAGTGCTGCCGGGAAACCACCGATACCCGATACCCGCACCGGGCAAGAGAACTGCGCGGGGGCAATTGGGGGGAGGCCGGAACAAGGGAAGGATGGTGGAGGGGGAGGGGGCGCAAACCCACAGAGGCCATCGCAACCGGCTTCTGCCGGCGTCCCGAAGCCCAGACATCCCCATCCTCTCTTTTGCAGCCCCCTCGCTTAAACCTCTCCTCCCAGCTTAAAAAGGCGACTTAGAGCTCGCCTCCATGGCCCCTTTCTGTTCCTCCTCCCGTCTCCCTGCCCTGCTCCCCCTCCAGGGAGCATCCACCCCTCTCTCGGCCACCGAATGTCCTGAGAAGCTTCTCCCTGCAGCGCCCAGAGGTGGGGTTCAACCCCGTCTTGGCCGGGGGGAAGAGAGAGACAAACCCAAGCCCCCACCCCCTGTAAAAATCGATGCAAAAGAATAAGAAGAAATTGTAGAATTTCTCTTACCTTTGCAGACCTTGGGATTTCTTTCCTCCGATTGAAGGGAGTGGAGAGAAAGGAAAGAAAAAAAAAAAAAAGAGAGAGGGAGAGAGAGCGTTCGGTTTCTTCTTCATCTTCCAGATAATATTGTCCCAACCTGAGAGCCGTTGCTTCCCCTTCTCTGACTTGGGAAGAGAGGGTGTTCGCTTTTCTGATATTTGCATAGAAAATGGAGTAAGTTCTGGCTTTGAAAAATGGTATCAGGCTGCAGTCCTGGGCAGATTGTCCATTTACCCTCCATGATGACTAAAATCCCAGATCAACAAGCAAATTAACTTAGAAATTAAAATTATTTTTGGTTTTCTCTTTTGTGTAATTCCCACCCCTCCTTCCCCCCACCCTCTCTCTATCTCTCTCTCTCTCTCTCTCTCTCTCTTCTTTCCTCTCCCCCTCGCTTTTCTCTCTCTCTCTTTTGCTTTATCGAGCTGATACTGAAGTATAAAAATATCAAGAGGCTGGAGCCCTGAAGGACGACAGTGCTCCGACCTAGGTGTGGTGTCCAAAAGAATGCTGCATTATAACCACCAGGGAAATGATAAAAAGTTCATGTTCACGATCGCCCGGCCACATGACCGGCGCTGGCCAATCGCTGGATTCAACCACTCATAAACTTCTATCACAAAGTTGTAAATTTTCATAAAACAACAAGGAATTTATTGCATTTCTTCATGGCTGCTCCACCAGCAACGCTTTTCTCAGTCGCCATCTTCTTTTCTTCTCCTTCTCGATTTTTGGGGAAACCCCAATCTGAGAAAGGGTGCGATTTGGGGTGTGGGGAATCAGGCGGAGGAGGCACAAGCATCCAGCTGGGAGGGGGGTTCTTTTTGGAAACTCCCTATTCTCACAGGAGTTCTGTCCCCTCTTCTAGTAAAAATTCACCCCAAAAACCTCCACACAGGGACCATTCTAAGGCAATCTGGGGGTGAGTTAGGAGCAGCAGCTAGTGTCCAGAGTTGCCACTTGCATCAGGGCAAAATGAAAGCTTCAGTGCCCCCTTTCCTCCCAGCACTATAGATGGCGGGAACCCCACCTGTGAAGCTTGTAGCACTGCCGGTGTGGGGCCCTAGATCTCCTAGGGCCTACTTTTTGCCCCAAAGAGGCTAATGGGGGCCAAGGCAGACACTCTAGCCACTGGATGCTTGCCTCTGCACCCCAGAAATTGGAGGAGGGTAAAGCCGGACCCTTGACTCTCCCACCCAAATGTCCACACGCCCAGGTTCCTAGGGACAACTCCCTGTGCTCTGCTGGGGGGGGCGGGGGGGTCTGCGGTCATTAATGAGGGAACTGAAGGTTTAGGAGCCTTTTACTTACAAATTCAGATTAAACAGATTTTCCTAAAACACGCTTCCTTCCAACCCTCTTCCCCTTCTCTGTTCCGATGCCCGATCTTTAAATTTTAATAATTCAGGGTTTATAATCGAATAGATACTAAAAATCAACTCCGCAGGTCTAGCTACGTAGGCACCGTCCTCTGGGTATTTATCCCTCAATCAAGGGGGTGTTTTGGAGACAAACAACAACCCAGATTCACCCCAGGTTTCCCAGGTCCCCTGAAATATGCCCGAATTTTGAATTGAGCTACCAGCGCCCAAATGCAGGAAAGGAAATAACCTCCCCCACACACAAATGTTTTTCTTTTTTCTCTTTCTCTGTACTCCGGGGAAGATTCCAGGTTGCCGGCAGCGCGGACAGCGGGCAGAAAGGCTCAGAGGCAGCCCGCGGAAGGCGTGCGGCCGGGCTCAGAGCAGCAGGGATGCGGCCACAGCAGCCGGGTAGTTCGCACCGCTCAGCTTCTCGCTATCGGCGCTCATTTTCTTCCCCCAATTTCAAGTTTTACTTGGGTCGCTGGGTCAATTTAGAATAAGATAAATTAAAATAAATGAAAGTAAAATAAATTTCAATAAAATAACCGAATAGCTCTTGTGGAAAATGTTTGCCGACCGAGCGGAAAGCCAGGAGCATCTTGACGTTGGAGGCCTGATTGGGCGGCCGGGAGGTTTTTGCTCGCCGGTCTGGCCTCTGCCCAACGCCGCCCGCCCGCCGGCGCGAGAAGGGGGAGTGGATTTGGGTGGTCACCTTCCCTTTCCTTCCGCTCCTTCTTCGCTTGGGGCCTAGCACTTGAGATTTCAGCTCTATATTGGTGCCTCGGCGGCGCCAAGCCACAGCCTCGGGTGAAGGCCTGAATGAGGAAGAGTTTGTGGAACTGTGGGGGGCTTGTTTTTTGTTTTGTTTTGTGAATGTGTGCGACTGGGCATGTGGACTCAAGGACGTGTTTACTTGGGGGCAAACGTGAATCTGTGTGTTTTATGAGCCGATGTGTGAGTGTACCCTGGTATGTATAAATATGTCCGTGAGTATGAACGTGGGTTTACTTGTGTGAGTGAATGTGAATACTATGTGTTCTGGGCAGGGTTTGGGATGTGTGAATGCCTGTCTGTTTATTTGTGAACATATGAATATGGACGTTTGTGACTGTGTGTGACAATGTATATATTTATTTATGTGCAGTGTTAGCCTGTAAATAGGTGTGGTTGGGTGCATCTGCGTGTCAATATGTGTAAAAAAATGTAAAGGGAATGTGTGTGTGTGGTATCCGAGGTTCACTAGTTGGCAGCCCCCAGAGCAAGGGGCACAAGAAAACAGAAGAGGCCCCAGCACAGAAAGAAATGGGCCAGCAGCAGAAGTTGGAGCAAAGGGGCGCTGGGATGCATGACTATCCCTCACCCCCTCCCAGCCTTAGGGAGACACAGAAAATAGGGGCTCTGTTTATTTTTAATTGCTTTTATTTCTCCATCCTTCAGATACACATAGAATGCAAAGAGGATCACAGGGGCTGGTGGGAGCAAGGAGCAGCGGGCAGGCCAGGTGCACAGAGGGGACACTTGAGCTAGTTGGTGGGTCCTTAGGGCTCCCTAAGGCCCCTTCAGTGCCGCTACTGGGAAGGGGGGTTGCTCAGGAAGCCGGGGAACCACACATGTTATTCCAGACCCACAGACCACACAGACAGCGTCAAAGATGGGGCTTACAAAACAGCAAGATTTTACCAAAGACCTTAACAATTAGCAACATAGAAAAGGGGAGGCAAATTCCAGAAAGCTACAGAACAGGTGGATGATGTCCTTCCCATACTGTACAAAACAAACCTGATGGACTTTCCTATAGGTAGTATTTTTTTTCCAGTGTTAAGAAACCAAAATTTCACCTTCTCTCCTTAAAAAAAATTAACTGCTTTCCATTTAAATAGTTTTTTTTTTTCCTCCCTATTTGACTTGAGTTTCCTGGTTCAGTTCCCAGAGCTGGGTTTCTCTCTCTCTCTTTCCCTTTTTCGTCTCTCTTCCTCTGCCCTTTCTCTGTCCCTCACTCTTCCTCGTCCTCCTCCGCCTCGGCCTTGTCCTGCCTGGTGGCCCCGGGGCCCGCTGTCTTGTTCTCTTTTTTCCACTTCATGCGGCGGTTCTGGAACCAGATCTTGATCTGTCTTTCGGTGAGGCAGAGCGCGTGCGCGATCTCGATGCGCCGCCGCCGCGTCAGGTAGCGATTGTAGTGAAACTCCTTCTCCAGCTCCAGGGTCTGATAGCGGGTATAGGTCTGGCGACCTCGCTTGCGGTCGGTCCCTGCGCAGGTTATTTGCAGGAGAAAAATCAGTGAGTGAGGAACGAGCCATGAGAGTGCTCCCCTCCCTCTTGGACCCTGTATGCGGTTTGGCATCGGTGGTTGGAAGAGCTTCTTTCCCATTACATCAAATTGTCACTATCCATACCCCAGCCTATGCCTGCCATCTCTCCTCAACGTGCAGACCTTTCTACAGGCCTCCCAAGGCAAACACTCCCATCTTCCACCCAGGAAGTCTTCTAGCCTAGGGCTTCTGAGGTCTAACCTCTAACAAGGTCTAACCTGCTGGCTCTTGAAGGCCCTGTGCCTAAAGGGGTGTGTATGTGGGATGAAAGGCAGTTAATCCTCCGGGACCAGGAACCCCAAGTCTCCCCTTTTGCATGCGGACTCTGATGGTCTTTGGGGGTACAGGACAACATAAACCATGCAAGTGACCCTGGAGTGGGACTCTAGGCCTGGCCTGAGGGCTTTTCCCAAAAAGAAAAGGAGACAAAGAGCCTCACAGGTCCAGTCTCCCCCCTCCCCCAGCCTGTTGTGGAATGAGGAGGAGGTGAGAATTTGCAGACTTCCTTGGAGCGTGGAGTCAGTTGGAGAGCAACTGCCTTCTGATGACTATTTTCCAGTGAGTGGCTGAGGTTCAGACAGGGCCAGGCTGTCCTGCCTGCCCACCTGCCCAGACAACCCAGCCCTCCAAAGCAATCTTTGGGCCTCCAGGAAGGCACAGAGGGAGAGGAGAGACAGCAGCCTGGGTTGGGGTAGAACATTCAGTATCTGGCTGGTGGGGGCTGAAGGGCAGGGAAGAGCTTCCCAGGTTAGGCCCCAAACCCTGAGGAGGCTTGGGGGAGGTGCTGGTGCCAGCCCTCCTAGGAAGGAGAGAGTGGGAGGAGGGGCTAAGGGCCCTAATTTCAAGTCAGATAAAAGCCAAGCTGAAATGTTTATGAGCAGAAAAATTGGGGCTTTAATAAATCAGCTGGAAAGCCAGTTGAATTATGAAGCAGGTAATGGGGACCGTGACCACGAATACGGAAAGTGTAAGAGCTGGGCTCTCCTGGCCCTCAACCCTGGCCGGATTGGGAGCTTCCGACCACAAGTCTTGGGTCTTCTGGACCTTGAGATTGGCCTCTGAGTCCAGGACAACATTATGAAGGTTGTCTGGGACAGGCTTGTCAGGAGACCCCACGAAGCCCCTGGTCTCTTGGGGTTCCTGCAGCAGCTTCCTCGGTGGCCTGCACTCTTTCTTGATTTGGCTTTTTGAAGTCCTAGTGTCTCCCCCAAGAGGACATCCACCCTTCTGGAACGACACTTGCAAACTAGTTGGCCAGTTCTCCAGGGGTGCTAGGAAGGGCACCTGAGGAAGCCAGCTGTACTCCCCTGAGGCCTCTGCCCCTTTCTCTAGTTTCTCTAGTTCTCCTGCCTCCCGCTTCCCAAGTTTACTGGGGGTCAGGAGCCTGCTCTCTCTTGGCTTCAGCCCCCCTCTCTCCACCTGCCTCTCTGGCTCTGTGTCCCTGGCTGAATCCTCATCACCTCTCACACCCCCTCCTCCCACCAGGCCTCTAGAGCCCACCTCTAATTGTCCAGAAGGGAATAATGGGGGAGCGGGGTTGGCTGGGAAGAAAGAGGGAGGGGAGAACTGCTCAGCACTGCAGCCCCCTCCCCTAGACCTTATCCAAGCTGAGGCTGGGGGACACACCCAGAGTTGAGATCCCCGGCTGGGGAAGGGAGAAGGGAGGGGGGAGATCCTAATGGCTATTCTCTGCAAACCCCAGTCTTCCTCCGCAAGACAAACGGCCTCCTCTCCAACCCGTGCCGGCGCGGCTGATAAATATTTAAAGCTAAAAGGCCGGGAGGAAGGGTGGGGGTGGGTGGTCTGGGGGCTCAGAGCGCCGCGGCGTCGGCGGAGAGGGATCCGCTAGGGAAGCAGCGAGCGAGCCTGAGAGCACCAAGCAAAAACGGGAATGGGGGCGGCGCGCCGGCTCGCGGCTCGGGGTGGGGGGCCGCGTCCCCAGGGCCGACCTCCTACCAGGAGCACTCTGGACAAGGAGAGGGGCACTTGGCCGGGAAGGGGGCGCCTTCCGGGGAATGTGCCCGGGCCACTGCGGTTCGGGACCGCTCGGGACTGCTCGGTGCGCGGCGTTACCTGAGCTTCGCATCCAAGGGTAGATCCGGAAGTTACTCTCGGCCGCCAAGTCCGAGTCCCTCTGCTCCTTGGCGCCCGCCGCCTTGGCAGAGTCGCCGGGACACACCCCGGAGAGGTTCTGCTCAAAGGGTGCGCAGTGCATGTTGAAGGAACTCGGCTCGAGCCCGTAGCCGGCCGCGTAGACGCCGGCTGCACTCTGGCCCGCCATGCCCCCCCCGCCGGGGTACAAGCCCTGCATCGAGGCGGCGAAGGAAGCGCCCGAACCCGCTCCATAGCCCGGGCGCTGGGGGTTGGAAGCAAACGCACAAGAAGTTTGTTCGGGGAAGGCTCCGGTAGCGAAAACCGAACTTGCGGCTGGATATTTAGAAAATAAAGCATTCGCATAATACAATGAACTCATAATTTGGCCGGATGATTTGTAGTCAGGGACGTTTTAGTGTCGGTTTTACGAGATTCCTTGATATATTACAGAATTAGAGTCCAGATTTACACCAAAAAGGACCCCCTTTTTCCTCTCTGGACCACGTGACCCCGCCCACGTGACGTCCCCTCTGCCAATAGCCGGGCAGCCTCCCCACGGCTCCCGGTAATGTGGAAAAAATTGTGTGGCGTTGGATTTATAAAATATGATCAATAATGAATGAGAAAACCAGGCCCTGTGGATTAGGGCTGGGGGCTCAAGGGCCGCTGTCGACCCCCGTGGGCTGGAGGAAGCTTGCAGGCGAGATTTGGAGAAGAAGGGATTGAGTGGAAGGGAAAATAAATAACCTCCGAGAGCGATCCTTGTTGTCACCCCCTCCTCCCCAGCCCGTTACCCAGCCAGAAACAAACGCAGGGATTGCATACAACCGGGTGAGTGGGTGGGTGGGGGCAGGCCAGGTCTTTATTAATCCGGACCGCTTCAGCCTGGCTGGGCCTTTGGGGGAACTTAGTCCGGAATTGGTCCGTTTCTCCCGAGGTGAGGAGCGAGGTGAGCCTGGCCTCAAGGCTCGCTCTCTCTCTCTCTCTCTCTCTGCCCCAGACGGGCAGGGACGGAGTGAGGTTTCCTGGGTGCTCCCAGAGGCGCGGAATCCAGCCCACGGGCGTTGGATGCTGCGGTTTCTGGTGGCTAAAAAATAAAAAAAAAGGTTTGAAAATTAAAAAAGGAAGGGGGTGGGGTGGGTGGGAAGAGAAAGGAAGGGAGGAGGGTGGCCTGGTATGCTGCTCTCCTGGTTCCCGGAGGCGGATGCCTTAGTCGAGCGTGGCTGCTGGAGAAGCAGAGGGAGCGAAGGAAGGAAGGCGGCGAGCCACCACCTCGGAGCTGGGCGAAGGTGGCCAAGTCCCAGAAAGGGAGAGGCAGGGAAGAGCATCTCCCTTCTCCTGCTCCCCCCCCCCCCACGAGAGTACGAAAAAAATTAATTTTTTTTTTTATTTTTCAGCTTGTTCATCAGCTCCGCACTCCACCTCTACCCCCGCACACACACACACACAGGAGAGGGCACACAAAAACAAAGGGGGAGGTTGGGGGGTTGGGGGGATAAAGCCACCAGCCCAGGCGCATCTCTCCAGCATGGCCTGGGCGCGGGGGTCTCCGGGGCCGGCAGCCTCGGAACGCGAAGGGAGGGGGAGGGGGTTTCTCTCGGCTCCCCTCCCTCGTTCGTCTCTCCTCCAATCACGCGCAGCCGCCTCCCTCATCCCCTGCGCCCCTGGGCCAAGGGACTCGCACCACCTGCCTCCAGCCCCCGCCCCCTCCGCTGCGCGGCCAGGCGGACGCAGGAGCCCGGTGACTGGCTCCCCCGCTCCGCAGCTCTGCAAGGCGCCGGGAGCAAATGAGGAGCGCGGGCCGGGCAAGTCTCAGGTTCTCGCTTGTAAACTTTATTGTAACTCTTCCGCCCTTTTCAGGCGCAGACAACAGAACAAAGTATAGAGGAACAACAAAATATATAATTAGCCCTCCCGCCCCCCAATAAAGCAATTCACGGATACAGGATACATTCTCTTCACAGTAAACCTAAGAACACTTTAAACAATTGCCCACAGCGCGCATGCTAACTAAAGTAACCTCTTTTGAGAAACACTTAAGACGAAATTGTCAAACCAAAGCGGGGGGCGGGGGGGGAGGAAAAGAGAGAAGCCAGAGAGAAAGCCAGCGAGCTAGAGAGGGCAGCGGGGAGGGGGGTGGGAGGGGAAATGAGTACGAGGCGAGAGAGAGAGAGAGAGAGAGAGGGAGAGGGAGGGAGACAGAAAGAATTACGGCGTGAATAGGCAGTTTCATGTTGTTGGGAGAACTTAGCAGAAATCGGTACCTCGGTCATTACAAAGAAGCACGTTCAAAGGAAAAAAGACCATTGCACAAGGAGGCTTTTTACACGGGGCAGGGGCGTGGGGGTGGGGCTCAGCCAGGCCGCAGCCGCTCACCCTAGCAGGGAGAGGGAGTCCTTGTTTAAAATCCTTTTCTTTCCCACCCCTCCGGCCCCCAAGAGATGGGAAGGAGATCCACGGTAGCTCACACACAGAAGCTATTACGAGAAACTACCACTAGCGGGGACTGGCGCGGCGGGGAAGCTGCGGTGGGAGGCCAGGCTCCGGGCCCCGCTCACGGGGCTAGAGCTGTCTCGGGCGGGGGCGGGCGACGGCAGCGCGGTCGGGTGACCCGCGGAGGCAGGGCGGCCGCGGCCCTGGCAGTCCCAGCTGGAGCCTACTTCTTGTCGCCCTTCTGCGCGTCGCCCTCGTCCGCCGCCTCCGGGGCCCGCTCCAGCTTCTGTTTCTCCAGCTCCTCCTGCTCGCATTTGCTGCTAGGGAACTTGTCTTTGTTGTTCTCTTTTTTCCACTTCATCCTCCGGTTCTGGAACCAGATTTTGACCTGTCTCTCTGTCAGTCCCAGCGCATGCGATACCTCGATCCTCCGCTTGCGAGTCAGATAGGGATTAAATAGGAACTCCTTCTCCAGCTCCAGGGTCTGGTAGCGGCTGTAGGTCTGTCGGCCTCGCCTGCGTCCGGCGGCTGCTGGGAATGGGGGAAAGGGCGAGACAGAGGGGAGGGGAGGGTGGGGGAGGGGGCAGAGACAGAGAAGGTTGGAAGATTCGTGAACCAGCCTAGGAGACCAGTATAATAAGGGCAGGGGACCTTCTACCCCGTGCAGGGGCGGGAGCGCTGGGAGGCCGCGGTCAGCCGAGGGGGGGCGGGTGAGGGGGATCAGACACCACTGAATCTAAGGGAGCCAGAAAGGGGAGCCCCCTCCCCTGGTAACCAGCACCAGAGAGTTGGGCGGGGGTGGTTGAATCTATTAAAAGTGCCATAAACTTTAGAAGGAAGGATGTGAAGGAGGGGGAAAGTAAGAATAAAAAAGCCAGGATGGGGACGAATGGACCCACCTTGAAAAGCCCCCAGAGCCTCTGCCCCAGAAGAAAAGTTTCTTCAGGGTAATTAAACTATAAAGCAATTGAGAAGTGCAAAAGTTGAGCGCCCCATTCCCACCACCCTTTCTCCACTACCCCCCATAAAACAGTAAAAGGGGTAAAAAGGAGGGGAAGAAGAAAAAAAGTCAGGCAGGGTGAGGGGTTTATGGATTCAGGAAATGTCGCTTAGCGACCTCCTTCAAGGGAAACAAAAAAGAAAGGAAAGGAAGGAAGGAAGGAAGGAAGGAAGGGAGGGAGGGAGGGAGGGAGGAAGGAAGGAAGGAAGGAAAGAAGGGGGAGCCTATCTGAACAGAACAAGCAAGTCTTCCAGGGGCTGGCGGAACCGCGCCTGGCCTGCCCGGCCCCCCGTGCCGGCCTGGGCCCCGGGTCTCCCTTCCCCCCGCCGGCCCCGACGCGAGCTCACCTTGCGGGCGCATCCAGGGGAAGAGCTGTGTGGGCGACGGGCTCTGCTCGGACCCCTCGGCCTCCTCCCCCAGGCCGCTGGCGGCGGCGAGCTTGCAGTCTGCGTACTGCACCAGGTCTGGATCCTGCGCACCGAACAGGCTCTGCCGCTGCAGCGGGTCGTAGCCGTAGAAGTTGCCCGGGTCCCCGTGGCACGCCACGGCGCACGGGTTCTGCTGATAGGGAGCCGTGGACAGCGACGACGGCCCGTGGTAGAACTCCTGGATTTGCGACGGGTGCTGGAAGCTGCCGCCGCTGCTGGGACCGTACACCACGGTGGGTCGGCCGCCCAGGTCCTGGGCGAAGCCGCAGTCATAATAATTGGGGCGCAGGGACTCCCCGGTTTTGTATTTGGAGAACAGTGAGTTGACGAAATAAGAGCTCATTTTATTGAATTTTGAGGCGGCGGCGGCGGCGGCGGCTGTAGTTGGGGGCTGTTGGGGAGGGGGTGGGGAGGGGGAAAGGGAGGGAGAGAGAGAGAAAAAAACGCGGATTCGCCGGCTCCTAGTCACCCTCGCCAGGAAAGGAGAGGAAAAGGAGGAGGGGGGAAAAAGAAAAGAAAGAAAAGGCGAAGAATATCTCGAAGCCACCACACTTTTTGTGATTTCCAGGAATAGAAAAGGACAGCGAAGCCTCCAAAAGTCTAAGCTTGCATGGCAGCCGCGGCTCGCTCGCCCTCCCCCACCCCCCACCCCCCCAAAAAATATACCGCCACTTAAAGAGGTCCTCGCTTTACATTTCGAAGAAGGGATGCCAGTTCATAAACAGTTTTCGGTGATTTACTTCCCTGCAAATGAGTTGTTTCATATTTTGCACTGTCTTTTCATGATCATTTGCATCCATTAGAGACCCCGCATCCTATTGGCTTCTCCGTACTCCTCCCGGACAGAACGCAGAGCTAGGGTGAGAGCGAGAGAGAGCGAGCAAGAGAGAGAGCTAGAGCGAGAGAGCGCCGGGGAGTGAGGAGAGAGCGGAAAAAAAAAAAAAAAGGAGGGGAAGAAAAAAAAAAACCCAGGGAGAGAGAGGGGGAGAGGGGGAGAGAGCGGGGAGGAGAGGGGGGAGAGAGCATGAATACGGATTAAATCTGTTTAACTACCTACATTAATGAGATATCTCTCGCCTCGCAACAAATCAAATACCCTCGCAGACCACCCCCAAAGACTGATGTGGGGCGCACGGAAAAAACCACGCACACACATACACAACGCGCCAGGCGTAGGCACGCTGTTAATTTCGCGATTTTAACGAGGCAGTTGGAGTCTTTTTAAATGTCAGGGTCGCTTCGGAAAAATGTAAAAGAACACGGTTTAATTGCACCGAGTTTTAAAAGGTCCTATAAATGTAATTGGTATTTTAATACAAGTTATCAAATCATACAGCTTCCTCTCCTAAACATATTTTCAAACAAACGAGGTAGTCATATTTAAAGCTTTAATGATCAATTTCCTTATTATTGATAAAGGTTTAACTATCGTGTGGAGGGAATTGGCTGGGTAACCGGCCCCCAAAAACGGCTGTAAACTCTTTAACAAACTATAAAACGCAATAAAGCCGAGTCTGTTGTTGTTTATGCCGCAGCGCATAAAAGCTGTTAGCATTTTACGAGTTCTTTCCTCTACAGCTATAAAACTGCAGCTTCGATCGCCCCCGCCGCCCGACTGCAGCACGGTGGGGGTGACAAAGCCGAAATGAGAATGATTATGAGGTTTTTTTCGGCGCAAACGGTGACTTTTCAGAGATTTTCTGCCTCCTTCAGCTTTGAAGCACCTGCCCCCACTCCCTCTCCGGAGCCCCCAAACCACACTCTCTGCCCCACCCAGGCCACTCACCAACTTTCCAACAAACAAACAAGACTTTTCTTTGGAGAAGGGATCCAGGAGAGCTTGAGGAGGCACCAGGAGGAAGAGCCGAAACTTTCTGGTTAATGGGCAGTGGTGAAGTCCTGACCAAAGCTCACCCTGTGACTGCGATTCTGCAGTTTTACACAACCTCGGGTGGCCTGGGAGGGGGTTGCTGGAATGGGGAGGGGGTCTCTAGAAGGTCCTGGAGCCCAGTCAGCAAGCCTTTGGAAGACCAAGTCTGTGTGATGGGAGAGGGGCCTGATGCCACCAGCAGGATAACATTCAGTTGGGCTGCCCCAGTCCTGCATCCAGGCCTCGGGACCCAGTAACCAAGCCCAACTGCTCCCAACCTTCCCAGGCCAGTCCTCCACACCTTCCGCATCACCCTCGGTTGAGAGGGCGGTTCCAGGCTCATCAGCACATCAGAGGGAGGGGAGAGCAATGGAGGCTGCTGCCCTGGTGCCTGGCCTTGGTGCCCACTGTCCTGTGCCCTCCTCTGCCCTGGACAGTGACTGCAGAGTGTATGAATGGGAGGGGCACCATTTAGCCTTCACCGTCCTTTGAGCCACTGTCACTACCTAGACTGACTTTGGGGTAGAAGGGATTTGGATGCAGCAAGGTCACCGAGTCCCCCACTTTCTCTCCTCTCCCCTTGGGAGCCTCTGGTTAAACCCTGCTCTCCCTCCAGACCTGAGGACCTAGGTCCTGAAACAGACTGCTGGACCCAGCTGACTGAATGCCACACTCTCTGGCCAGTTGCCTTTCCCAGCCTACTGGGCCTAGTGACAATGGTGGCCAGGCTTTAGAAGGCCCCAATCTGAGGGTCCAAACCAATGGCTTCCTGAAGTGGCTCACTCAGCGAGGAAAGAAGAGGAAAGGAAAGGAAAAGAAAGGAGAGGAAAGGAGAGGAAAGAAGGAAGGAAGGGAGAGAGAGAGAAAGAAATCTAGTAACAAAGGTGGAGCCTTTACAAATACATTCGATCCACTGTTGATCCATTGTTTATTCACGAGAGAGTGGCTTCCTTTTGGAGGGGTGCTTTTTGGGGATCCCACTCACCCCAACCTTTGTAAAAATGAAACTATCACCTTTTCCAAAGGGAAGGTACCGGTGGGGCCACTTGGTCCTTCAAAAGTGAATCTGGAGAATGGGAGAGGGGCTGAAAGGGAGAGAGAGAAAGGAGAAAAGGAGGGGAGAGGATCAGGGTCTTGAATTTTCAGCGCCAGGCTGAGGGGGCGGTGAGGCAGCGGAAGGCAGAGTTAAGTTGTTGCCAAAGCGAACATTTTAATCAAGTGCCGGGGATTTTATGGTCATGATTTGAGGACTCACCAGTGAGGTAGAAATTCAATGGCTTGGTCTAAATCATCCCTACACCGTGCCAGAAATTCCTGATGGAAGGAAAATGTTTCTATTATAAGAAAAAACAAGGAAGAGCGAGGAGGTAATTTATAAACACCCAACGGAGCGCAGATTTATTAGAGAAACTCAAGTTGAGAAACTCCGCTAGCCTCCGGGTCCTGGGGGAGGAGAGGAGAGGCTGCAGCGGGGCTAATCTTAAGAGGGGGCATCTATTTCTCGCACGCGTTTGTCTGGATGGAGGGCAAGGATCGGCCGGGCCGGGTCGAAATGGGAGATGTGGAATCTAAGGGGCTATGGGCAGGCTGACAGCGCTCAGGTCTCAGAGGGAGAAATGCCTGAAGTCCAGGCCTCCAGCTGCTAAGCTGAGAAGGGACCGGTGTTCCCTAGATCTGTCTGGGGCCGGGGCCACGGGGCACGGAGCCCGAGCTCTCACCTGGAAGCCACGGGACGTGGGGAGAACCAAGCCCCTACTTCCCGCACTGCGCCTGTTCCCACGTCCATCCGGAAAACGTACTCTTTTTTGGCGGCCCAAATTGGAGCGCCCAGATCAACCGAGGAAATATCCGAGCCTTTCGCACTTCGCCGTTCTGGGAGCCCCTGCCCCGAGCCTGGGTCGCCCGGCGCCGCCCTGCCCAGCCCTGGCCACATACAAAGGCTCTAGAGCCTCGGTTCGTGCGGAGCCGCCCCGCCGGCTCTGGGCACCTCCGAATCCCCGCCAAAGCCACGGATCCGTTTTCCCCAAAGCGCTCCCACCCCTACCTCGGGCTGGCTCACCCGGTTCCCTCTCCCGCCGATTCCGCAGCAGGTTGGGGCGGCTTCCTCTATATCCGACCTTCTGCCGGCTCGCCCTTCTCACCTGACCAGCTCACCCGTATCCGCAGACATTCCTCTCGCACCCTTCCCCGGATAATCTCATTTTCCCTAACCAATCCTCCTCTTTTATTTGGATCCACTAGTCCTATTATTACTATTATTCCCCGTTTTCATGCATTTGTTGTCCCACCGAACGTAAACTGGGTGAGAAGCCCTGAGCCCTGCTCCTGGGGGAAATTCAGAAAATTGACCATTTGAGGAGAGGGGGTCAACATCACTATATCTGAAATCTACAAAATGGGGGAAATAGCCACAATGAACCCAATATTTTTATTCTGGGCAAATTATTCATGACTTTTGATAGCGCTCAATTCTTAGATTCAGGGCCGACCGAAGTGCGAGGTGCAGCCGCGGGCGCCGGCAGCCGCAGCACGGGGAATTTTCACGTGGAGCAAGGGTGCCATCTAGCGGCCACGCTGAGAAAAGGCGCCGCCGCCACCGTCTCCTCCAGCTTCTCAGAGAGCCAGCCAGTGCGGCGACAATGCGGAGAAACTTTCAGTATTAGCAGAAAACGGCGAGGGAAACGAGAGCGGGCGAGAGAAAAGGCGTCGGAAATCAGGCAGTGGTTCATAAAATTGTGCAGATAAGCTAAAAAAAATTTTTTAACAAAACAAACAAAACAAACAAACACGGAGAGGGGATAAGGAACGAAAAAGAAACCAGAATCTTTTCTCTCTCGCCCCACCCCCCCACCTCAAGCCCCTAATTTCGGGCAGAGACCGCCGAGCAGTGCGCCGTTCATGGCCCGTAAAAGGGGGAGCCGGGCACATTTCAAACCCAACACGATTGTTTCAAATTCTGAGGGGAAACAATTGGGCTTTTTGTAGGGGGAGAGGAGGCCTGAGAGAGTGGGACGAGACTGTAAAAGGATCAAGAGGCTGCCAGCGCCCAGACGTCTGGCCCCGCCGGACCTGCGTGTGTGTGTGTGTGTGTGTGTGTGTGTGCGCGCGCGCGTGCAGGGATCTTCTCTTTATGACACCCGATTCTGGAAGGGGGTGCGTTTGCGAAGAACAAAGACGAGTCCCAGTTGCGTTCCGTGAAGCATTTGTGACAACAGAAGTGTTCTTCCTTCCCCCTCCCTCCTCGCCCCTCTTTTCCCCCTGGGGCCCCCGGAAACCCCGCGCCCTGCAATTCGGGAGGGTGAGGGTGGGGGCGGCCCAGTCAGGCCCACCCATTCGCCCGCCAGACCCGGAGCCCAGGCCCAGCTGTGGCTCTCTCAGCTCCGGAAAGTTTCCCCTCTCTGTTTGCTTTGCTGCTGTTTAGTTTCTTAACCTTCAGAAATTTATACGCTATAAACTTTTATAGCGGTCATATTCTT
>NC_139014.1:26390286-26423507 GCF_964374135.1 Grampus griseus
CCTAGAAAGTAAGAGAGGGTATCTAACATCGGAGCGCCACCTATGTGTCAAACCCTCTCCTTGCTGCTTTAACTTTCATGTCAACCCGTAGAAGTGAATACTATAAATCCCATTTTACACAAGTTACTATTATCCCTAGAGTCACACTGCTGTATGTGTCAGAGCAGGGATTTAAACCTGTCTACTTAGTTCCAGATTTTGCTCTTTCTGCTATACCATATTGCTTCCAGACAAAATAGGCGCCAGGTTAAGAAGGAAAGATATATGAATGAAGAGTATAAAAAAAAAGTACAGACCTGGTATTAAATATAAGCTTTCAGTATGCTTTTAGCAGCCTATTAATGGTGGTTATTCTTTTAATGGATTGTTGTTAACGTGTTTAACCTGTATAATTTGGCATGGCTGTATCCACTAGGTACAAGATAACCGATATTATTGGGAAGGAAGAGGGACTTGGAGCAGAGAACCTTCGAGGTTCTGGAATGATTGCTGGAGAATCCTCGTTGGCCTATGATGAGATCATCACCATTAGCCTGGTAAATCTTGCCAGAGCATGAGATGTTTGAAGAGCTGACTAGGATTTGTTTTTGCTCCCATCCCCACTACTTAGTCCCAAATGGGAGCATTTCTTAAAAACTGTATATCTACAATTTGATTTTAATTGTGCACGAAAGTAGGAAGGCAGGATAATGTAAATAATTGAATTTCCCAGCTAAACCTAGCACCTCATGTTAGCCTTTAGTTTAACTTCTTATTTCTCTAAATATTCTACCAGAGTATTAACAGCTGAAATTTCTTCTCTTACGATTTTCCTTGTTCATACCTCTAGTGTAGATGCCAAACATCTGTGAAATAAACAAAAGTGTAAGAGAAGTAAAGGGCGTATGATCCTTTAACTGTCTGTTACTTGAATCATTGAATGAATTCTGTACCTTCTCTGCTTTAACCAGGAAATTGTGGTTTTGTATTGTTATTAATCAAACAGATTTCCTAAAAAAGCAATATTTTTTTCCTGTTAATGTGGATTTTACATATCTGTGCCTTAGTTATTATAGCTAGGGAGGGAACATAAATATGTGACATGTCGAATTTATTCTTTTTTAAGGTTACATGCCGGGCCATTGGGATTGGGGCTTACCTTGTCCGACTGGGACAGAGAACCATCCAGGTTGAAAATTCTCACTTAATTCTGACAGGAGCTGGGGCCCTCAACAAAGTAAGTTTCTAGGGTTTGGGAGAAGTATGTGAAGCTTTTGGAGGATTATTGTGAATTCCTAGTTCTAGATCCTGATTGGGGGAAGGCTTCCTCAGTCTATCTCTTCCCCTCTCCCTCCATCTTCCCTGCCTATTCATTCATTCATTCAACAAAATGAGTGTTTTGAGTACCTACTATGTGCCAGGCGCTATTCCAAGCCCTGCTATGTAATAAACAAACCATATAAAACTCCTGCTGTGAGGAGTTTACATGCTGATGTCCTTCTAGAAAGACAGAATTAATTGAATGCTTCTGTTCTGCCCTGCCTCCCTTTTTCTCATTGGTGAGCGAGGGATGTGAGATCTATTCCCAGACATGGAGCTACCTCTGAAACATCCCCTGAACATGCTGAGGGTATCAAGTTTTAATGTTTTGAGAAATTTGTGAAAGCACCTCTGAAAAGGAGCACATAGGATGGTCCCTTGTACGTAAGGAAGTACTTGGTAATTATTGAGTGGAAAGATGGGTGGATGGATGCATGGATGGATTGTTGAGAAAGAGTATGACATGGAGATTTATTTTCCCTTCAAAAGAAAAGCTTGTGCCTTTTTTTTTTTAAAAGAAGGTTCAACTTTTTTTTTTTTTTTTTTTTTTTTTTTTTTTTTTTTGGCTGCGTTGGGTCTTCGTTTCTGTGCGAGGGCTTTCTCCAGTTGCGGTGAGTGGAAGCCACTCTTCATCGCGGTGCGCGGGCCTCTCCCGTTGCGGAGCACAGGCTCCAGACGCGCAGGCTCAGTAGTTGTGGCTCACGGGCCTAGTTGCTCCGCGGCATGTGGGATCTTCCCAGACCAGGGCTCGAACCTGTGTCCCCTACATTGGCAGGTGGATTCTCAACCACTGCACCACCAGGGAAGCCCTGCTTGTGCCTTTTCAATCCACACTCATAGTGGCTTTTCCAGAGAGGGAAAAAAAATGGATAGTGAGGTCACAACTTGCAAGAGTGAAAACTATCTAAGAATACCTGAATATACAAAGGGCAGTGTCGTTCTTTTTTATTTTTTTTTGAGTAATTAATTAATTTAGGCTACATTGGGTCTCCGTTGCTACGAGCGGGCTTTCTCTAGTTGCAGTGGGCAGGGGCTACTCTTCGTTGCGGTGCACAGCCTTCTCATTGCGGTGGCTTCTCTCGTTGCAGAGCATGGGCTCTAGGCATGCAGACTTCAGTAGTTGCGGCACGCAGGCTCAGTTGCCCCGCGGCATGTGGGATCTTCCCGGACCAGGGCTCGAACCCGTGTCCCCTGCATTGGCAGGCGGATTCTTAACCACTGCGCCCAGGAAGTCCCCGACAGTATAGTTCTGACTTCTTTGCAGGCATAGGAAAATTATTTTCTCTCCAGAGCCAGGAATATGTAATTGTCTGAGGCTGGCTGACTGGCTGGCTGACTGACCGACCTCGTACAACTCGTATAACCCCTCAACTCCTCAGCTTTCTTTATCTGTCAAAGGGGGATGATAATTTCCACCTCTAAATGATGCTGTGGACATCAAATGAGAAAACATAGGTAAAAGCAGCTTGTAGTTGGCACGAAGTGTTGGCTCACATTACAGTTTCAGTTTCCTTTTCCTCTCCCTTACACGGTTTGGTGATTGTGCTTGCGGAGCTATATGCATGCTAAGTTGTTTACTAGACTCACGCAAACTGTTTATGAAGCCTTGGCTTTCAAGTGGAAGGATGGGAATTAAGTGTCCTATCCTATCATTCCCATTTAGAATAATTTGACACTGCCATCAGTCCAATTAGCTTTTGGGGATGTCAGAAATGAGAATGGTGTGATGTGATAAGTTTGCTCTCTGCATTCGTATGAACTTCATGTCCTTCTCTGGGCTTGCCTTTCTCTCCAAGGAAAGGCAGAGCAGTGCTAACAAAGGCAAACTTGGATGTCCTGCTCTCTTTTTGGAGAGTAGCCTGGAAATAAAGATTGTGAACTGCCTCTACTGAGGGAGGTTATTGCTGCGGGAGAAACTTACTTTATTTTTAAGTTGTTCTTTTGGATACCTTCTTAGGATGAGATATTGAGGAATGCTGAAGAGAATTGTAGATACCATTATCTGTGAGGATAGAATTTAAAGAAGACACCTGCATTTCCATAATGTTCCCGTACCTGAACAAAGAGCTGATTTCTGAAAAGTATCTTGTTACATTGAGTTTTTAATTTTCTCCCTGATATCCAAAGAATATTCTGAAAAGCAAAGGTGGTGGTGGTGTGTTGTTGTCGCTGCTGCTGGGGTTTTTATTTGTTTGTTTGTTTTTCCTAAAAACTTGCTAGTTGAATTTCAATCCTGCCACACAGAAAGCATTAGGGATTTTTTTCTTAAAACCGGGTTGAATTGTTGTGATCAAATTCATTATATTCATCTTCCTCCTAGCCTGCAGGGCTCCTTGTTAAAGAAGTCTAGTTGTAGGGAAAAGACAGTAAAGCTGTAGCTGTAACTTACCCCACAATGCTCGTTTCCAGAAGGCTGCTATCATTTGTAGCTGAAGGGAGTGATCAGTTATAGGGGTTACTTAACCCTGCTCTGCCCGCTTCACTGTCTTCATGTCACTGCCTCTTATGTGCAGCCGTGGTGCTGGAAGACCCCCGATTTCATGCAAACTGATTAAGAATGTCCTGTCTGCCCCTTTGCCTCTCAGGTACGAGAAAGGAAACTAGAAAGGAGCCACACGCTCAGACTGCCTCTTCTGCCTCCCTCCTTGTGCACGTCCTGCCTTTGTCTGCACTGGTGTCTCTTTGCACATCTGCCTTTTCTTCCTATAGGAATCTCTGTCTCGCATCCTCTGGGCGTGTGTCCAGGTCACTTTGAGTGCATGCCTCTTCCTGTGTGAGTGCTGGTCTCTTTCTCTTTGTGTCTGTATCTTGCGTCTAGATCCCTCTTTCTCTGTCTGTGTGCCTCCCTGAGTCTCCATGTGTGAGAGTCTTTGTGTGTGTCTGAAACCCTGTAGAGACTCCACAAGCCCTGACCATCTAGCTTGTCGTACGCGTGTACCTGTGTAAAGCGGGAATGTAGGCGGTGTATGCGAGCTTTTAGACTGTAAACATTTGACCCCTACCTTTTTAGTCTTCATCCTTTACGTTAAACATTAGGGTGAAGAATAAGAAGGGAGGTGGTTGTGCAGAGGTTGTAGGGGGAAAAAAAAATCTGTGTGTGCAAGTGCCGATCCCGTTGACCCCTTTGAAAATTGAAATAATGATAATGCGTGTCTCCTGACTGCATCAAAGTATCAGCACATCAAAAGCCAGGAGGCATGAAATGCAAATGATAAAGTGAAAGCAGATGGATTGTGCATGATCGCCTGATGCCCAATGAATTTTAAAAGGTGCCGGTTTGCAAGGGCGGGTGGGGGGACTGAAATAAACACGTTATCCCTGCAATTCTTTTTTGTTCTTGACGCTCACTCCTGACAATATTTGTTCACACTTGAGTGAACACCCACTTCATCTTTCTCTCTCTCTCTCTGTCTCTCCCTTCTTCCTCTCTCTTCCTCTCTCTCTCTCTCTCTCTCCTCTCTAACTCCACCCCCCAGCCCCCCACCCACCTCTTACACGTCTCAGGTCATGTCTCACTGCAGCTCTGGTGGAAATAATAAGATATAAACCACGAGGTTGTTATTTGCATAGAAATAGCATGGAGCCCCAGGCAGCAAGGGAGAAGGACACAGGGATCATTTGTCTAAAATTTTAATGAAAACTTTTGCTGAGGCAGAGATTTTTTTAAAACTTTCTTTCTCCCTGCTTTTCTCCTCCCCTCCTCACCCCCCTCCACCCCATCTCTGCTTTGACTGAACATAGTTGGATGTGAAGAGAAAGGTTTGCCACTCCACATATCACACTCCCGTAATGCAGCCACATGTAAATTGTTTGTTCCTTTAATAGATACGAAGCTGGAGAGACACGTATTCCCAACTTAATACACTGCATGTACGCATCAAGCTTTTATAGCTACTCTCCATCTCAGTGCTCACGTGATGTGGCCTGTCGTTAGCCGACCTGGTTTTAATTAGTTTAGACCTTCTAACCTCTTGCTTCCAAAGACTCTTACTTTTTAAAGGATTTCTTTTTGTCGCCAACAGTGGTCACCTGCATATAAAATATAACCATCCTGGCGGTTTCCTGCTTTTCTCTTTCAGTGATTTCACCGTTCACCTACACATCTTATTTACGGGGCCCCATCCTTTGCCACTCTGTCTTTTGTTCCAAAACCAGAAAGTGCTCCGCATATGCGTCTTTTGATCCCTTGTCCTTGTGATCTCATTATTTGTGTATGCTCTTTCCTTGAATGTCTTGCTCTCTGTTGCCTGCAGTTATTTGTAAAATACTCAAAATATTACAAAGGTGTGGAGAAATACAGGATCCAGGTTTCCTTAAGTGTTGCAGAAGCAGAGTTGACATTTGAACTCAAGGTAATGACATGGTGATTAGAGGCAGCCTGCATGACTTTATTTGAAACTTAAAATCAAGAACATCTATCTGGTTCCTTGCTACCTTCTGGGTGGGCTGGCGGCACCAGGGCCATTTTACAGATGGAAAGACAAAAACAGCAAGAGGTAAAGTAACCTAGTTCCACTGACAAAGACTAGAACTAGCAGCAGAACATGAACTTCCACATCCCCGAGTTTCATTTAAGATGCGCTCAGTCCCCTGGGCTTAGTGTCCACAAGGCCTGAGAAGAGAAAGTAGTCCGGTCATTTTATTTTTTGTCCAAACATCATGAGAGTGATGACATTAGGAAGAGAAGCTTCTAAGGGCCTGCTCTTTCATGTCACTCCAGGTAGTGGATCATAGGTTCCCAGCTCTACAAACTGTAGACTGTTGGTGGGCAGATCCCTCAGAATGCCTCACTGAGTGGTAAGGGCGGACTTGATGGACATGACAGACTACCTGCTCAAAGTGAGTCATGCTGGCCTGGCAAAGGCAGCAATCTGTGTGTTTGGGGAACTGAAAAGATAGTCCCTTGAGGGACTGTGACAATTCGTAGAGTCATAAACTCCTAAGTCAAGGTGCCACTGGACGTTTGCAGTGACTTCCGGACCCACTTCCTCTCCCCTCCACTCCCCTTCTCTGTTTCTGTGTAATATGTGTACTGTAACATCAGGTGGTGGGTAGGCTGGGAGGACCTAGCATGATAAGGGAAGTAGACTAGAGCCTGCCAGTTCTCAATCCACTGCCCCAGGCTTGGTGAAAGCTCTCTCTGTGTACCAAGAAAGCAGAATTGCAGTTTTTGACTTGTCCTCTGGACAGTTACTGTCTATGGAGGTAAGGCATGTGCCCATGGCCTGATAGATAGATTATAGATTCATTCAAGAGGTGATATATGATTTTCTTGTGATAAGCATTTTAAAGCTTCTGGTTTAAGGCAAAAAAAATAAAAAATCCAATAATCTCATTCCCCTTAGCGAGAGCTGGCCCCTATTTCCACTGAATCTGCCAGGAAAAAAACAATTATGTGATGAGTGTGGCTAGGGCTATATGTTAGGCCTGTAGGGGGCTAATTCTGCTAATCTTGCTTTTGAGACTTGGTATCAGTCTTTCTCTGGACCTTAGTCTCCAAATACATATTTTTATGTGTCTGTACAATGTGAAATGTGACTCTATTGGGTACAGTATCAGAGTTCCTCCCAGGAGCTTGTAGCACCAGGGGACTGCATTATGCATCCTCCCTCCTCACCCATGACTCTGTGACACTCGCTCAATGTGAGAGTCAGTCCCGGAGGCTCGAGAAAGCAAGGGGGCAGTTCGTTAGCTCTTTTGTGAGGCAGCATTGTAACTGTCACATAACTGAAAGAGGTGGAATAGTTAAGACTGGCCAATGTTTGAGTACAGGCTCTGCCACCTGTGAGTTGTGTGACCTTGGGCAGTGCATTTAACCCTTCCAGGTCACAATTGTGTTAATTGTAAAACAGGGATCATAATAGTACCTATCTACCAGGCTCTTGTGCGGATTATATGAGTTAATACTGGTAAATCGCTGGCACTGTTGTGGTCTTCCCTGTGATGCGGTTAGAGGTCTTTCTCATTGCAACTCATTATCCAGGCCCTGGAAGGGAAATACAAACACAACATTCTCTCTATTTTCTGACCCTTTGAAGGCAAAAATTCCTTTAAGAAAATGTTAGATGTCAGTCCTCACTGTGGCGTACATTCATGTATTGACTTCCCCTGTAGATGTTATCTAAAGACAATCACACACTTTGGAAAGCCATTAATGTGAGAGGCCCCATGTTCAGTCCTGATAGGGTAGTATATGTGTCACTCATCTGTCTGCAAGAGTCCCCAAGGACTTGTTGATACAATAGCCCATAATCACTCTAAGGATCAATCCAGCAATTTGCATTTTTAAAAGTCCCTAACTACCTATTTTCACAATAGACAGGCCCTGTGCTCTGAAGCTCCAGATGGGATCGCTCTCCTTTCTAAAGAGGGCATTTGAGCTTCCTGAGTAAGCCTCGCGTTAGCATTATGAACGAGTTCTCAGAGAGGGTTGCAGTGGGCACATCCCCTTAGTTTTCAAGCCCTTCCCCCTGCACACACAAAATCTGGGCACACCTGACTCTGTCTGGGGGGTTGTTTTATTTGTCTTTCGTTTGACGTTCCTTGGGTTTGGTAGGAAACTGTACCAGGTATCTTGGACTCCATTAGTGAGTCAAGGTAATATACCAGAAGTCTGATCCTGGGCTCTCTGCTAGAATTGCTGTTCAGAGCTCCATTGCCTCTGACTCTCTAAGACAGCCCATGTGGGCATGGTGGCTTAGAGACTCAGGACGGGAGACCCACACAAGCATCAAGTCAAAGCTGAGAGTCTCTGCCTGGGCATTAAATAGAGACTCAGGAATTAGCATGTTTGACAAACTATTGTAAATGTGCTCAAACTTTTTGAAGTTTCAAAGCCTTTAGATTATTTTTAAAAAAAAAAAGCAAATGAAAAACTTTTGATTATTCCTCTCCTTTCCATTTACTAGGTAAAGCAACAGTGGGCTCCAATCTCTTTGGGGCTCAATTTCCTCTTTGTAAAATACGTTTCCCACCTTAAGGTGAAGGCCAGAGGTTCTCTTAATCTTAAATTGTCTTTAATTTCTAGTATTCTGTTATGCTATGAAGATGTATCTCGATTTGTAGCCAGGGAACCGTGTTAGGATAGATGAGGGGGAAGGAGTTGGGGGGGATCAAAAAAGTGACTCTATGTGAGAGAATTTTATGTTAGTGAGATTACATATCAGTGATGTGTAAAATTATTACATATTAGCAAGATTAGGAATAGGAGTTGTAAAGCATAACAATTCAAAAATTTTTTGTTTCTTATCCATATTATGGAAGAATAAATGCCCCATGGTGGGTGGAAGGGGTGATATCATTCATGATGACACCAAGGGGCCATAGAATTGTAATTGTTGGGAGTGGAAGGATCCTCAAAAGTCCAACCACCCAACTGTTGTTTGAATTTCCTCTGTGACTCCATTACCAAATAGTCATTCAGTTATGCTTGAAAAACTCAACTGAAGGGGAGCTCAGTACTTTTTCAGCCAATCCCTTTCATCTGTATAAAGTTCTTCCTTATATTTGGCTAAAGTCTGTTTCTCTGTAAGACAAACTAATACCTCTTAAAAAGTAGTTCAAAATTAACAAAGCAACTCCCGGTTTGATGGTCTGGCTTATGTAGAACTTAACAGAACCAAACTCTTTCCCATGTATTTTTGCTTTCAGAGTCTGGTCTTGTCTCAAGAACAAATGTAGTGAAGATGAAAATGCTCTTCAAAGATAGAAAAGAAATTGGACTCATAAATAACATTCTTGCCAGCTGAAAATATGAAATACTTAGTAATTACTAGAGAAACAGCTAAAACTCACCACTGTGAAGTGGTACTCTATGGAACCTTAGGAGACTGCCACGTGGCATCACGCAAGGCTTTTAGACCTGCCCATCGCCTGCCGTATCGAAAGTCAGGATCCTAATACATGATTGAAAGATAGGTCTTTCTGAGTGCTGCATATTTAGGTAGTGGTTAAAACTCATGGTTTGGTGGTGCTTATTTCAGGAATCAATAAAAGTGCTGTAGACTGAGGTAATCTTAAGCTCTATGGGCACACAAACCAAATGTAAAATGCTAGAGCTTATTACCCTCTCAGCTCAGGGAGCAGTCTCGGGCTCACTTCATACGTGTGGACCTCCATAACATCTCTACCCTCTCTCTAGAGGGTCCATTCCAGCCTCCCGGACTGGGATGCTTCCCGAGTATTGGAATCAAGAGATGCCTCCACTTCACAGGTTCTGTGGCGTGTAGGGTCTCTGCACGTTCTGCCTCTAATAAAACCTTGTCCCTGAACTCAAGCTAAGTGCCCCCTGAGGACTGCCAGCACAGTGCCCTAAGCAGAGCAGCTTGGCGTTTTCATCTTCCAGTCAGATGTTACGCCTTCTTATGCTGGATTTTCTTCACCTTTCTTTCTACACATGTTCATAGCTCTGTCTTTGCAAATTGTTCAGTTGTGTTCAGTTGAAGCTTTGCTATTCCATCTTTCCCTCTCCTCTCCCCTTAACCTTTCTTCTCCCCCAACCCCAGCCTGAAACCCAAGTAAATTAGCTTTTCACCCCTGCCCCCCAGTTAAAAAAAATCCCATACTCCTCCAGCAGTGTCTGTTCTTGGATTTGCAGTCAGCAGCCATCTCCAATAACCATCCAGCTGTCAGCTTCGCAGCTCCCCACTACCTCCCACCTCCCCCATCACTCACCAGAGGAAAAAGAGAGCCAGAGCCAGAGCTTGAAATATATCATGCAATAGTGTATCATGAATTTGTTGTGAATCACAGCGGTGAAGCAGGTTTATTTATTTCTGAGACCTTAAATCAATACAAAGTAGGTCTCTTAGTTCTGAAGCTGGGATGGAGTGTGAAAAAATGAGCCCATTGTACTCTTAAAACTTTGGGGAAAGGAGATGACAGCTATATAATTCCATTTACCAGGCACTAGGGGCTTTAATGTGAAGGTGACAGGGAGCTCTTTGTGCATTTAGAGCACCATATCTTCTAAATAAAAGATCTGTAGACTTGATAGTGGAGCATAGCTCTGAGTTTAATAATCTCCAAGCATTAGACCGAGCCAATATGTTTCCAAGTCAGAGAGGTCCCCCCCACACGCTCATAAATTAAAAGTGCAAGAACTGCACACGTTGGTAGATTAGAAATGCAAGGACTTCAGTCTTCCAGGGGGAAGACAGACCTGGTCCCTGGCTGTGCACAGACTGCTGTGTGAATATGATAAAGACGCAGGAAACGAGACTGTTTAGAAACCTGACTCCTGGCTGTTCATCATTCTCGGGAATGTCCCCTGTGCATGGATCCAAATCTGGCTATGTCCCCTCTCATTCAGAGTGGCCATCTTCACACAGTCTAATCAGCTGATGTACACAGTCAGGGTGTTGAATTATGAAAGGAGAAGCTTTCAGAGCTGTTTAGATTGAGCTGTAGATTATCATGCCCAGGCTTCAGGTTTTTCTGGTTGATTCTTCACTGGTTCCTAGTTTTTTAAATGTCTCAGAGTCTGGAATTTAAGCCCTTTAAAATAGTTTGCACATAAGAGAAATTGAGAAATCGGTGTTTATTAAGGAAAAGAACTCACCCAATTTTTGTTGTTGTTGTTGTCGTACATGGGCCTCTCACTGCTGTGGCCTCTCCCGTCGCAGAGCACCGGCTCCGGACACGCAGGCTCAGCTGCCATGGCTCACGGGCCCAGCCGCTCCGTGGCATGTGGGATCCTCCCGGACCGGGGTACGAACCCTTGTCCCCTGCATCAGCAGGTGGACTCTCAACCACTGCGCCACCAGGGAAGCCCCTCACCCAAATTTATCCAACAGCATAAGATGCAAATATGAGAAGTCAAGACCATTGGAACATATAATCACGTTTTGGGTATCTTCATTTTCTATCTAACCCTCTGATAAAATGTCTTTTCAACAGCTAAAGCAGGTTTATGCAGTTCAGTAGAGCAACCCTAGTATAATATGACTTGATAGTACATAGAGTTACTAGCTTAATTCTAGCCCAGGTAAAGAATTTTGAAAGGAAAACCCAGTGTCTACACTGGGGAAAACTAAAAGGAGAGGAAAATTGAATCACTCATTTTGCTTAAAGAATCTGCTACACATTATAACACTAATAGGAAAGACTTCATTTGCTTATAGTAGTTCAGCTTGCTGAAAATACAAACCAGAGCTGAGTTTTGATAGAGCAGTGAGAATTATGGCAGTTCACCTGCATTTATTGTGTGCCTGTTGTGTGTAAAGCTCTGTTCTTATGCTATGGGTGTACAAAGATGATTCCTGCTCTCATGGAGCTTAAATTTAGGCTAAAAGACAATAACAAGCTTTTCATGTGTTCTAAGGGGAAAACATTAAATTGCTTCCCATCAGATGTAAATGAGAAAACACAAACAAAAAGGCTGCAAAGATGAAAGAAAGGTCAGTGTTACTCCCCAAGAAGCCAGATCCCAGCAGGCACCAAACTCTGTGCCTCGCCACTGGTGGGCACAGGCAGACAGTCACACAGCCATCTGCCTTCCACCAACCTCACATCCAATATCCTATTCAGAAAAACCACTGGAGGTGACTGGAAAAAAAATATATGTGTGTGTGTGTGTATTTATGTGTATACACACACACACACACACACACATACACACGTATATATAGTTCTCACAACTCAATAATAGGAAAACAACCCAGTAACTTTTTAAATGGGTAAAAAATTTGAACAGACATTTCACCAAAGGCATAAGGATGGTAAATAAGCACACAAAAAGATATTTATCATTAGTCATTAGGGAAATGCAAATTAAAACCACAATTAGACACCACTAAACTAAAATAAAAAATTCTAAGCAGACAGTACTAAGTGTTGGTAAGGATGCAAAACAACTAGAACTCTCATGTGTATTGGTGGGAATGCAAAATGGTACAGCCACTTTGAAAAAGTTGAGCTTTTTTAAAAAAATAGAGTCAGTTATCCACTTACCATATAACCTAGCAATCCTACTCCTAGGTATTTACTCAACAGAAATGAAAATGTCTATTCATACAGAAACCTGTACGTGAATGTCTCTAGCAGCTTTATTCATAGTTGCCAAAAACTGGAGACCACCCAAATGTCTGCTAACAGGCAAAGAGATGGACAAGGTGTGTTATTTCCATAAAATGGAATAGTACTGTGCAGTAAAAAAGGAACTACTGCCACCTGCGTCAGCATGAATAAATCTCAGATGCATTACGCTGACTGAAAGAAGCTAGACTCATAACGTTCTAGAAAAGGCAATATTGTTGAGACACAAGGATCAGTGGTTGTCAGAGGTGGGAGAAGGGAGTTGATTACAAAGGGAATGAGAATACTTTGGGGGCTGATGAAAACTTTTGGGGTGATTGTGGTGGTGGTTATATGCCTATGTGATGGCAAATTTCATGTACACCTAAAAATGGACAATTTTACTATATGTGAATCATACCTCAATAGACCACACTTTAAAATTTTTTCTATTTTTGGAAGTAATTTATTGTCAGTATGCTCAAGTCTGTAGCTAAATGAGCAGTTGATGGATCCCTGAGATGAGTGATTTCGTTTGACATCAGTTTTGACTCCAGAAGCCTATGCCTGTTCTCATACATTTAACAAGTAAACTGTCATGTGGCTCTTCTCTACCCCAGTTACATTAAAAATGCGTCTCTGTTCCTCACCAGTCTGTCTTCAAATCCTTACCATCCTTCTGCCGTCTAACTCATTCCTCTGTTCTCCCTACATCTCAGTAAACAGAGATCTTCCCAGTGTCATTTCTGGCCTGTATCACCTCAGTTTCTTTTTGACTGAATATCTTTTCTACCACTGGTAGCTCCGTCCCTTTACTCCAGTTTATCCATCAGCAAACCTGATCACTTTATAATTTTGCTGCTAATTGAGAGATTTTTGGTCTTGCAGTGGACAGTGTTGAATCCAGCCATGGCTCACACCAGAGCCTTTCCCATTCTGTGCCAGCAGTGTGTTACTGTGCCCCTTCTCGGTCCCCAACCCTAGCCTTCCAGCTGCCAACCAGCTCTGGAGGGTTTGCCAGTGACAATAGTGGCAACAAAGTGGGGAGAGGAACTTGTAACCCTGAGTCTTTGTATTCAGAGACTGTGTTTTGGAACCCCCAAGTATTCTTGGTCTCATAGGCACTGGTCCTGTCTCCCTAGAGATTTAGTTCCATTCACCCTTGGATATATTCCTGGAGAAACATTTACACAGTAATATGTGCTGCACCACTTAAAACTGTTAATTGGAGATTGAATTACTTGTCAGCTTTTAAAAATGTAGTCCTGTCAGGTCAAGGAGGAGGGTGTTAGCAGCATGAGTAGATGAGCTATTGCATATTTTCTTCCCCTTCCTCTTTTTTCTCCCCCCTCCCTTTTCCTCTCTCATCCTTTCTCCTTTCTTTTGTTCCCGTTTTAATACTTCTTCCGTGTTCCCACTTATTCTTTCTCATCTCTCTCTTTCTGCCTTAGCCAAACCTTTATTGATAACCTGACAGGTCCCCAGAACGACTTTAATATCTAGAATCATGGATGAAGTCCAGTGATGACAGTTGCTCAGGAAATTTACAAAACTCCTCCTCACATCCTCTTGAGAATAGAAATATCGTAATGAGATGGAGTATCGCAGCAAGGACTCAGCTCGTGTAGCCTAATTCTTAGATGCAGGAGGACTTTTGTACTCCCTGCTTCTTTAACTGACCCATCAGGAATGTTTAAAGGGGGAAAGGTTGGATAGAGGGAGGAAAGCAGCAGAATTCATTTTTTATTCCATCGATATGCATCATTATTTTTCACATCTTCAGCACATGATTGCAAATATTTGCTTATAAGTCGAAAGGTCTCCAACATAATGTATATATCAGGACAAAAGCAATTTTTTAAAAACAATTGAGCTAAGTTACATCTATGAAACTTGGAAATCTCAGTGCCTGTGTGCTGACAAACATCCTGACAAGTAAATACTACATTCATTCAGTATTACACAGTGATTTCATTTGCACAAAACCTCACAGTGCTCTGCCACTTCAGTCAAATGTCTGGAGCACTGGGGAAGGGAAGAACGTGTTTATCTTGATCTCCAAAAAGGGATTTAAGGGCGAGAGCAGGCGGTCTATTAGACTGTTTTCATTGCCTGTCAGCTGTGGTAAACCTGAGCTGTCTGCAGTGTCTCTAGATAAGGGGCAACAGCAGCAGTGGCTAAGGCCTCTGCATGTATGTATGTATAGCTGCATTCATTTGTACTTCCTGTGTATCTCAGAATTTCTAAAGGCTATGCAGCATCTTTCGTGGAGCCTTTAACATTTGCGTTCTGCTAATCACTGGCTGTATGCAGCGCTCTTAATTCCCAGGTCTGCCAGCTGTAAGTGCTGGATGAGGCTGAAGTTTATATGGAGAGTGAATGGAGATCCTCTTTCAGGCTCAGCTCTGCGGCGTGGGCACTCTTCAGCGGGGGACCTGAGATGGTGCCTGTTCCTAGTATCGCATGGCACTGCCTCTCCACTTAGACCTGGGGGCAGCAAAGTGGGGCCTCATCAGAGTCACCTCTGTTTGAGTGGTTCCTGTGTTTAAGTGGTTATTGATGCTTGTTGGGCAGATAAACTAAAAGTTTGTATCATGCAGTATAAAATGTGAGAGGAATAATTTCGGAACTGGAACATGGCAAGCAACTTGACTTATACAAGAATGCATATGTCCAAGTTGGAAAAAAATTGGTGAATGAATCTTGCCCACTTCATGAAAATATTATGTAAATGAGGGTTGTTTATCCCAGGTTTTTCTGTAGAAGATTGGTAGGGCAGTAGATGGAAGAATAAAACAGTGGGTTCTTTACTTTGCCTTCCTCAGTGCTCATCAGGGTTAGTGTAACTGTTCCAGCGCAATCATCATTTCAGAGTTAGGCAGAATGGATTTTGTCCTCGCCCAGATTCTGCTTTTGCAGTTGGAGCTTTTGTTGTGAAGTATTCTAAAATCATTAAAACCACTTGAGTCAGCAATGACCCCCATAAATCAGGAGCTATTGTGTGTGCCCTCATTCTCCTGGTGCATGCTCCAAACATATGGTCATTGAAGATGAACTGGAGGCGCCTGCTTTCTCTTCGCTGATTGTTAAGTAGCTATGATTGTTGGCATTTGTTTGTGGTTAGTGAAGCAGGTTTCATTTTTGTGTGTCCTTCCCCTCTTCACCCCCTACCTCATGTGATAAGGCTGATCAGAGAGAGCTCTTCGGATACTCTCTTAGTCTGTCCTATAATTTTTGTCTTTAATTCCCAAATTAAATGAATCCTCTTACATGACAAACATTTCTTTAGCCCAGGGTAATGTTCTTCGTTGTGGTAAGCCCTGGTTTTCTTTCTGAACCCAGAGGAGAAGAAATGTATAAATACTGCCGCCTTTTCAGAACAATGCCAACACGTCAGAGCCTGAGTTTCCACTTGTAAAGGGAAGACATACCAAGTTATTAAACTCTTGCTCCTTCCAAGTCTGTCTCCTATTAGTTTGTAAGAATATGGGGTAGAATGGGGAGATGAGGGGGCCTCCAGGAGTAGCCCAGTTCTAGAGGCTCTCTTCCTCTTTGAAATGAAGGGGCAAAGACATCCGAGGAAGGTGTATTTGAACAGCTAAGCATCTCTTGGTCTGGTTCAGTCCCTTTTTCTGAAATTGGTCCTCGATGGGTTCATTGCTGATTTTGGAGAGGTGTGAGGTTCTAAGTGGTTGGACATTATCAAGTACTAGAGACAGTGTTTCATGGGAAAGAAAATAGCGTTTCTGAGCAGAAAATAGCCCCAGCTCTGTCTTCTAGGCAGTAAGCAGTTCTGGACTCCTGTCATAGATTGTAGGTATCAGATATTCAGGGTCAGCACAGTGTCTCCTTTTTATTTCGTTTCCCCCTTTCCGATTTTATTTTAATAATTAAAAATACTGCTGATCACACTGAATGACTTCTGGCAGAGAGGCCGTCTGTCCCAGAAGGACCAGTTGTGGGCCATCAGGTTTATGACATCCATAAAACCGGAGCCAGATCAGAGCGCGGCCTCCCTGAGTGACAGGGTTTCTGCCTCCACCAGGGTCCCCCGTCATCTGACTGCTTTGGACATTTGTTTGGGGTTGGTTTTTCATTCTGTTTTGTTTCCTGATGCATGTGCGAGTGTGCCTGTGCACACATTTAAAGATAGAAATGAAACAGGTATGTAATGCCCTCTGCCTGTTAGAAAGACTAAAGCCATAAAAATAACAAACGGCGAGTATTTGCTAGAATGTCAAAGTTATGAGTTTATTTTGTAATGATGTGCTCCTGCCTTCATGAGGTAAACTGGCCGTGGCGGAGGTGTTATTAGTAATATGGACTCAGTGGAGCAGAAAGCTGAGTGACCGAGAGATCAGTGTATCAGTCAGGGAGAGGGCAAATGGAAAGAGACAGCAGGAGAATGAGAAAAGAGCCACAGCGCCTGGGCTGAGATGAAAGACAGACCGAGAGGCGGATGGGAACCCAGTGGTCAGATACGGCCTCCCTGGATCTGGGGGCTCCTTCAAAGGAGCTGCTGCTGTGTTACTCAGCTCAGGGCTGCCTGCAAAGGCTTGTTCTCTGTGCTTCCTTAGCGAGGAAAGCAGTAATCCGAGAGCCATTTTGCTTCCCATATTCCTTTCAGAAGAGTGTTTTCCATCCTTCCTAGCTGAAGTTAAATGGGACCAAGGCCAGCTGGGTCACATGGAGGTCATTGCTTTGGCCACCACCTTCCTCAGCCTTTGGCAGGTCTTGATGTTGGGGCTGACCCAGCATGCAGAGGAACCAGCTCCTAACAGGAAGGGGCAGGCTGGGAATATACAGGTAGAATTTGCTGGTCTTTCATTTATTCGCTTCTCCCCAGAGACTGGAAATGAATAAAAGTAAGGAAGAAATTTTGTGTTATGGTTATTTTCTAAAGAAGGAAAGGGAAGAGAAAAGGTAAAATACAGTAAGCGCTCTGCAACCGTTAAGAGCTCTCCAGGGCTACCATAGATGACTGGCAATTACTACACACTCAGAAGTTTGCAGTAGTCAGTGATCAGGCCGCCCAGCTTCCATCTGCTGGGTCAGAAAACCTCCCTCCCTGAAAGAAATTATTAACCAATCTTCAAGGGAAAAAGAAACCCTACAATTTCCAAGTCGAAGAATATTTTTTCTTCCTTTTTTTTTCTTTTTTAAAGGAAACTTTATGGTTTCCAATTGCAGATGCCCTTCAACCTCACAAGGGTTAAACTCCTCTAGGGATGGATACACCAGGGAATTGAGGCCCTGAATTCCCTGGAACCTTGGGAGGGAAGGACGCAGGAGAGGCAGGTTTGGGTATAAATCACTACCCTGCACCCAGCACACAAAGAGGACTGTCGGCTCAAGGGTTCATTCATGTATGTGTCATGAGTTGCTTCAGGATTTTGCTTTAAAAATCCAATGTAAAGGGGAAAATTAACCCTTAAAAAATGAGGCATCCAAACCTCACAGTGTTTCTATTTAACTGAGACTCATCACTTGAGGTTGTCAAAAGACAGGCACATTCCCTCTACTGTGCCTACAGGCAGCAGCTCGGCCAGGCCTGCAGGCGATGACGTAGCCTATGTCTCAGGGTCCAAGCTTTACCACTGCCATGATTTCAGCTCAGAGTCAAGTATGCCATGCACATCTGTGGCAGCTAGTAGAGAGAGAGAGAGGCTTGCTGGTGTTTAAATTGCAACAGAATATGTGATTGTTTAAAAGCCTTTTGTGTTTTCCAAGTTTTCTTTTTAGGACAAAGGTCCAGATAGTCCCTCAGCACAACCCACGGAGGCTGGACTCTGTCTTGTGGAGAAAAGAATCCATTTTCGTGGGAATTACGAAATAGACTTTGCCTTTCTCTCTGTCTGGACGGATGTCTTTTCCCTTGTTTATTTCTCTAGGTCCTCGGAAGGGAAGTATACACCTCCAATAACCAGCTCGGGGGCATCCAGATCATGCATAACAATGGGGTGACCCACAGCACTGTCTGTGATGACTTTGAAGGGGTGTTCACTGTCCTGCACTGGCTGTCCTACATGCCGAAGGTAAGCCCTCCCCCCTTCCTTCCAGCACCGAGGAAGCCCATAGCACCCAGCCTTTGCAGCAGAGTTCACTGCCTCTGCGTGTGCGACTGTTTTATAGTAGAGGGATTTTTTTACGATATGTTCTCTGGAAGCCGTTGATTTCTTTTTTTTCCTTAAAGCCATCTTTTACCTCCTACCTTTAAAATGCCTTTGGATTTCATTGGTTAGGCCCCTTTCTGATGATTTCCAGCCACAGAAGCCTTCGTGTCCTATCTGGGCTCAGATCCCAGCTTATTAAGGCTTCTTCCTCATTGTGGGTCTTCCCCTTCGTAATCGGTATCCACCCCTCTGGGGAGCTTGTCGGAGAGCCTGGGCACACTGAAACCAGGAGTCAGAATGCCCTACTTTCTGCCAGGCTCCTACATGAGACTTGAGAGCTGTACATGTTCCTCAGGGCTTGGCTCGAGATTAGGGTTCTTCTAGCTGATGATTGGGACTAACGGGTGTGACTCCATATGTGGTCCCTGCTGTCTTTGTCCATAACGATTGTTGCTGAGTTGGAGTTGTTCACTGACTGCTGTGCTCTTCCCCCCCAATCTCCTTTCAGAGTGTACACAGTTCAGTTCCTCTCCTGAATTCCAAGGATCCTATAGATAGAGTCATCGAGTTTATTCCCACAAAGACTCCATATGATCCTCGCTGGATGCTGGCAGGCCGTCCCCACCCAAGTATGTACACATTTGAGGGTCTGTGGCACCCTGGCCCTCAAACTTCCAGTCTTCCTTTCAATCACTAACCAATTCCTGCACAATAGTATATGACAAAGAAAACAAAGCCACTGAAGTACCTGGAAATGAGGGAAATCTGAAAAACAGCTCTCTGAAGAAAAAAGTGGAAAATCCTTCAAGAACAAATGAAAAATGAATGAAATCAGCCATTGAGTCATAAGCACTGGAGTCATTAATACATTTCTTTTCTGTTATTAGAGCACTTATTATTTAATGGGCTCAAAGACTTTAAAACAGTTAAATATAAGCCATAAAGTCATAGAATTACAGGACCAGAATCTTTGACCATCTAGTCTCTGTAAACAGAGATTGATCAGCTAAGTTCTGGGAAAGGTCTTTGAGACCCTCCACTATAGAGTGTGACTACACTCTTCCCAGCAAGCTGTTGCTGGGCACCCACCCTGCATGCGCCCTTCTTCTCATATGATTTTGGTAATAGTATTGATCTGTGCCTTAGTTATTAATGTAAGGTTGCTTTGTAAGATTATTTATTCATGAAGAGACTGTGCAGAACTTTTAATGTGATAACTGTATCAAGTAAGAACAAGCCCTCCCTCCATGTTTATCTAATATATCCCTCTGTCTTGGGGCTGATTTTACCAAACTTAAAAAACAAAAAGAGGGGAAAAAAGAGGCAACTCCACGTAAGGCAAATGTACATTCTTGTTTGTCTGTCCATTTGGCGATTTTAACAAACCTTATTTAGTGGGAAGTTCTTTTGTGAAGCCCCAAACCCCCCTGCTACATTTTGAATCTATTTTTTTTAGGCTTTTTGAGAAAGTGTTTGTTCTTTTTTCCATGTTTGTTGCAACTATTTCCTCCCAAAAAGGCTATATCTAAAAGAAGAATGGAATGCAGAAGATAATTCCTTAAACTTAAGAGTCATTGTGATTTTGTTGAAAGAGAAAGAAGTCTTCATAAGGAAGACTTAATACACCTTTGTGGGCACCCACTAAGCCACGTGGGCCTGTAAAGCACTTCCATATACACTATCTTGTTTGGACTTGCTACTTCTCAGAGATAAGAAGAGATGACCGTTTTACAGGCTCAGAGAAGTTAAGTGATTTGGGCAAGGTCTCACAGCTAATACGTAGGAGTTGGGCTTAATCTGAAGCCTAACTATAGATACTGTAAAAAAATCACCAGAGGAGGGCTGACTTTAATTTAAAATGTTACCTGTTGTCTTCAATGCCTTTTCTTGTTCATCTTAATAAAACTAAATACTTTTTCTTACATCACCAGAAAAATCACCATAGTAATCTTTTTCCCTACCTCTCATTTTTATACCAAGATTTATAATAAGAACTATGAACCTAAGATACCTGTCAGCCTTAAAATACAGGACTTTTCTGGCAGAATTCAGAACAAGACTTAGCGAGTGTTCTCCTGGGAATTACGGGATGCCACGTTAGCTGGCTTCTAAGTTCTGCATCTGAATTGAGCATGACCTGCTCTTCTTTGAGGAGGCCCAGTAAAGCCCACCTGCAATGGCCATAGCCCACCAATGACTCCCCTCTGTCAGTCAACATATAAGACAGGAGGGGTTTGAAAGAAAAACAATTTCCATTTTGAAATGAATTCTGTGGTTCCAAATCATTACTATTGAAGTAAGAACCGTCAAATGATCCAAGCATATAAAGTTAAAATTTCAATATCCTGATGTACTTAGAAGTTTGGTTTAGAACCTTTATCCAAATTTGAGCCCTCTTTCATGGGGTGAACAGGTGTGTGTGTGTGTGTGTGTGTGTGTGTGTGTGTGTGTGTGTGTGTGTGTGTGTGTGTGTGTGTGTGTGTGTGTGTGTGTGTGTGTGTGTAGATGGGCATTATCCTGGCTATTATTAATGAGATCCACAGAATAAAATGAATTTGTGATAAACTAAGTTTTCTGGGTTTTGGATAATATTTTTTCATCGACTCCCTAGTAATTCATCCTGCTGTCTCTTGTGCAGCTAACACTCGCTCCCAAATCGAGTGACTTCAGATTTTAATTTAGTGGAAGCGTTAAAGAAAGCAGATGATTCCCTGTGATAAGTTAAAGCAGATATCTCCTAGGTGAAAAGTTAAAGTCATTTATTAGAGGAGATAGTGCCGTGATATTCTTCAAACTGATGCCCAACACGAGACCAGAATCTAAACGATCGGCTTTGGGCTCATGATAGAGAGATAATTTTGAAATGGATGATCACGTTTTACACTGGGGCCATAGAGGCAAGGAATGTAGAACACAGTAATTACAAGTTGAGTCTTGATAAAACACTCTCCATCCTGTTTAAGTCAGCAGAGGTTAGCTTGCTCGGATCTCCACTTTTAATTGGTTTTGGGCTTGAGTTTTTAGGGGGCGGAGGGCCATGTTCAAATTAGAAGACTTGCTGAGAAACTATGAGCCGAGAGGGCAGCCGGGAAACAGTTATTTGCAGAAGCTTTTATGGGGCCTTGGTCAAACACGGATACCTGTGGAACAGAAGTTATCTTAAACTAAGATGTTGAAAGTTTATGTGTCTTGCCAGTGAAGGAAATTCTATGCACAAAGGAGGTTAATGACATAAAGTGTGTTCATCTGAACCATTATATTTTTGATTCCTATCAAGAGTATACAGGAATGGCCCTTTCTTGTAGTAAGATTATACTTTCTGAGCAGTAAATAAAGCGGATGTATCTTGTTGCTTTTCTAGCAGAGAAGCTGAGTCCCTTTTCTTTTCCTCAAATTTGGGTCCTCATCTGATCATTAGGCTGTCTTCAGCTTTCCATTAAAAGAAAATCACTGGAATCAAACAAAATTGTAAGCTAAGTTTTAAAATAGAAATACACTTCTTGAAAACATCTTCAATGACTTGGCTGCCTTTTGACAAATGTTTGTGGTGTTTTGAAAAAAGCCAGGTTATTTATTTAAAAGACGCAAACTCTCTCTGCTAGCTGAACCCCATCGTTTAACAATAAATGATGCTTTTGCTGATAAATGATTCTTTTTATTCAGACTAGCAAATGAAATAGGAGATGAGGTCTGAAGGCAGATGAACATTCAGGGGCCTAATGTTTCCATCTATTATAATACGTTTAAAAACAAATAACCCCCCAAATCCAACCTCCAATTTGCCAATTCCAGTGTATTTTGAATGAATTGACCGTTTTAATTTTCTGTTTTCTTTGTTTCCCTTCTGTAGCCCAGAAAGGTCAGTGGTTGAGTGGATTTTTTGACTATGGCTCTTTCTCGGAGATCATGCAGCCCTGGGCACAGACTGTGGCAGTTGGCAGAGCCAGGTAAGAGCTCTTTTGTTTTGGAAGCTCTTTTTCCTCCCAACTAAAAACAAGAAAAGAAAGGGCTGTATAGGTTTTTTACCAATAACGTTCTCTTTGTCTAAACTTTCTCAGCATACTGGATTATAGTCATGCCCAAGGCAGCATAACTGGAGCACTGGTTCCCAGTGGTCATTTAGCGTGTCACTCTAATGATGCGTTTAATCTGAAGTTTGGTTTTGGCAACACTTCCTTTTCATAATACCGAAAGAAAAGCTCTCTGGGGCTGTACAGCCCAACCACAAGAGCCATAGCTCACCAGTGACCCCCACTCTATCCCCCAAAGACCATTTTCTTTCAGGAGTAGATGGCCAGTGAATCAGACTCATCTACTTCTCTCTGTAACCCACCCAAAAGACCTGTGTAACCGGAAGAAGTTCCTTCATGGCATTGAGATTATTCAAGTAACAAATGCACTGTACTGGCTTATCATCAGATTTGAATTGAAAAAAAATTTACCTGAAACAGGAGTGGGTCAAATAAGCTGGAGTAGGTTGCAGGGATACCTCTAGTTTTCAAGGGGGAAATTGAAGTTTCTATTAAATTTTAATACCCACTCTAAGAAGTGCTTCACTCAACAGCGAGCTCTGCTCGAAATAATCTGCCAGGCTCGCCGTAACGAGCACCGCCGAGGCTGATCTTAATCTGGCTCTGCACCTCGGAGACTCGCCGCCCCGGGGACCCACGTCTGGAGCTCACCTTCCTCTCAGGGGCAATCAGGTTTCCTTATCCTTGTGAAAAGTGGCACCTGCCCAAGATTCTCAAACATGCCACACTGGGTTGAGATTTAGATTCCAGCCTCGAAAATAATTCTAGGCTTTGTGGTGCTCTCCGTCCAGCAGGTCAGCACGCCTTGTGCTGCCAGTGACCAGGAGCCATCAGATGGCAAATCCCACCAGGCGGGATCTTTCACTGGGGCTCTGAGTAAGACTCAGCCTGGAGTCTGCCCGGACCGAGACTCCCAGGGACCAGCTCCCATCTTCTCCGGCCTCCCAGGCTTCTGCCGCACCGCAGGCTTCCGAGTCCCAGTGAGGGTTATTCTTTGTGCCTGGCAGAACTCCCACTGGGGAGGAGCCCCCCCACTCAGGACCTACTGGTTTGTTAGTCTTCACAGGACACTACAAGCAACTTTTTTGAGACTGTGTCTCTTATCCATTCTGCTTCAGTTTTCCCGTCCTTAAAAAACATGACCGAGAAAGCCAGACCTTTGTTAAGGTCTTTAAGATCCTCCCATAGGAAACAGGAGAATAATGCTTTACACTTATGATTGGAAGAACAGGACTGTTCTGTGAGCAAGTTCAGTCAAGCTTGGCTTTGGTTAGCTCTGCCGTTGTTTATTGCGGCACTCACTCTGACTTCTTTCTTTCTTTCCATCTGATGAGTTCTGGGCTTCTTACTCCAAACACATACACATGGTCACAAGTATATAAAGCACAAATGGAGCTAGCTTCTCTCAAAAGCAATGGCATTTCGCGAAATAAATATAAATGTATTCTTCTGGGATTGTTACTGTAAGTGCTGCCAAAACTCATCTTTGGTATGTATGTTTGGAATATGTGTGCTATTGGCTGTAAATTGTCTTTTATTATTCCATGGCACCTTGTCCAGGGACACACTATAAAACAAGATGCAGCATCTTCATGTGCTAGCCTGATAAAATTTATATGTAGTATAATAGAAAACAGAAGTTGTTCTGAGCTGTTTTCAAGTTCAATAAATAACTGTAATACTCGGATAAAGATGTTCTTTATTAGGTCACGTGGGCCCTAATATATAAGTTATAAGTTACCGATTTAGGGTGGCTTTTGCAATTACAAGTTTCCAGTTGGATTGTTAATCATTGTGAACAGAAATATTTCTAAACCCTCCTGTGTACCTTCTGCTCGTTGTCTGATTGTCTAGAGAGCTTTTGATTCTGATTCAGTGCAGGCAAGTGACAAGGGGGTGGGTGGTCCCCACTCAGGCCCCTGTCAGGCCTCTTGTGATGACAAGGATCCATTTCCAGTAGCCAATATAACAACCAAAGACCATCCTTCATGGAAAAGTTTGTTATGGAGATGCTGTGGGGAATGAGAGACTATAACCCGTTCCAGCCCCAACCCCAAGGAATGCAGCTGAGAAGGTAAAGATTGAATCACATTTTCCAGAGTGAGGACTCACCCTGTACCTTGCAGGCTCGCTCACACTCACTTTCTCGATCTCCTCCTGATTTTTACTAGGAAATCTTTATGAGGACCAAGTGTGGGAGGGTATCATGGAGTACAGATGCAGAGGCTTTGAGCTCCTGAACAGTTTTTTAAATTAACAGAGCTTGGAGATTAAATTTATCCTTCCAGTATAGATCACCTATTCAACCAAGATGACTTCTGAAGGTTAACCCTGACCCACTGCTCTTTTCCAACGGAAGAGAAAGTTAAGGGCTTGTTCAACCACCTCCCTACACTGGGCACACGTTTTTCATCATCCCCGTAACACACCTGCATACTCCCCATCCACACGCCCAATGGTAAGACCTACTGTACCCTCAGATCTTACCAGGAACCACGTTATCAATACTCCACAGAAAACTACAGGTCTGTTCCAGCAATGAAGTTTCAGGTTCCTACTGCCTTTCAGACTGTTTCCCTTCATCTTCACCAAAGACATGCTGTAGGGTGAACTGAGAAATTTCACTTGGCAACCACAGTGATGGTGTGTGTGTGTGTTCATTTGTGTGTGTGTACAAGATCTCACACACGTACTAGGCTGTTGAGTCTAAATGCAGAGGCTCCCCTGGTACCACCCTTGGTTTGAATTTATCCTGTGGTGGAGAATAGGAGTGATCCTGAGGGCAGAATCAGTTACCAGTTATGACTTACCAATCATATTTGGTAAACATGCAGTTTCCCTCCATATTTACCAAATTTACCATTTTTACCAAATCTGTAGAGTAACGTTTTACCCCCAGAAAAGTCAGATTTCCCCCTGACCCTGTATTTGTTTCCACATCCCCCTCCATCAATGTTTTGATGTAGGATTGGAAAATAAATGACTAGCTGTAACGTAGACATACATCGGGTTCTTACGAGGCTCATTTTTTATCAGGCTAGGAGGAATACCCGTGGGAGTAGTTGCCGTGGAAACCCGAACCGTGGAACTAAGTATCCCAGCTGATCCTGCAAACCTGGATTCTGAAGCCAAGGTAGGTCAACTCAAGTACCCTGAGCGCCCATGCTTGGAGCTGTGTTTCCGCCTCTGCAGAGCCGTGGATATATTGGGAGCATTGCAAACCACCAATTTTAGAGGAAAGGGCAGCCAGCAGCCTTTAATGATTTCAGACCATCACGAGCTCACTTTTAAGATGACTCGAAATGGACCGCAAGCTAAATTCTGCCTGAAAAATTAAATGGGCCTTTACAGTGGTCTTGTTGTTGCTAGAAAACAGTCTTCTTTTGTTGGGTATGTGGTCTTCTAGAAAGGCAGCTGAGATGATGCTGAGGGCCCACTGGTCCTGGTTGTCCAAGCACTCGTGGAAGAGCTCCTACTGGAATTAATAAGGAAGTCTGCCCCGACACCAAATGTGAAAGCCACAGCCCATCCTTTCTTTTTCTTTTTTTCTTTTTGGCTGCGTTGGGTCTTCGTTGCTGTACGCGGGCTTTTCTCTAGTTGCAGGGTGCGGGCTTCTCCTTGCGGTGGCTTCTCTTGTTGCGGAGCACGGACTCTAGGCGCGTGGGCTTCAGTAGTTGTGGCATGCTGGCTCCAGTAGCTGTGGCTCGTGGGCTCTAGAGCGTAGGCTCAGTAGTTGTGGCGCACGGGCTTAGTTGCTCTGCGGCATGTGGGATCCTCCCAGACCAGGGCTTGAACCTGTGTCCCCTGCACTGGCAGGCGGATTCTTAACCACTGTGCCACCAGGGAAGTCCCATCCTTTTCAAAAGGGTGGATTAAGTCTTCACAGCCTGACAAAGGGTCAGGGAGATGAGAGGAGCTTATGCAGCAGGGCTACCTCAAGCGCCGCTGACTAAGCACAGTACAGGGAAGCTGTACCAGGCACAGAGGTGAGAGCACGTGGAGACTCTGACCAGGGGGCTTGCTTGGAGCTGTGTGGTCGAGTCACTTAAAGTTGCCCTGGGAAGCCTGGAAGGAGGATGCCTCAGGCTGCATCCTTCCTTTGGAAGCAGTGAGGTTCCCCCCTTTGGACTAAGGAGGGGTGGGTGGTGGAATCAAGACTTAGGAAGAGGAGTATTTAACGAAGTCAAAGAGCCAGGATCCTTTCTTCTTTTTTATTTCAAGGATGATCTTGATGAACAACAACTTTGGTTTGGTTTGATTTTGAGTTTTTAACAGTAAAACTTTATTCTCCCGGGAGAGATTCCCCTTCAAACTGTGTTGTTAATTGTGTCTTCTTCTTTGGCTTTTCCTCATAGATAATCCAGCAGGCTGGCCAGGTTTGGTTCCCGGATTCTGCGTTTAAGACCTATCAGGCTATCAAGGACTTCAACCGTGAAGGGCTGCCTCTGATGGTCTTTGCCAACTGGAGAGGCTTCTCTGGTGGGATGAAAGGTAATTGGCCTGGCCCTGGGCTGGAGGGGCCTCACTGATTCCCTTGAACACTGCAGCGGGGGGAGGAAGGGTTTATACTGGGTTTATATGAGTGTCCTGATAGCACATCAGCCTAGGTTTTTGGGCGATTATGCTCCCTCAGATATCTTCTGAGTTGTAACTTGCACGGGAAGATTCGATTTTTACAATTCCATACAGAATTTCAGAGCTGTCTAGGCCTTATGTAGGTGGACTGCTGATTTAGCTTTCACAGCTTAGTGACGGACTGTTCTGATGGTCCTGGGGAAATACAACTGTCCTAGTCTCTGTCCCTCTTTTCTGGGCATACTCTTTGTTGGTGTTTGTCTTTAATGCTCTATGATGACCAAGATAGATACTGAAATTAGCTGTCACCAGAAGAAAACGAACAAATTCTATACCGGAGGCTTTCCCTTTGTGGCAGTTCGTGATATGTTTTATTATTATCCAACAACAGCCCTGGGCCTGTGGCTCCGGCATATTAGACCATTATTGTAAAGGCTCTGCTCAGTGCCAGTCACTGAGAATCCTCCGTGTGAATGGTTCAGGGAAACACCCACTACCTCTCAAGGGTTGTGAAGCTTTCTCCCCAATGGCCAGAGATTCGTGGCCAGGCGGAGGCCAGAGACCACATGCCGGGAGGGAGGGGATGAGTATGCTGATAAGTGTCAACTTTATTCCTCAGGGAAAACCCTAGAATGGATTAGGGGAATAGACGGAGGGAGGAGTTGGTACTGCTGGAGTGAAAGGAGTGATCAGAGGTAGGACATGTAAAATGTGAAAGAACGAACTCTCAGTAAGGCACCCAGAAGTAGCTTGGGGCAGGAGCATCTCTAGCTTTGAGGGAGGAAAAGCTTGGGGAAGTTACCCTTTTATAGGTTATCAGCTGTGCGTGGAGAGAGGTTAGAGCCTCATGCCAGCAACTTTCCCTTACCTGGCTAAGAAAACCTCTGCCTGTATGGCCAGCCTCCCTGCCCAAATGTAGATGAGTAGGGCGATTTTTTTTGTTTTAGTTGAAAAGGTCCCCTTTGTCTATATTTACTGGACAGCTACCACATTTTGCACTTTCTTTGGGGAGACGTGGACTGTACATGCAAATTAGGGTTTGTATACTTTCCTAAGCTATTCCAGGTGAATTGCTTTTTGACCAAGATAATAAATCAGTGGAAATACCATGAGATATTGAGAGTATAGGTTAAATAAGTCAATCCTACACATTTTTATTGAGTTCCTGTGTGCAAGGAGCTATGCTAGCTAGCTACTTCACAGAAAACAAAAGTAAGTCAGAAAAGAGTCTTGAAGCCTGAAGGAGTCAAGAAGAATGTCTTGTGCAGAAAGTTAGACCCATAATGTATAAAGTATAAACAAAATACCACAGTGTTTCTACCAGACGTAAAATAGCTAGCTAGTGGGAAGCAGCCGCATAGCACAGGGAGATCAGCTCGGTGCTTTGTGACCACCTAGAGGGGTGGGATAGGGAGGGTGGGAGGAAGGGAGACGCAAGAGGGAAGAGATATGGGAACATATGTATACGTATAACTGATTCACTTTGTTATAAAGCAGAAACTAACACACCATTGTAAAGCAATTATACTCCAATAAGGATGTAAAAAAAAATAATACCACAGTGTTCAAAGGAGGATGATACTCTATGGGGGCAGGGGAGGGGGTGGCTGGAATCCCTTTCATTTATGTATATGAGATGCATTTAGCATCAGATTTCACTTGATCACAGATTCCCTGGCTGTGAGATTTACATTGACTTGGGAGAGAATGCAATGCTATTACTCCTTAGTTACCTCTCTTCTGGGGAGCCATTGAGAATTCACTCATCCTGACATTACTTAGGAGACGTCAGCCTGGCTATTTTGTCCTAACGAATTTAGAGCTCAAAAGTTTGCGATGTGCCACTTGTAGGGGAAGCTTTAATTCTACGGCGTATTTTGGCTCAGGCCCAGATTGGCTGCCCGCCCTATAACCATAAGAGCATCAACAATTAAGATGCATTGGGCTCTTTTCACCAGAAACTGCACTAACCATTTTACATGCATTATCTTACGTAATCATCACAACAAGCACCTCTAAGGGGTAAGTTATATTATTATCCACAATTTGCATAAATTGAGACTTAGGTTAAGTAAATTTCCCAAGATCATTTAGCTAAAAAATGAGAACACAGACCTGTCTTACTTCCTGTAGCACAATTTAGAGCCTAGGGCCAGAACCAGATCTACTAGAATATCCCAAGAATAGAATATCTAGGTTCCTGAGAAAGTAATTATCCACCTCCCGCCCCTCTGCTTTGGGGTTATTGTGACAGGAAACTGCAAGAACTCAGAAATGAGTTATGGGTTTTTAATTGTAAAATATACATAATATTTATCCTATTAACCATTTGTAAGTGTACAGTTCATCAGCATTAAATACATTCACAATGTTGTGTAACCATCACTACTGTCTGTACCCAAAACTTTTTCATCATCCTCGACATAAAGTCTATACCCATTAAATAGTAACTCCCCACCCCCACCCCCGTCCCTAATCAAAAACGAGTTGTTGGCCTGATGTGGAGCAGGACCAGCTCTGTCTTCTGAATTTTGGTGCTGCTGCTGCATCCGTTTACACGTCACTTAAGACAGATAAGCTTTGGGGAAGATGGAGATCAGTGTGAAAGTAGGAGGGGAGGAGCACCCCCCTTTCATAGTTACATGCAGGCCAGGATGTTTTCTATGTATTATCTCATGTAAAGGGACCAAAGCTGAGAGTCATTCCATATCCCTTGGGGAGATGTTTGCAGTTTTGGTTTCAATACTGGCTGGGGATTATGCAGGGAGGGAAAATAAACAATTATGCCATCCCTGAGTGCACACAAACACACAGCCAGGAGCCGACTGCACTGTGGGTAAAATGACTCCAAAATTGTGTGTAATGAGTAGGAAAAGATTAGAGACAGCTCTTGCTATGCTGAAAATTGACATTAGTGGAGGGGGGAAAAAATAACCTCTTTACTAGTCGGCCTAGGAGGTCTAATTCAAGCAGTAAAAATATAAATAAATAAATAAAAGCACGTCAAGATGGTATTGGTGCTTTTTTTCCAATGAGCTCTATCTGGCCGGAAGGCTATTCAGCATAATGCAAAATTAAATTATAAAAACTGGCTGAATATTTAGATGGAAGAGCCATTTGGAAGCAGTTTATTTAGACGAACCGGCAATGACCCACAACAGGGAGACATCAAGCATGAAATTTACTAGAAATTAGCACCAGGGTCCCAGCCTCAGCATGAATAGCTTGATAGGATGCAAATCCCAGTGATATTAAGCTGCCTCACTGCTGGTGCTACAGGGTCACTCTCAGTTGGCTTTTCATGTTATACTTATTATTTTTTCCCGGGACAGGTTATAAATAACAATAAAAAACATTTATTGAAAACTTTAACTGGAATGAAAGTCTATTATAAAGTCTCTGATTACTTGGATGTTGAAATGCAGTGTCAGCCGGCCATAATGAACTCATGAGAGACATTATGTGTATGCAGCTTGTGTATGCCTGATGTCTACCTTCAGCTTCTAACAGATAATCTCGCCTCAAGCCAATAAGATCTGTTCCAGTTTTGAGAGAGCAGAGCACTGTGGAAACACCCTACCGCCCTGCTCCCTTGTTTGGTACGTGCGGCTGCTGTGGTGTATCCCTGTTGTGTAACAATGAAGGCTCCAGGCAGGGTTGGCGCCTGGGTGCTAAGAACAGGCTGGAAAGGCTATGTGCTCACCGTTCATGCAGATGTGCTTTGCTCAGAATGCTTAGAAAGCTGCAGGCTCCCCCCTCTCTGAGGAAGAACCTTTCAGTATTTTCCATTCCCATCGCATTTCTCAGGGCCTGAGAATTGACAGTCAGCATATGCATAGCTTTACAGTTCCCTAGATGATGTCTAGCCTAAACCCTTGGGGATCCCCCTTCCCCTGCTGCTCTTGGCTATGCTTTTGCTCTGTCTCTTAAATATGAAGGGATTTCAAACAAATGTGTGTCAGATTGTTGCCAAGCGCTTCAACCTGCCTTTCAGGAACGTGTGGTCTGGGGCAGCTGTGAATCAGTACAAGCATGTTGATTGTAGAATTTGTGTTTGTTTATATTTTAATAGCCTTTGTTGCCTTTGGAGTGTTTTGATGATTCGGATAGTGGGGTGTTGATGTTCCAGGTTAGATGGAGGCGTTTTTTTTCAAGTCCCAAGCTTGTCAGCTTCAATGAAGCTTGATGCCCCTTTTCTACTCACAGTCTTGGGGCCTGAAGATAATTGTTTGGCAGTCGGATCCATGCCCTTCACAGAGCTGCTAGTATAAGTTCTGATATCTCTGAACATACCAAAAATCCAGGCAACATTTAGAAATACTCATTTATTTAAGTCTCTTTTCTGGCTTCTGTTTTACTGAGCCCTTGTATCAGATGCTGGAAGGCAGATTACTTCAGCCTCCTGCGCTTTCCTCGCCTTAAGAGGGATGGGTTAAGAATGAAGTAGCAGAATGTGGACTTAAGAGACAAAGAGATCTGGGTTCAAAGTCTCAACTCTGCCACTTACTCACTTAAGCCTCAGTTTACTCACCTGTCACTTGGGTATGAGAAAAAGAAGAGTTTTCTGATGATTAAATGATTTACGTGTGTGTGTGTGTGTGTGTGTGTATGTAATCATGCTCCCTCGTATACAGTAAGCTAGCCATGAAGATGAAAAGAGGGACCAAAGTCCATTTCACAAAAATAAAATGCACACATACTCAACTTTATCCCAAACAATTTGCTTATACTATGAAATTAAGTTTTGTTTTGTTTTAATTAACTACATGGAAGTACATTTTTAATAAAGTCCTCTCTGTTTTTGGGAGCTGAGTCCGTTCATCATAGTACAGAGCTGGATTTTGATGTAGACATGTCTTTAACAAACAGAAGTGAGTGAAGAGGCTGGAAGCGCTGTCATTTACCTCTTAACTTACTTTTCTTTCACATAGGATGACTTTTTGGGTGCCATTTGCTGTTGTTTCACTTTCTCCTTTTATCTCCACCTCCCATTTCTTCTCCGCGCATGATACCGTTGAGAGCCACTCCTTCCTGTTACTCATTCTGAGACTGTACTCTTGGCAGCACTGAAAAATGTACTGCTAATTACACAATTATTTTATTATGTCGCACTGGTTGAAATATCCACTAAAGAATTAATTTAGTTAAAATAATTTGAACTGAGCAATTATTTTCATAACCACGGAATTAGCGTAAAGCGCTTAACGTCCTTTATTCCCTGCTCTTCATACAGCAGTTGTGTAATTAGCAGTAAATTTTTTTGGTCTTTGCTTTCCTCCCAAAGGAATAAATGTCTTTGTTCTGAGCATATATACAGAGTGTGTGACCATTCACATTCTACATAGAGTAGGGAGTTTTTCCTGGGGCAACTTCTGAGTTTTTGGAATTCCTTCACAGACCAGCCAGCCAGGTTGGAGCAGTGGAGAAAGGCATAGGCCTTGCAGAGAACTGTGCTCACCCATGGTTTCTATACAGAGAGCCATTTTTACTTTGGAGAAGGTAGAGGTTTAATTTGCCAGTAACTACAGTGAAAGCAATTTCTCTTTGGTTTGCTCTTAAGTTCCAGAAAAATGCCTCTTTGCTTTGGGTTTCCAGATTGATTTATTCTAAATTGAGGTCCTCTCTTTGTTAGGAAAGTTCGAACTCAGTTGAACCTGTTATTTGGTGTTTCAAAAGGATCCACTCTGGTTCCACTGCAATACTCATTAAACATCTGGAATCATAAACCTAAAACTTCAGCAGTGTTTAGACTTCAGTGAGCTAGGAAATGGGAAGAAGTCATAAATTATTGGGAAATAAATAACTGATCCTGCTTTCCAAGGACTGACTCTATTTATGCACCAAGGGTCCCTTTTCTTCAGGCTGCACCTGACCTTGGGGGGATTACAAAGCGTACTCTTTATCAGAAGAAAGAGGTGGCTCCTCTTTCTATGTGGCTGTGTGATAGTTCCAATAAATACATATGCACTTAAATTTTCTTCTCATTGGTACCCTGATAAAATGCAACTGATAAAGAATTAATTTTTCTTTCTCGCTGTGTTCTTTCCAAAGCCTGCGTGTGCTCACTCATTTATTCAGCAGACACTTACTGAACACTAAACTGTGTTCTAGGCACTGGACAGGACCCTGGGGATGCAAAGATGAAAGATGCAGTTTTGAAGATAAAATTTTTGAAGGATGCATTTCCATT